>NC_022027.1:12842534-12872358 GCF_000317375.1 Microtus ochrogaster
ATAGAGAGAGAGAGGGGGGGGGAGGAAAGGAGGGAGGGAGAAGAAGAGGGAGAGCTCTATTTCCCAAGGGGGTCATTTGGCAAAGACAAAAATAGCTCAGAGAAACCACAAAGGAAATTATATTTCTGGCAAAAATCTTCACCCCTCAATGTGCCACTGACTTGGCCAGTTCTTTTTGTTCTATCCACATGTGGCATCAGCCAAGGCATAAAAGCACCCAGCCACTCTAATAATCCCCCCTGTCCCCTCTCTTTCTCTCCCTTTCCCATATTTCTTAGCCTTTTCAGGTGAACCCCTGTATTCTCTATGGCAAACTATGGGTTGAAGGCATTTCTCTACAGAATTATCAGGTGGCTAGGGCAGTTCAAACTAATAGAAATGATCACATTAGTTTTTATAAGCATCTTCTCCTTGCAGGCACCATTAACTTCATTTAGTGTTTAAAATACCCCAAGAATGGCCATCCATTAAGCTTTGGTGATGGGGACACCGCGTCATGGAGGATTGATCAGTTTTCCCAGGTTATGCAGTGAACAAGGGCTCACAAGCCAGCAGTTGATGCCAAGTGGCAGGGCCTAAGAGCACACTGGTGACAGTTGAGCAGAAGCCCTACCACTGTAAGGAAGCATCCTCACACTCTCGTCACTGAAGACTCTGAAATGATGATTTTGAGTGCACTCACTCTTTTTTTTGTTGTTTCTAGAAACAAACATTGTGATTTTTCTGAGTAATACTCTATCAGAAACCTATATTGAAACAGAATATGGAGACATTGGAGTCAGTGAAATATATATGACCTTCCTGGATCCACCCTACAGCTAGCTGGGTAAGCTTTCATAAGATACCCCATCTCTGGACACTGATCTGTCTGACAGAAATGCTAGCAGAGGTGTAGTCGGGACTAAACAATTTTACTTCCATCAGGCTCTCCTACCTATGGAGACTCCTATGAAGTTCTGGCTAATGAGGTAGGACAGTCTCCCCGTAGGTCCCGTCTAGAGGTACACACTAACCTAAATCATTGTCAAATTAAGAAAGTCAAAGCTAAACGTTATCTGTGGAAATCAGGCATTTGAGTTCTGGCTCCAAAGGCCAACTGAACTATTATAAAGATATTAGGGCGAACTGAATAAATCACTGCTTGCCAAGCAGTAACACTTCCTATTTATTGGGAAGACGTAATGTACTGAAGTGAACAGTTGACTTCGATTGCAAAGAGAGATAAGGCTTGGGCCCTGGCTCGGTAGAGAATGGCTATGATCACTTTCTCGGCCCAGATGATCGTTCCAAGTTTGTTGAAGCCAATGGAGACAAAATGGTTAAACACCCACACGAGATGCTGTTGGGAAATTTGGTGCTTTCATGGAGTTGTGAGTTTTCCGATACATGTCTGGACAGGGAAGATTACAAAGACACACGCTCAGTGTGAAAGGAGGGTGTTGCCAAGTGTCCTCTCCACATCCCTCCTGCCCCATGCCTCATGCCCCAGGAGATACTTCTCTTGGACCATGAATGTCCTGGGGCTTCCTTGTCCTCTGGCTCTTAGTACCCACAGCTGAGGAACTGGACAAGAAAAGGCACATAGTGTTTTTGCCTTCAGCTTCCTGCCACAGAAGCTGTAACTTGGCAGGGCTGCAATCTTCTATCTTCGTGACACCCCTATTGAGCAACCTCTTTCTTTTGACTCCAGTCCTTACCTGCATCCACCAAGCAGGTGAACTTGGGAGGTGAGGCTGCGAAGCATGGAGTAGGGGATTAGGGAAGTGGGTCCGGCGAAGGAGGGCAGCATCACAGGCGCGCAGATCGGCATGAATGAGCATGGATGAGCCGCCAGGCTCAGAGCTCTGGGAAACAGAATGAGCAGGGAGAAGGTGGGGCTCCTACCTCTCCAAATGTGGCAGCATGGCAGCAGAGCTAATTCTAACCGACCTCACACTCTGTTAATTTACCGGGCAGCCCCTGTTCCCTGCGGCTCCCTCAGCCACCCATACCTTGGTGAATCGTCCCTCATCACGTTCTCTTCCGCCATCCTGTCTTTCCTGCCCTGTCTCTTTACAAGAGTGAAGGTTCAAATCTCTCCATGTTTTCCTTCACGTTTCTGTCTGTAGAACCGGATGTAGTAGCTGCTTGCATCCCACCCACATGCCTGTCACCAGCCAAGGCGTCTTCTACGGCTGTCTGTCTGAAGGGTTTTCTCCTGAGTGCCTCACACAGAGCAGGCCATATGAACAGCTCTAAATGGAAGGTTGAGAGAAACTGGTGAATGATTCTTGGGCCTTTTGGGTCCTTGGGTTGGATGGCTCCCATACACTTGTACAGTTTTCTAGAGGACCGACTTGAACTGCTCACAGCAACAGGAATTCATTGGCGTATCTTGAGTTGCCAGCCCTCCTGGTCCTGAACCACTTCCTGTCTTACCTCCCCACTACATTAGCCATGTCTGTATTAGTACAGCAAATACCTAACACATCCTACTTATGAAGAAAAGAAGCCTTGTTTAGCTCAGAGATTTTGAGGTTCAAGTCCAAGGTTGAGCGGCCTGATTGTTTTTGAGCCTCTGCTGAAGTTTGCAGCTGCCAATATCAGGAGAGCTTGACAGCATAATCTCAGTGAGCCAGACAGAAAGGAGAAGAATGAGATTTCACAGTCCTTGTTTCCATTGGCTTAAGGACCTCCCACCAGGCTCAACTTCATAAAGACCCACAGCACTTCCCAGGGACAGTATAAACTTTGCTTATGGAAGACAAACACCCAAACCATACACACAGTGTCTTGACTCTTCATGGGATCATTTCCTAACAAAAGCCCCTACCTTTGAAACTCTGTCTCGGACTCTGCATCTTGAGAACTCAAACCCAAACATCTGGGCCATAAATGTCGGCCCATCGAAACGGACCACATAGGCACCGTGAACTGTCTGAATTCCGTAGCAAGGTCGATAAAATCCTTGATCATCAGGCCTCCACTCCCTGCCCATTTCCTCCTCCCCTTCTCCAGAACACTCCTTTGCTTGACTTCTTTCTAGCCACCAGCCACGCTCAATTATAGGCTGTGCTTGGAACACCGTCTGCTCAAGTTTTCTGGTCCTCTGCCATGCTGTTCTCTCTGCTGGGAACAGCCTTCACCCCCATCCGTTCATTCACCTGCCTCTCACTTGTCTTTAAGGTTTCTGTCTTCCCTGCGCCTTCAGCCAGCAGACACCAAAACCGAGAACTGTGGGCACTGTTTTGATGGTGCCTGTTTTCTCTCACTAGACTATGAACTCCAGGAGGCAGGAGCTCTCTTCTTTATCCTCAAATTCCCAACACAGAGTAGGTTTCTGAATAAGTGCTTGATTAATAGATAAAAGCATTAGTAACTGAGTAAAACATTTCATTTTGCAGACAGGAATACATAGATTCCTCTTATGGAATAAAATACAGAGGCTATTCCGAGAAAATTGTAAACCACTTTGTGGTCTGATAGAGTGGGAAAATGGCAGCACTTTCTTCTTTGGGATAAGATGAGCATTGATTTTGTAGGTCATGGAAGAGGTGAAAGCTAAGTAGAAAGACTGAAGGTGATGAGGAGTTGGGAGAGGAAGCCTCCAGAGACAGGGGCCCTAAGGATATTTCTGAGCCAACCTGGGAAAGGAGTAATCCAGGCCAGCAAGAGAGAGGATGCTGAGTCGAGCTTCTGGACCAGCGGTGCACATTCGTGGGGTGTGTCCTTGACCACGTAGAATCCCAAAGCTGTGACTTCATTCATTGTTTAATCTGCCTCCCCTCCCCCAGCACTGCCATCTTTCCTTCCTTCCTCAGCTTCCTCTGCTGCTGGGTGAGGCTTCCTGTTAAGTCGTTCTGAGAACTGGAGTTTTCAGAGCTGTAGAGAATAAGAACGCTTGCCAGCGAAACTGCTACCAAAGGTCCCCACTGACTTCCAAGAAGCCTTGACCCGCTCTGCAGCGCTTGGGGGTTTCAGAGAGGGCCGACTCTTCAGAGGCTGGAGACTGACTGGGAGGTGTCCTTTCTTTCACAGCTACTCAGGAAAAGGACAGCTCCACTTTTCTGTTGACAAAGCCAAGCTGTCACCACCGGGATGCTGGCTAGGTCCCTTGATGACTCATTTCCAGGACAGAGTCCTTTGTAAAGTGAATTGCCCTGATCTTTAATCTTTCAACTGAATCATTTTGAAAACTTTGAAAAAGTTTTCTATAAAAATTCCCATTTTTATAGAATCCAGAAATAGATGGATACATGTAAAAATTAGAAGTAAGAGAAGCTTTTAGAACAGCCCACATTCATGATGGTGACCACAAGGTCCTAGAAAGCTAAAATACTGCTTAATAATTCCTTAGCCACAATCCCAACACCCTAAAAGCTTTGAAGTCCAAATTTAGGGGATAATGTTAGCATTAAAATGCATGTGGTAGCATATGCTGACCTGAACTAATGGAAAGTAAGTATTTATCTCCAAGTAATTATTTATACTTTTATTTTAAGGTCACTGAAATACCGATGTGTTTTATTACAGAGTTCTACCCTGTACTCTGGTGAGAAGCATTACATAATGGGAAGCTTAAGTACACTGTTAAACATTGTTTGTGTTGTTCTTGAATAAAAAAAAAAATGAGAATTCTAGAACACATTGGACTCAGAGGGCACATTATGGGGTGAGCCTATATAAAGTATGTTCAAATTAATTTTAGATTTAGATATTTTTGTGAAATGTGGAGTGTGGTAGCCACTACCATTTCTGACTGACCAGCCCCCTCTCCAGTTCTTTTGGATCCATACTCCATTGCTTTGCTCTCAACAGGAGCTGATAAATCCAGGCCCGGAACACACTTAAAATGCACTGGGCTCAGATCGAGAGACCCACCTTTGAAGACTGACTGCCTTTGGTTGAGTCACTTAGCCTTCTAGTCCGTAGTTTTCGTACTGGAAGAAGAGGCCAGTCTTGCCTTTCTCGGAGCAAGCTGTGCTGATGAAACCAGTGTGGATGAGGATGCCCTGGGAACTAGAAAGAAATGCCAAAGCTTTAAAGAAAACCGACAGTGCGGTTATTCTGGATAACCTCCTCTGACTCAGCACAAAGAGACCCAGGCAGGAAACAGGATGACTGGAAAAGCCCAGGCGGGCTTCTTTCCTTTGTGTTTGTCTACTTTGGGATGCTGTGGTCCTCCGATGCTTGTGTTTAATTTCTATCATCATCCTCTTGGATGTGTCTGAAACATAAGCTTTTGTGCTTTTAGCTTTTGCATCCCTCATGGCATGTTATCATCTGAATTTGCTTCTCCTCCACACTCTTATCCTGTGTCTCGACTGCACTGTCTGCTTTAACGTCACAGACTTCCTAAATTCACGAAGCCGGGCTTTCCAGTAAGCACCCTGCCCCTGTCAAATATCTCCCACGTGCTCCTCGTGTCAGTGCTATGTTTAAGCAAGCATGCCTTACAGGTGGCGTCTACCAAGAAGCAATTGCTACTTTGATTTTTAAAAAATTGAGATCAACATTCAGTGGCCAGAGTTCGCCAGACATTTAACACTCCCCTCTACTTGAATGTGTAAGCCTGGCCCTCAAGTCAGGTCTTTTCCCAGGGAGGCTCCAAGCAGCATGTGGGTGTGTCTCAGACAAGAGAACAATCAACAAGATTAAGTTACTTTGAGTTCCTAATTGATTTTCCAGAACTCCCTCTTCCTATCACAAAATACAGCTCTCTGAGCAACTCATTTAGCGTAATCTAATGCTACAAGGGTGGAGGTGGGGTGCTTTAAGAAACCAGACTCATTCTGGAAATACGAAGGCTTTCATATGTAAATGAATAATTAATGCATTTAGCCTCCCAGTAACCCTTACTGTTTGCATTCACCAAACCCAATGTCAAGACAGATTTTTGTGTTTATGCTACGTGAACTTGGGGAGTTGTTCAGATCCTTTTCATTCCTGGAGTTTTATTATACTGAATGTGTGTTAGAACTAAAAGTGATGTTTTACAATGCTTTGGCATTATTCTGAAATACAAATTTTGGACAGGCTAATTATAAGACTTGTTTTGAGTTATTGTAACTTGGTATAATTTTCGTTATTCATGATAATGTGTAGTTACATCTTTTATAAAAAAAGAATTAATCTCTTTCTTTGTTGGTTTTATGTGGTTTTATTTGTTTGTTTGCTTTCATGACGAAGTCTCCCTGTGTGTTCCTGGCTGGCCTGGTACTTACAATGGTACTTCCCAGCCGCAAATATAAGACAGTCCTTCTGCCTCATCTTTCCAAGGAGTTTATAGCCCTTAAGTAAGAGAGGATATGACTCTCTTTAGTGTATACAATAATCCATTGTTAGACTCTAGCTCAACATACTGGACCTGGTATAGTACTGTTTTCCAAAGGCCTCTCCATGTGAATTAAACGGAGCTGAAGTTCCTGTAATCAGGACTCTGGCCATGGGCCTTTTACCCAGGCCCAGCTCACAGGTTTGCAAAGGCGAAGGAGCCGTCATGTCGGTTGTCATGTGCCATGTCCTTTAGTTGTCGCTTCCCGATAAACTCCACGGTACAAAGGCTGTCAGTCACGGGCAATAGGGAAGTCATGGGCATGACTGTGTTCTAGTAAAACTTCATCTACAAAGGCAGGTGTTGTGTAGATCTATCCAGAAGCCCATGGCCTCTTTGTTTTAATAGAGCAATCGCTACATTGTGCTATAATTAGCTTCAAGCTGTTTGTCTTCTCCATAAATTCTTGGGGTTCTTCTAGTAAAGACTCCTCTGTCAATCATTTTCAAAAAAAGGAAGTCCAACCTCTGAATGATCAGAAAAATAACTGATTTAGTCAAGAGTCATTAGTGAATAGTGATACCAGCGGGGGAATCAAATGAGAAATGGAATCGTTACATAATCTGCAGATACTAATAACCCCCATCACACACTTACTAATGCAGAGAACAAAGTGATTTTACAGGAGTACTTCCTAGGGCTGAACCCCTCTCAAGCAAGTGATCAAAGCTGTTTACCTGATGCTGAGATACACGGATGCCAGTCCATGAGCTCCCGCGACATCCCTGCTAAAGCTAAGTAATCTGCATGCAGTCATGAAAACCACCAAGTGAACACAGACTGGGGACACCATAGACAATGTTAACCCATACTCTCTGCAAGTACCAGAGCTATGAAAATAAGGAGACCGGGCCAGAATGTGAAAAAAACAAGGCACAAAATGTGCTCCCTGAATGGATATATAGATTCTATGTTTGTAAAGGATACTCATGGGAAAATTGGCAAAATCTAAAATAGATATAGCTTGAAAAACATTTTGCATCAAAAAGTCCAGATTTTGACCATGATCCATATAGGTCCTTGTTTTCAGCACAGGCATACCACCACCAAAGTGACTAATCTACTTAGCTTGCTTGGGACAGCAAAGCTTCCTGATACAGGAATTTTGAGGACTTGGTCACACAAATGGCAATGAACTCTCAAAAGGTTGAGAACCAAGGTATGTGATATGTGTCTGCACATGGGTACAAAACAAATTTAGTAAATGTTAACACTTGATACATAGTAAACTATCCATATTATTTCTGTAGCTCTTCCATATTTGAAAACACACTAAAATTAAAAACAGAAAGGGTAAGAGTTCAATACTATCTCAAGAAATGTCCTTCAAAGTTGACAAAAATGTGCTTTTTGCATCATGGCAGTAGGCAGCCACAAAAAGAGCCACATTGAACTTCATCCCTGCAACGGGAAGCATTGCTCAGACACCGCACATCCTCCACCCTTCCAGCCACACCACTGCATCATCCAAGCTCAAATGAGAGAGGGATGGTTCAGAGTACCATATTTTTAGACCTCAAAGTAAGAGCCAGTCAGAATATGATTGGCAATCGACTATTGGTTAACCACTGATTGTATGTTGGTCACTCTCTCTCAGGAGAAAAACACTCGGTTTTCACTCCTACCACCTTGTAGAGCCTGTTAATAACCTCCTTGAAGAGAAGAGGGGGAAGCAGAAGTCACAAGGAAGTTACATCAGTTGGCCGAGGGTACACAGCTGCAGAGCGAGCAGAGTGAGAGCTCAAAACAGCTCCAAAGAATTGAAGACACCACAAATGGCCACCACTGGGGACAGTGAGACAGCATGGACTTCTCTACAGGTGCATATCAAGGAACTGTTTCAGAGACTGAGGCAGGGCTATCGATGATATACTGTTGAGTCAAAACAGCCAAGTTCCACTGGGTCTGTGCTCTCTGAATTCCTCTGTGCCTGCCTCATGTTTAATTTCCATAAAAGTATGTGCACAAGTAAATGCATACACACCGTTTTGCATTAACGAGAGGTCAAGGGCAAAGTCCTTTAAGCTTTACAATGCATAAAACCACTTGGTAAAAGTGGAATAATAACAATAATTGGCAATAAAATGAAAATAATTAAATGAATATTTAATGTCAAGGACCCCTGAGCACCTAGAATCTTGAAATACCAATACATCATGCTGCATCAAGTAGACAGCAGGAATGGTGCCTCAACATGTGTTAAGGTTTTTTAAAAATCATCCCCATTGTTTAGAAAAGCAAGCTAGAAGGTAAGTAAGTACCTTCAGGCTAAGTCCTGCAGGAAAATCTTCCTCTCCTGGACATCAGATACACACGGGGTGAGGCTCCAGGCTTAGCTCACCTGTACATAATTCAGGGAGTTGTGGTGACTAGAAGATGTGAGTGCAAACAGACTCTGGACAGACAGAATCAGGGCATGGCCTCCTCAGAGAGCCACTGGCAACAAGGCCATGGGGATCTGCAGTAACTAGCTGGATCCTAAGACAGACAGCAGGGGAGCTAGCTGAGCTTCCTCCTTGTGTTTGTGAGCAGCTTGCTTTCTTCACTGTATGTGACATCTTTGTCTACTCTGCTCCCCAGCTTCTCTAATGTTTATCAGATCCTCCTCTCGGCCTTGATCACTCTGCTGTAACTCCCCTGCCCCGCTCTCTTGCTGCTCCTCAGACTACCAAATCTGTCATGACTCAGACACTCCGTGTCTTCCATTTCCTCAACCCGAATGCTTCCCCCCTCACGTGACATTCCTCTTCAGCTGTAATTCCTTGCACAATGAGGCTGCTGTGGTCAAACATGGCAACCCTCAACATTTCCCTTCTTGGCTTTGCTTTCACCTCCAACCTGATTCCACCTGGCATAGTGAGTGTCTAACTTAATTGGGGATAGTGTTTGCCCCATTGAATCGGAAGCACCGTCAGTTCTGGGATCTATATGTTTTTACAGCTGTATTTTCAGTGTTCAGAGGAACTCCCGAACTGAGCAGACATGTAAATCCCTATTTACTGTACATAAGCTAGCATCATTCTACTAGAGTTTCTGGTAGTCCTGTCTCTGCACTGCGTCTGTGTAGATATGCATGGAGTCTCAATGTGGTACATGAAGAAAGGACTTCATCCAGGGAATGGAACCACCCTACCTGTCCATCAACAGATAAATCAATGAAGAAAATGTGGTACATGTACAATTTGGAGTTTTATTTGGCTATAAAGAATAATGAAAGTGTGACATTTGTAAGAAAATAGAAGAAACTAGCAAAGTACTAAGAAAGACAAATACTCCATGCTTTATCTCACATGGGAAAATTGTGTGTGTGTGTGTGTGTGTGTGTGTGTGTGTGTGTGTGTTTAGGTGACGTGTATCAATAACTAGAACAGGGACCATGAGAAGGGAGGAAGAGATCTTAAAGGGATGGGAGGGAGGATGGTGGAATACATGTGACATGATAGTAGAAGTGGGGATCATTTGGGGGGAGGAACAGAACCAACCAGAAAGACACAGGGAGCATGGGTGCAGACTCGGAGAAGGAGTGTGATGGCATTTGCGCATGAAATGTCACACCAAAGCCCATTCGTTTGTAGGCAAACTTCAAAATTCATACTCACAATCCATAATCACAAGTGTGCAAATTTAAAATTCCATGTATTTATATATGTGGAATATATAAATATAAAATAAAGTGTTAATTCAAATGTTTTAAAGCTTGTCTGGGGATACAGCCAAGCAGGGAAGAGTGTTTGCTCAGTAAGTATGTGGACATGGCCCATGCTTCTGTAACCCCAAGGGCTATGGTGTGTGTGTGTGTGTGTGTGTGTGTGTGTGTGTGTGTGTGTGTGTATGCATGTGTGTCAGGAAGGCTATCCAGGCTTACTGGCTGCCAGCCCAGCCATAGGTCCATGGAGAGACCTGTCTCCAAGGAGTAACCGACTTCCTCCAATGCAAGGGGAATTGAGAGAGTTACAAAACTGCCTCTGTTATCGGGACACAGGAACAATGGTATTCAAAGGGAGCACACACTCACTGAACACTGCACAGGGGGGGGGCGCAGTGTCATGCTCTGCCCTGGGGAGATGTGAACCAACCTGCTTCTGCTCCAACCTCCCCAGAGAGCAAGCAAGCAAGCTTTTTCTCTTGTGCTTATCAGTCCATACATAGTACCTCAGACCACACCCAAAGGGCCTGGGACCCCAAAAGCTATTGGCTGAAAGAATTCCCACAACATTCCTCCTCTGGCCTCTGAACACTGCACACACAAGTGCACACACACCTCACACACATGCACATACAAATGCACATACACCCCCACACAAGTGTGCATACACACAGAGAAAAAAAATAAAAAGTACAGAAATGAAAACCTGAAATAATTTCACTTAGTTTGAAAAAATATGTATAAGCCTCCATCTCAGGTGGGATGGGTTTTGTGTCCTGGCCATTCTTCCTTTCTGAAGGGCCCACCTATGTCTTAGCAAAGATACTTGAATGTTTACCTTCCACATGAAGCATAATTTTGGCTGAAGCCTTTTTCAAAAAAATCTAGCAGCTCTGCTTTGAAATCACTTGGCAGCATGCAGCGTGACTCATTTCATTTACATTGGCTCTGACTCTCCACAGTCATCAACTCTTTGTGAGTGAACTAGAATCTAAACCAAAAATTGTCTCAAATGTAGTTAAATTTTTATGAGCAATCAATTAATTTGTTCTATGATATTCGTCCATCAAATTAAACACCTGTGAACTTAAACTTTACTGTTCCATGTGTAATTTAAAGCAGCCATTGCTTTCTTTGGAGATCTGTCCATGTATATGGGCTGCTGCCTTTGCATCAGGCCTTGGTCTTGAACCCATTAAATCTACTGGTTCAACTTCCCTGGTGGGAGCCAGAAATATGAAGACTCACTTAACTGAGTACGAATGCGGGTCCTGGGTTTGTAGAAGAATTGCTGTGGTATTCTGTGGCTGTGGGGAGAAGTCCCAAAGTCAAGGCATCCTCACCACAGGGATGCAGGAGCCCAAATCCCTCCCCTCTCCTCCTGCACAGCCAACCTAAGTTCCTGGGTATTGGTGACCATGTGAACCATCCCCTTGGCGAACCTCCTCGCTCCTCTTCTACCACCATCACCCCCTGGGCCCTGATGGCAGATATGTGCTCCTGGCATTTTGTGACACTTCTGAATTTTGTTGACTCATGTGAGGGGAGAGGGGGAAGTGTTCTGTAGCAGAGGCCGCATGGGAAAACAGATCAGTTAGTCACATCATATGCCAGAGCCCACTGTTGACTGCAGAGCGAGTTTTAATCATGCACCCTCAAAGCTGTCCCTCGTTTGGAATGACATTAGCCTCGGTGGTTTGTCCTCCACATAAGCTGTCAGCTGCTGAGGTTTTCTTCTTGCATTCCGGCACAGGCTGGTTTATCGACCACCAAGAAGGCTCACTTGGAATGGGTCCTGCCAAGCCTCCTTCTGAATTCAGAGGGAACATGTTTCATTCCTAGTCAGTGTTGTTTACAGAAACCCTTCCAAAACCGAAAGCTAGTAACTGTCCTAGTGGACAGATGTCACCCAGAGCCACCGGATCATTTTGTTTGTTTTTCTTGCTAACCCAGCACGACTTTGAACCCACACTGTGAATAAAAGAGACAGGAGCACACAACTCTGCACTTCTGACTTCCTCCCAGGGCGCTCACATTCCCAAACCGCACATGTTTACCTAAACAAAATTTCATGAAGATATATTTATTTAAAAAAACCAAAAACCTGTTTTTAAGAGTTTGGCATTGTGACATATTTCTATAATCTCATCAGTACTCAATAGAAGCAGGAGACTTGAGAGTTTGGGGTCAGCCTGAGTTACGAAGTAAGACCTTTAAAGAACAAACATATAACAGACAAAACAAACACCCCCCAACCTGCTTTCAGGTTATTAAAACCCAGAGAAGAGAGGCTATCTGTGGGCTCAGTGAGGACCCTTGCAGGGTGTGCTGTCTCCACCTTAATAACAGTGGTGCCCTGGAGAGAGAAAACTGAGAAGTGTTGGACCATTTATTCCCATCTGTCAGCAACCGGCTAGTTGCTGGCAGTAGTTTTAGTAGATATTTGCCGGTGATAAAAGAGCAGTTGATAGAATTTTAAACATGCCACATTCCTCTGGGGTTATGACCGATGTCTGCCTTTCCTCTTCCCTTCTCTGTCCCCTTCTCCTTTTCCTTGGGAAGACAACCCTCTCCCATTCTCACTGATCATCTGAATGATACTGGCCCCACTCAGGAGTAGACTTCATCCAGCTCAAGGCAGTCAATACATCTTCCTTAAGCCACATTGATGAGTCGGGGTTGAACCAGTCATCCCCTTTGGGCTAGTAAGAGAGGCGGTGATCACAGGTTCTTGGTGATCAAATCTGGTGAGCTGTGGAGTCTCCAGGGCAGTTTTCTCTTGTCTGGTGAGAGTTCAGGACTTCCATTTGCCACTTCGGAGATAGAGATGCCAAATCCCGTGTGACTTGGACTCACTCGGGCCAGCTCTATCACTAGACTTCTAGTTATTTGAGCAAATAAATTCCCCTCTCTCTATCACTTGTAACTAAATGATTTAAGGCTGTGAATCCTCTTCTTAGCCATGTCAACATCTCATGCTGTGGCTCTCAACCTTCCTAATGCTGTGACCCTTTCAATACACTTCCTCATGCTGTGGAGACCCCCAGCCATAAAATTATTTTCATTGCTACTTCATAGCTGTGATTTGACTACTGTTATGAATCATAACGTAAATCTCTGTGTTTTGCGGTAGTCTTGGGCCACCCCTGTGAAAGGGTTGAGAACTGTTGATCTAAAGGCACTCTTGTGGTCAGAGAGTTTTTCTTTCTTGCTTTCTATCACCTTCTAGCATTTCTCCCTCTCTCTTTTTCTATAGAGCACACACCCAGAAAGCTTAGGCAGCTTGCCCTTTGGGCACCTGACTCCTTGACATATTAGTTGACCCCAACTCCATGCTTCAGAGATGGGCACATGGCCCAGGCACAAAGAGGACAATGCCTTTAAGGGACCATTTGAACAGATCGGGTGAAGGTAGATGCTCTCACGATAGTCTATGAAAACGAGACTGGGGCCATTTATGCTAATTCCTATTGACAAGCAACTGGCTGGGTTTGCTGAAGGGATACATGAAGAGCATCCCTGGAAAGGCAGCAGTGTAGAGGAAAGAAAGACGAGATGCAGGCGTGTTGAGAAAAGACAAAGTCCCAACAGCGTTGTATGATGCCTGGGTCTGGCCACATCTGAAGTAGGCGAAACGGTAGCTTCCCAATTACTAAGACAGCTTGAGATGGGTTTTCTATCATTTGTACTATAGAAACTTGACTAATATATATAAGAATTTTCTCAGATTAACAAACATTTATTTGTATCTATTATAATATGCTTGACTCACTAGTCTAAAATTAATGAATGTTTAATGCAGAAAATTTGAGAAACAAAACAACACAAAGAAGAGAAAGCAAAATTTACTTCGAGCCCAACAAGTCTGAATTTATGGCTACTGATATCTTAGTATGTATCTTTTTCCATGCAGTATTTGTGAGTTTCTACATTGTATCCATGGTATATGCCTGCACTACAGTTTAGTTAACTAATAACCTCTGTCTAAGAACTGATGTCATTGTTTTCCTTCTCTCTCCCTCCCGTTCTTCTTTCCTTCATCCCCCATCCTTGTCATTCACTAGTTACCACCATGAACATCTGTGATGACAAATCTTCACACACAGGCACGGTCATTCTTCACAGTGGCCTACACACCCACATATATACCAGAGTTCTCTTTTGCCCACTGTTTTTTTTTTTAAATCTTTAAGTGAGCATGTTTATACATTTTTTTTGGCGATAAACTTTTAGAAGTAGAATTGCTGGGTAAAGGCAATGCCTGTTGAGGCTTCTGATACCTTGCAAAATTGCTGTGCAGTAGGCAACTTGCATGTCTACCTTGGTGACTCATCTATGATCTTTGGATATTTCTGTTCAAGTTAAGATGAACATGTTTTTATTGTCCTGTTATCGGTTTGCCTTTTCATCACTAAAAATCTTTTAATTTTCTTGTAGGAGGAACTAAGCATATCAGGGCATGGCTATTCATTTCTGTTTGTTTCCTGTTGGCATTGCTCAGAAACATTTGGTGAATATTTTGAGTTTTTTGCTGCCAATTTTCTCTAACACAGACCTGACCTGTCATAAATTAAACAGAATGGTTGGAGAAGTGTTATTGTATCATTACAATAGCTAATAAAAGAGGGCTGGTTCGGACTTTGTGGGCTCAAATCCCGGTGCAACTATTTAACAGCTATATGTCAGCTGTATACACTCCTTCAAAACAAAGTTTTGTGCCTTGTTGTTCTCATTGATAAGGTGGAAATAACAGAAATGTTGTGGTTTGAATGTGACAGGTCCCTGTTCATGATTTGAATGCTTGGTCCCTCAGCTGGGACTGTTTGGGAAGTTGTGGAACCTTTGGGAGGTGTGGCCTCACTGGGGGAAGTCAGTCACTGGAGTACTGGCCTTATGAGTTGCAGTTTGGCCAGCTTCTTCCAGGGTTCTCTCCACTTCCTAGTTTGCTGAGATGCGAGGAGTCCCAGACATACAAGTCCACTGTAATGAACACTACCATACCTTCCCCAGGACAGTGGATCCTACCTTCTAAAATCCCAAGCCAAAACAAGTCCTCTTCCCTTCAGTTGTTTCTATCAGGTGTTCTGTCTCAGTAACAAATGAGGACAGTGGCTAGCACAAGCACCCACTTCGTACGGTTGTTACAATACCAAGGAATAAAGCCCCATGGCAGGACGTGGTACAGACATTAGCTATTAGTAATGAATGAATGTATACAACAATACCCAGCGTCTTTGAGTATTTACTGTGGTGCAGTCAATAGGAGCATCCATTTCTTCTTCAGCTCTCAGTGTCCCATACTGTATTCAAGAGCTTATTATTCAGGAGAAAGAAACACACAGTGCTACTAGCAATGCTGCTTTGAATTCCACAGAAACTCTCCGTATGAGGAAACTGGAGTGGTTACAATCATAAACACTTCTCATCTTCTTTCAATGGCTCTTTCAGATTTCTCCATTTGTGTCATCGTCACAGGTGATATTGACGTGACCCTTGTTCGATGGGATTTAGCTACAGAGTCAGCAGCCCTAACAGTACAGCCAGTGAAGTCTGACCTAATGAATGATGTTTCAACATTTACAACCCTGTTGATAGGCAGACAAGGCTATCACTTTCTCTTCATGAAAGTTAGTGGCCCATGCTGGATAGATGGATGTTTACAGTGGCTCTGGGTTGGGCAGTGACGTAGATTGAGGGAATGGAGGAGAGTAAATTATAATTAGCAATAAAAGATAAACCTTTCCTGGGAAATAATAATCATTATAACACAGGAAGGAACCTCCCAGCCGGGTAACCCAACCCCCCGCTAAGATGAGGGAGGTGGCAGGCTCTCCTCTAAATAGGTTGCATAATATATTTTTTTCTTGATGAGGTTTCACAACTTCTTTTTATGAATTATGGATGTGTTCGTTCATTTGTATCATGGGGAAAGGTAACTAATTTTTAACTTTTAACGACCATAGATTGGCCTTCCCATGATGCTTTCTGGTGCTCCGAAGCCAACTGATTTCATAGTTGACTTTTAGTGCCCATCACAGATTCAAACGACAAGGTACTCACAAAGATAGAGAGAACTTATTTCTACTTCCCCTAAATTTAAATACTCATCTGTAAATATCCTTTTACCTCAAGGATCTCACCTGAATCACCAAACCCATCAGCCCAGAGGCTAAAACTTGGGCTGGGATCCACCTGCTGTAAAGTCATGCAAATGCTTTCTGGGTAGAACTTTGAGAGTAGCAGAGGATGCCCAGCAAACCTGTTTTCTGCAGATTCTGACTCTAGAGACGGCTTCTCTGTGATTGTGATGGGCAGATGTGGTGATAAAGGGGGATTGGAAAGCGTCCAAGAGGCAGGTTGGAATTCCGCAGCACTGGTCCTGGTCCTGGTTCCCTTTAGGCATGTAGTCCCCAGGAGAGGCATCAGCTACCCTGCACCTCCGTTTCCTCCTTTACGAAACAGGCTTGGCAGAGGACCAAAAAGCTGTGTGTACGAGTGCTGCCCATTCTGATTACTGCTCCTGGGCAGACAATGTACGTCAGTGGGGGACATTAATTTTGGCCTCCTGGAATCTAGCCTCAGATACCTTAAATGGAGGCCAGCTGACCTTTAAACTCTAGCTTGACCTTTAGTGCTTTTGTACTGAAAGATTATCAAATCAGCTAGCCATTTTCAAATCATCTTTGGACTAGCCTATTGCATAGATGGTAAATTCTTGATGAAATGATGTTTTTAAAAACTGCGTTGTGATGTTGCTTCCCAAGTGTATGCCTGACCAAGAACAATGATGGATAGCCATGAGCTTTTTGGTCCTCTGCCTCCTAATCTTGCTTCTGTCCTGGTCAGCTCTTTCTGTAACTCGTCTTTGGGATCATGGGGGAGAGGGGAACAAAAGGAGGAATGGGGAGGTGGGGGAGGAATCTGCCATAAGCAGATGTGGGATTTTCTCTTTTTTCCTGACACACATACATAGAAGAAAAGGATAATCTGATCACAGATGAACGATACAATTATTAATCATAGCAAGTCTGAGGCTGAGCAAGCTGTCATCAACTATCGAGGGCTGAAGTTATTAGCAGCTGCGGAAGTTATTTTTTCCTTTATTTTTATTTCATTAGGACTAAATCTTGCTGCTGCGTTGGGTCCTGGCAGCACTCTGTGACATATGTAGATAGAGTCCTGTTCACTGTTGGCTCTCTGGGGCAGTGTGTATATGTGTGTTGGGGGGGGGCACTCTAGAATGACTTCAGTAACACAATCCAATTAAAGGGCAGTTCAGCATGTCTCCACAGAGATGGGGCTGTGGCTTTTCCTTAACACCCTGTCCATACCTGCAAGATGGTAAAACACCACCCAGAATATGATCCAAGGAATGGGCTCCCATTCTGTTCTAGCGTATGGAGCTGCAGCAACCAGTCAGCCAGTAGATCTCTATATGAAATCAGGCCTCCAGAGAGCAGCGCTCTCTGCCGTATTTGAATCTGGAGGGGGAAGTTACATAACTGCTTACTCGATAAATCTTTGCAAATCACCTCTCTGTTTCTTCTCTGAACAAACAAGCGCATTGACAAATACAAACGTCCTTGTTTGACCAGGACTCTGGGACAGTGTGCTCCACACCTCAGCAAAACTTTAACCAGCAATCCCCAGGTCGCAGCACTTTTTACTTTTGTTTCTTGGTTTATTTATTTTAACAGCAAGGAGACTGAATCTAGGCTTTGCCCGTGCCAGGCCAGCACCCTACCACTAAGCTACACCCCAGCCTTTATCGTAATTTAATTGTGTTTATTTTAGACAGGGTCTTAAGAACTGGCTCAGGCTGGCCTAGAACTTGCTATTTGGTATGGACTGACCTTAAAATCTGCCCACCTCAGCCTCCTCAGTGCTAAGATTACAGTCCTGCCCTGCCACACCTCAGTCACTTCCGCCCTTGAGCTTCATTGGGTGATCTGTGCAGTATGTTTGTTCACTTTATATTTTCTTTCTTTTTTTTTAAAAAAAATATTTATTTATTTATTTATTTATTTATTTATTTATTTATTTATTATGTATACAATATTCTGTCTGTGTCTATGCCTGCGAGCCAGAAGACAGCACCAGACCCCATTACAGATGGTTGTGAGCCACCATGTGGTTGCTGGGAATTGAACTCAGGACCTTTGGTAGAGCAGGCAAAGCTCTTAACCTCTGAGCCATCTCTCCAGCCCCCTATTTTTTTCTTTTTAAATTTAATTCATTTATTTATTTTATGACCCAACCACAGTCTCCCCTCCTTCCTCTCTTCCCACTCCCTTTCCTCTTTTCTCTGCCCTCCCCAGCCCACCCCTTCTCTGCATTCACTCAGAAAGGGGCAGGCCTCCTATGGGCATCATGGCATATCAAGCTGCCAAAGACCAAGATCTCCCCCACACCCCGTATTCAGCTGGGTGACGCAATCCAACATGGGGATGTTAGCAACTTTAAATGTGTGTGACATTCTACTTCTGCGGACCAGACATTCCTCTCAAACTAACTTCCACACACGGTGTAGCTATGTGTGGTCCTCACGGAACTTTCAAGTTGTCCGGGGTTTGCATAAATCTGGGTTGTTAATCAACTGTGACCTCTGCCTTCATCTTCTACAACTGGCCATTCCTGAATCCCCAACTGTAGCTTCTTCAGTTTACTAGGTCTCAAATGTTTTCATTTTGTGCCTAAGATCACACAGAATGGGAACCCCAAGACCTTTCATTCTTAAAACCATTTTAAGATGTCAGGTTTATAAAGCAAAGTGATCACTTATGAAGTACTTTCGCATAGATGCTGGAGATACTCTGATCTAAATTTAGTGATTTAAATTATGATTCCCTCCTCAAACTGGCTTGTTTGTTTGTACTTGTGGTGCTGGGATGAAACTCAGGGCTTTGTGCATGCTAGAAAAGTGTTCTACAACTAAGCTACATTTCCAGCTGCACTCAGGGTTTAGTCCATAGAGACTCTTCTTCCAGAAAAAGAGTAATTTACCTACACAAACAGGTTAGCTTACGCCTCTGTGAACACAACACGTTCAAATGCCCATTTTTAGTCCTGAAGAAGGGATTATTTTATCTATGCAGGTCCCAAAGGGTCTACAACCCATCATAATTTAAGTATAGCTTATTTTGTAGTTATTTTAATGACCTGTTACTAAGGCACATGTAGTAATATGAGCGGCGGGGCTGCATCCCCAGCACCCTGGCCGCCTGCTAGCTTATGCCCTGATATAACAACACACAAACCGTATTCTTTTAAACACTGCTTGGCCCATTTCTATCTAGCCTCTTCTAGGCTAATTCTCGCACCTGGACTAGCTACATTTCTGTGTAGCCCACAAGGTGGCTTACCAGGGAGATTCTAGCCTACGTCCATCCTGGGTCGGAGCTTCATTGCGTGTGTCTGCCCGGGAGCGGGGCATGGCATCTCTCTGTGGCTTCTGCCCCCGAGAGGAGAGCTGTCGAATCTGAGCTCACTTCCTCTTCCTCCCAGCATTCTGTTCTGTTTATTCCTCCCACCTATGTTTTAACCTATGAGGGCCAGCCAAGCAGTTTCTTTATTTTTGTTTTTGTTTTTGTTTTTTTTTTCTTTTTCGAGACAGGGTTTCTCTGTGGTTTTGGAGCCTGTCCTGGAACTAGCTCTTGTAGACCAGGCTGGTCTCGAACTCACAGAGATCCGCCTGCCTCTGCCTCCCAAGTGCTGGGATTAAAGGCGTGCGCCACCACCGCCCAGCTCAAGCAGTTTCTTTATTACTTAACCAATGACGTTTCTCCATCAGGCACAGAGACAAAATGCCATATGTCACAAAAATGGCAATTGGAAAATTTACCTAAAATTCTTTTGAGAGCAAAAATAATTCCAATGAGAGACTACCACATCTCAGATGCTATTTTTTCATTCTTATCTTCAAAAATAAGGATATCAGAGTGCAGGCCTGGTTGACCATCTGAAACAGATTCTGGAAGTGGTGATTTCTTAGAGCAGGAGGTATTGTCCTTTCTGGGATAAGAGTTAGAAGATGAAGAGTCTCAACTTTGCAAAGTGAAAAGTACACCTTGAAACGAAACAGGTCTATCCTTGCAGTGAAAGAGCAGCTTTAGATAATATGTAGAGCTGGAGGCTTTTCAATAAAACTTGATTTACAAGAGCAGATGAGGAAGAATCAATTTTTCCCTTGCATTAGTTGCTGAACTCTGCTTTTAAAGTTTAAAGGAGCGACTGAATGAGAACAATAAGGCTCACATATCTGCCACATCTATAACATGTACCGACTTCTAGCAACTTCAGAAACACAAAGTTCCTGGTCTGTATTGTTGATGGTGCTTGAAGGCAAATTTCCACAAAGATTTCTACTTCCTGGACATGGTCAGAATAATATTAACACGTAACAGTAAAAATCAAGAACTCCACAGACTAGATCCTCTCAAGGCACAAGGCAAATAAAACCCTGGGTTCTTTAAGCTGTGACTTATCTTTTTGCAAGGAAATCAGATTGTTGGCAAGTGTCTGTGGTAAGACAATCTTCTCACCCTAAGGCCTTGCTCCATGTGGGAAACCCCTCCCTGATCCTACACAGGGAGGGTTCTGCCTCTTCTAGAAACCTGATATCTTCAGAATCACAGGCTCTGGCACTGCAAAGGCTGCCTGCCAGGCTCAAGCTGGTGCTTGTCCAATGAGAGAAAGAGAGAGAGAGAGAGAGAGAGAAATGATGACGACTTCGTTGAAGTTCATTTCTTTCCTCCTTAAGGCCAACCAGTGGGGACTCTGTTCTTCATCACCCCCCCTCCACATTTGAAATAAGTAGATATCTTACCTTATTGTTTAATATTTACCTTTGCATGCTGTCTGGTGAGATCATTCATATTGACACAATAAGCAGAAGTGAGGGGTGTATTTCTCTTTATTCTCTCTTCTCTTCTTATAAGGGGAAATGGGGAAAAGAAAAAGGACTGGCACCAGACAAGCCAAAACCTAAGAAAAGTTAATTAAAAATAAAATGATCTTTTGGATTGACACAAACTCCTCAGAATTAGCAAGTGCTGAGAGTCATCCCCGGAAAAGCAAACAAATGTAAGCAAGGCAAGAGGAGACGTTGTCTTTCTGGGAACCAGATATATTCACATGAACCTAAGTGATCCGATTATATGGGGCCAAAGTCAAAGGACCTGGGCTTCAGTCGTGGCACGAGTCAGCAGGAAAGGAATTTGGTACTTCCCCACCCCCCTTTTATTATTTCCCAAGAGTCAGGTTCATCAAGATAGTATACAGACAGAAATCACCCTTTTCAGCGGATAGTCATACAAGTTTCGACAAGGTTATAAAATCCTGTTTCCCTCATGCCCCCTTTCAGTTGGCTGCTCTGACCTCTCACAGCCCTAGCAACTGCTATTCTTCTAGTTTTTTCTTTTCCAGAATGAATGCTCAATAGCCATAATCATACAAAGTAGCCAAAGAAGTAAGACTCTAACCTCCAAGAAGATCTTTTAGCTTTTAGAGATCAAATGTCTCTACAGCATCTTAAAGCAGATGGTGCAGCTGGCAGAGTTATTTTAAAGTGCCATAGATAATGGGAGTTATGTAGGTGTGTTATTTCTATAATGCTGTCAATCATGTTGTTGTCTGTTGGCGGCCAGGCAGGCACTTTCCCGGGCCCCTCTAGACACTAAGCTCCATACCCTATTTCAGTTGACTCCCATCTCTTGGATGTTCCATAGTTATCAACTCTACACTTGCAAAACTGAACTCATATGTGTGCCTTTGTTCTCTGTGGTGGGCAGAACTAGAGGCCCCGGAGACCTGTGACTACTTTCTTATGGCTGTCAAAAGGGACTTTGCAGATGTGAGCCAAGGATCTGGAAATGAAAAGACGCTCCTGGGTTATTTGGGTGGACCCAGTACAATCATGGAGGCCTTACAAAAGGTACGCAGAATCAGAGAGAAGGATTGAAAGGTGGCTTTGAAGGTGGAGGAGGGGGACCAGGAGCAAAGGCGTTCTGATAGCCTGTAAAAGCTGGAGAAGACAAAGAAATGGCCTCTGTGCTAGAAGCTCCAGAAGAAGTACAACCCACATGGTATTATAGTTCAATTGAGTGAGACACAGACTTCTGACATCAAGACCTATGATAGTAGTAAATTTGTATGATTATGAATTCCAAAGTTTGTGGTTATTTGTCAAAGCAGAAAAACAATCTCCAAATATCATTCTCTTGTATTTTTCCATCATAGGGGTGCTATTTCTGTCCGAGAAAAATTTTAAGGCAAGAAGATCTGTCCTTGACCCCCTACCTCCTACATACTCATCTCAACTCTGTTTTCTAAACACCTCTTGATGGCTACTCATTTATTTCCAATGCTATAACCTCTTTTTGGCCACTATTCTTGTTTCCCCTGAAAGCCTCCTATTGGTCCCCTCTCTCCCTTCAGTGTGTTCTCATTCTCAGAGTCAACACAGACATCCTAAACTTGAATATCAGATCATGTCACGCTCCTCCTTACAGTCGAGACCTTCCCGTTTTTTCCCCAAATGCCTTTATTGGCTTGCAAGCCAGACCTTGTATTCTATCTGGTACCTGCTGTTTTCTCAAGACTTCTTGTTCCCATCCACCTGTTTCTCTTTTTCCCATACCGTATACATACTGCTTCCTGAATAGAGGAGGACTCTCTTTCTTTCATGTGACCTTTGCATATAATTTTCTTTCCATCAAAAGTATTTTCCTTATAAAAAAGAAAAAAAAAAGAAAAAAAAAGTATTTTCCCCAGTTTCTATCTATTTGGCTTTGATTTTGGCCTTCTCTGTAAGTTCTTCCCGACCTTCACAGTGTGTGGTCAGAGGCTTTCACCTTTTCTATTTGAGTGTTTAGCAAACACTACCTTGTGATCACACATTAAACTGTGCCTTCTCCAGCCACACCTCCATATCCACGGAACTTCAGAGGAATGGAAGCCAAGCAAGCTTGCCCTACAGTTACATTTTCAGCCCAGATGACAATACCTGAAGTGGAGCAGTTTCTCAACAAATATAAAAAATATAAAATTCTGTCAAAGATGCCTAGGTTCAGAATTCAGGAGAGAGGGGGAAGAGGGAGGGACTTCCTTTAGTTGGCAGTGTTGGAGAGAGCAGGAAGAGGCGAGGCATCAGGAGAGTCTTTAGGAAGCATGTGGTATTTGTATTGGCCTTCCTCCATTGAGTCTCTGATTGCTTCGCACCCCACCTATCCGTCTGCTAGGATAGGTAGGGCTGGGTGTCTGAAAACCGTGCTTTCTGTACTTCCTTGTCAGCTGTGTCCAGAAAGAACTCTGGCTTTGAAGCAGAGTGCTGGCGGATGCTGGAGAGGCTCAGGGGTGCGGCCTCTGGACTGTGGCCGCCCAGAAAGGGCCACTCCAGACAGCATCTCTCAGTTACATCTAGAACTGACAAGCAGTAGGTGTAAATTTAGGGCCTCCCTCCTATGAATGCTTAGGCACAGCCTCTTTTTTTTTTTTTTTATTCCTCAGCCCTCGCAGTTCCTTCATTCAGCCATTCTAGAACCCAATTGCCTATCTATTTAAAGTTTATTTAGTTTGAAATTCTTACAGCAGTTTCTATGCTCCTGCCTAGATCCAGACTGATATACCCATCAGAAGCTGAGGCGGGGTAAAGGCAGAGAGGGAAAGGCATCTATGGGTTAGAGCACCAGGAACAAATCTCCACAGGTATAAGAGTTTGGAAAGGGGTGTGGGGAGTAGAAAATCTTGCAGTTTGGCCAGAGAATGGTAACTGAAGAGAAGTGTAACAAAAAGCTACAGAAGAAAAAAAAAAGTCTGTGCTGTAGAAAGAGTCAAACTCCTGGCAGTAAAGTCTGTGCTGGTTTTGACTAATGCTGGAGAGTCACCCAGGTCTTGAATTAAGCATTAAGATTGGAAGTGGGCATGCAACGTCGTTTTGGATTGTGGCTAACTGCCAGGAAAGGGGAAAAAAGGGATACAAAAGGCTGTCAGAAAAGTGGTATTCAGATGCGATGTCTCTGTGTCGGTTGTAATGAGTATAAGAAAAAAATCCAAGAGGACACCACAATCTCTCCCGTTTAACTGGAAGGTGGGGTCATTCAGTGACGTCAGCAGGACTGAGTGGAAATGACTGGGGAGCTGTGGAAGGCAGAACAAGGCATTTGTAGTCAGCACTTTGAGTCTCCACTTGTGTGATCTCATTTGATTTGAATTCCAATTTCTCAGCTCTTTCCACTAGTTGGCAAAGAGGTTAACTCTACATACCACAATCTGATAACCATATGCAGAGAGGAGCCAAGAGGGACAGACGAGTAGATGAGATCATCAAGGGTGATAATGGAAAAGTCAGACCTAAAAGGATGCATGCCCCGGGGGGGGGGCACAAGGAGAGAAAAGAAGTGTTGGAGGCAAGAAAAGGGTCCGTTAGAAAGGCTGGTTAGCAGAAAGACCATTGGCATAAAGGCCAAGACAGCACTGTGCTGTTTAAGGAAGGGGAGAGAGATCATGAAAAACAATGGCCAACATGGCCGTGTCCTACAGGATGTTAGGAAGATTGATGTTGGAGGAAAAAGACTAGTAGGGTTGCCAGTAGTTATCCCAGTGATTTAGTGGAGACAGCGTCCACATTTCTTAGGGCTGAAAAGCAGCCAAGGAGGAAGGAGAGCAATGAGAATGGCCTCTCTCCTCTCCCTGTAGGATTCTTCCCCTTGCCCACCACCCTTCCACATTACACAACACCACCTGATTTATGTCTAGTCCAGGCCAGTTGCTGGTCTTGTTTAGATGAAGCTGGCTTCCTAACTTCTAAGCTTGAACATCAGTCGACACAGAGCCCATGTGACTAATTTCAGTTTATCGGGTGTGCTGAGTTCGGGATTAAGATCAAAGACTGGTGTCCTCAGTGCCAGATGCTAGCTTCAAGTTTAGAAGGAATTCTAGCATTTCCTAAGGGAAGGCTGCCTGACTTCTTAACAGAACAAACCCCAGAGCAAAACAGTGCTAGAGTCCCACTCTGTTTTTCCTCCTAGGTATAAGTTTGCGCTGTGTGTTTTACATCCACATGAAGCTGCAGACTCACACTGACAAGATCACCAATAAGTACTGGGCACCGAGTATCTCAAAGACCACAGTGAATGCTGCAGACCGCGGCCCTCTCTTGGACAGGGCTTCCTCTTTGGCAGACTTGCTGAAGCAGAGTCAAGCCTGCTCCGACCTAAATCACCTCTCAGGATCCTGCCACAAATCAGAGCATTCCCTATAGCTTCCAGAAAGAGGCACGAAGAGCTCGCACACTTCTGCTGAGGTCCACTTCAGGTCTAGCATCTGCTTAATAAAGACAAACTCTTCATAAAAGACAGAGGCTGATAAATCCAAATCTAAACATGTTCATAATAAGCTATCAGCCATTCCAATTTCATTCTTATGAACAAACAAGCCTGTAAAACATGCAAACATTGATGCAGTAGGTAGAAACAGATGCCAGCGTTTATTTAAAGATTAGTTTATTCAACAATCGAAATGGGGGGATGTTGCTTGTTGGACACAGTGTCTTAGGATCCGAGTAGTTTTATTTTAGAAAATAAACTTGAACTGTCACATTGCTTGCTGAGATTCTAGAGTACCTCCCAGATCGTGAAACTCTGTTTTGTTTCTGCAGTATAAGCAGGCTTGTCCTAAAACTTCCCATATGAAAATTTCATTGTCAAAAGATAAAATAAAAACCTCTGAATTAGTCTCAACCTAACTTTATTTTTCTAACCACTAACAACAGCAGCAACAAATACAGTCAACCTTCTGTCTCTTTATTATCATTTCAGCCACAGAGTCAACTGAGGCTCAAAAATGCTTGGGGAAAAAAAAACAGAACACGTATAGACTTTGGTTCACATTCCAGAAACAATATGGAATAACAACTAATTTGCATAGCGTTTGCATTTCATTGGATAGTGAGAGTAAGTTAAAGATAATGTAAAGAACTTGAGAAGATGTGAGTACTTTCTGTGGGAATACTGCAGAGCTTCATGTAAGGGACCTGAATATTCGAGAGATTTGACACTTCACAGGGACCAGTTAAAATCCTAGTTAATTTCCACTTCTGGTCCGGAATTGGTATTTTTTCTGAAGTGTCAAATTTCAAACAGAGATCTTGCTTCACTTCATGTCGTTTCCCTTCTTTATTTAGTCAGAGAGGGTGTGTGGGAAGGAGCATGAGGGAGGAACAGGGAGAGCTGGGTGGGTTCAATCTACTTTGCCTTCACTCTCTTTTATGACAAAAAAAAAAAAAAACCCTTGAAAAATTAGTCTGTACCCTTTCTGCTTCAACTTCATCACCTCCCATTCACTTCTCAACCCACCACCATCTGGCTCCCATCCCCACATCCCATTGAGACTGCTGCTGTTTCCCAGCATGCCCAATCCCCGGACCTATTTTTAGGTCCCCTCTGAGGTGAACTTTCTGTAGCATTGGATAAGGGTAGAGGCCCAAGTTCCAAACGAACATACTATTTGGCTGTAATCGTCATAATGGAGCTGCATCCAATGAACCTGTCTGGGCAGACACTTGTGATTCATAAACAGTCCGATGCTGGAGTGGGCACGTGTCTGTCCTTTGCACAGAAGCAGCTGCCATTCCCTCTATGTTTCATGTTGGTCATGGGGCAATGTGGACATTGTTACGTCTTTTGATTTATTTTCGTTGTTGTTGTAAGAAGCTGCTTCTTATGGGAATGTTTCCAGTTTCTAAACATGAACTCGACATTTTTAAAAGTGCTCATGGGACAATACACATATCTCTAGACCTCTGACGAGAGACCTCTGATGTTGATGGCTCCCGGATCCTTGCGGTTTCCGGGCTGGTTCTCTCTCCCATTGGCCTACTCATTTCAGTCTTTTATGGCACCCTTCACCCCCAGACTGTGGCTCTCCAGCATTTCTCCTTGGTCCTCTTCTATTTTCTACTCCTCCTGGGCCATGGCAAAGAACGGGGCAAGCTTTCTGGGCTTTCCACCAACCAATGCAGTTGTTCAGGGCCCCACACAGAGAAGGCTCTGTGCCCGGCTTAATGCTCTGCAGCTGCTGTCCTGAAATTCTTATAATACTGTCTCAACCTCGAGAGAGGTTCCATGGGACAGCAGCGCATGTGCCGGAGCCTGGCATTTCGGCTGAGAGTGCGAGCTGTCTCCTCCCTAGGAAGGCTTCTGGCCACCTGTTCCTCCTCCCTTTCTATCTTGGCTCCTGCCTGCCCCTTGCTTCTTCTGCCCATCACCCAGAGTATGCTATTTCCCTCCACCCTGGGAGGGATCGAAGTTCAGGGACAAGAGGATTGGGGTCATTGTACCTGGACTCAATGATATTTTGGGGGAAAGGTATGGCACCAGTGGCTATTCCCACCTTAGGTGGAGTTACATAATTTATTGCGGGCATCTGGCAGGACCCTCATTGCAACAATCAGAATCTAAATAGCAGAATATTCTGATGCAGATGTTCCAACACCTTTTAGGGACACCCAACCAACTGTCATCAGTTAGACTGACTCATAGAAGGGACCTTTTTTGCCCCTTGTTGAGAGGTGGTGGTACATGGTTTGTGGGAGGGACAGTGTGCATAATCTACTAAGCCTGAGTTCACATAGACCTTCTGAGTCCCCAGTTGGTCCTTGAGCCCTGAGAGTGTCCTGAGATCCTTCAAGTCAACCCATGCTTGATGACCCTTTCCTGATTTCTCCCAGTCTACCTTGTGTTAATAAGTTTTGATCAGACTGAGGCACCATCTGGCTTAGGCCATGAAGGATGAGTTGTGTGATTCTGGTAGTTCTACACAGGAAATGGACTATCCTGGTATTTATATTTGACAGTGCTACTGCACAATACAAAAATGACATTTGATGCCAATAATAAAATTAATGCCAATAATACATTTCCTACTTAAAACATTAAATAGCAGATTGAAGAAACACCTTAATGTGCTGAAAGTCAGACCATGAAAGAATGGAGATACTCGATGCTTAGTATTCTAGTCCTTTAGCAACTTGAATGGCGCTTGCCCCTGCTTTCAAGGGGCCTCAGTTTCATTGTTCACCAGGCCCTACCCATTGTGTAGTGACTTCCTAGGTCTTCGTTGGCTGAAGTTTCTCCTCTATCGATAGACTGGACCCAGCTCTTCCCTACTAGACCCATGTCAGAGGGTGTGCTTTGCAAGGCTATCCAGAGGGAGGGTTATAGGTAATCTTGATAAAGCCTGTTCATTTGATCTTATCCCCATACTGACTTCTTGCCTTGTTTTTCCTCTTTCTCTAATTAAATATCATATTCTCTTATGATAGACTAGCTGCTATGTTGTTGAATGAATGAATGAATGGAATCATGCCCCATATCCTAACACTTCTGCTCTCTCTCATAATCCCGAGTTCAAAATGAGTCTCTTGTCACCCAGATACGGGTCTTGCCTTTGACTCATTTACAGTCTGCCTGGAGAAGTAGACAAACAAATGAGCATGATAGCTGTGGTAATAGCAAGCTGTAAGATCACAGAACAAAGGATGACTAATTCTGCCTGGGCAACCGTGAAAAGGCTTCTGGGAAGAGGCTGTATATTCACTGGGTTTTGAAGAATGAATAGATATTTGAGGCACCATATGTAGTATATTTCTAGGAGTTTCTAGTTTCGTTCTCAGCACAGATGTCAGGAAGTTTAACAAGAAAACAGAAGCAGGTCACGGGGCAGGGGGACTTTGAGTTATAAAAGCATGGTAGAGTGGAAATTGATAAGTGGTGAAATTATTCCTATAGTTAAAAATTTTAATGGGCTATGTTAACATGGCATTTGCTAAAGTTTCACGACTGTTTCTTAAAGGTCCACTCAGACCTACCTCCTAAGCTTTCTCATGTCACACATACGGTTAAGATCCCTCTGTAATGCTTAATTTCAACAGGAAGTTTGACTGGATTAAGGAATACCTAGAGTGTTAATCAGCTATATTTTTGGATATGTTTGTGTGGGCTTTTCCAGAGAGGAATTATGAAGGAGGAGAGGCATACTGAAACCTATTGGCTATATGGGCTAGGGTCGTAGACTGAATCCAAAGTGGGTGGGCTTGCTATAGGCACTATCATTCCCTTCCGTATTTTATTCTGCTGACATGGGAGCAGGTAGCCTATGTCCCTTCTGCCAGCACGAGCTGCTCCTGCTTGCCATGCCGTCGCCACCATGATAGACTTTATCCTCAAACACTGAGTCAAAATAAGCCCCTTATCCCTAAGTTGCTTCTCGTTGGTTATTTGGTCAGGACAACAAAATGTTCCCAATATGCATTCTATATTTGCTTAATAATCTTCTAAGTATCTTACAAACAAACCGCCCTCCATTTAGGTGCCACATGCAGGGATTCAGTCTCTCAAAGATCCAAAGAGAAGGAAACTGGTGTCAAAGCTCCCAGCACTCATGGAGTGTTATGCTGTCACAAGCTACCACTAACAGTATATACTTTATTATTTTTAATCAATATTAAATAGAAACCTGAGGTAGAAGTGTTAATTCCAACTTTGTTTTGGATTTTAATAATATCAGAACAGAATTTGAAGTTGAATGCAGGCTCCCAAAATCTTGATAGAGTCAGAACAGATAGGATCCCCAACTACTTTAAGAACATCAAGAACATCTAGACCACTACTTTTCAGGCACTTGGGCATTTGTCGACAACAACAGTCTGTGAGCTCCATCTCAGATCCATCAAAATTTTGAAGGAAGAGAGGAGGGAGCTGCATTTCAAGTAAGCACTCTGCTCCATCTCCATGTACCCCAGGGACATCATCCATCATGCATCCCAGGGACATCATCCACCATGTACCCCAGGGACATCATCCACCATG
>NC_022027.1:12872488-12879397 GCF_000317375.1 Microtus ochrogaster
GGACATCATCCACCATGCATCCCAGGGACATCACCCACCATGCATATGAGGGACATCATCCACCATGTACCCCAGGGACATCATCCACCATGCATTCCAGGGACATCATTCACCATGCATCTCAGGGACATCCACCATGCATTCCAGGGACATCATCCACCATGCATCCCAGGGACATCACCCACCATGCATACGAGGGACATCATCCACCATGCATCCCAGGGACATCACCCACCATGCATCCCAGGGACATCACCCACCATGCATCCCAGGGACATCATCCACCATGCATCCCAGGGACATCATCCACCATGCATCCCAGGGACATCATCTACCATGCATTCCAGGGACATCATTCACCATGTACCCAGGAACATCATCCACCATGCATCCCAGGGACATCATCCACCATGCATCTCAGGGATATCCACCGTGCATCCCAGGGACATCATCCATCATGCATCCCAGGACATCCACCATGCATCCCAGGGACATCATCCATCATGCATCCCAGGACATCCACCATACACCCCAAAGCGCAGAAAACCCAATTTCCAACATAAATTCAAGAGTTTTAGACTAACCAACAAAATAGTCTTTTTTTTCCATTTGCTTTTAGCAGCATTGGAGAAAGAGGAGCTCTAGTTGAGTGAAGTTACCAGAACTTAAGCTTGCCTTGTTTAATGTTAAATATTTTAACATTTTACTGAAAAGCCTTGTGAACTATGTTACATAAGGCACCATCTTCTCAAACAAAATACATTGCACAAGTTGAACTTTCTGTTGGTGATGCAGAATCATTATTGCAAATACCTATCATTATAAGAATAGCTTCAAAGGTTGCTCTCTGTAAAGCTGGCAGATCCTACACCAAACTGCTTCATGCAGCTGTACTTTACGGTGTGATCATTGTTTTGTGCCATGATTAAATAATTGTCTTACTTTCCTCCTTTGCTGTCAGGTAATTTTTATTAACGATCCCCACTAGTTCATTTGTTTGTTTGTTTTAAGCTTTCTGCTTTTCTCTTTAGTCAGCTTTGGGAAAGCATGAAGAGCCCTTTATGAGAGAAGTTCTTGCGTGGGTGGGAGGATTAGCCAGGAAGCTTTCAGATGTAAAAAGCCACAGCTCAAGATTGGCTTGAACAATAAGAGAATTCATTAATTTGCTTAATGAGAACCCTTGTTTTACACAGTTGAAGTGAAACGACACGCAAGTTTTAGCCTGCATTTTTCGCTTACTGTTATCAAGCCATTTTCCTCTGTCGTTAGTCCTTTACAGAACCCTCGTACCTGTTGTTTCGCTGCGTTAATTAGTTCAACAATATCTATTGAGCTCTTTCTGGGTTCCAATCAGAGGGAGGAGGCAGGGATAGAATACAGAGCAAGAAGGGACAAGGTCCCTGCCGTCCTGTGGCTGCCAGGTTAGTGGGAGTGTTCCACAATCTTTTGTTTATTTATTTTGTTTGCAGGAGTTATTCAGCAGTTACCTATCATATTTTTGATAAAAATCTTTGCCTAAATTCTGGTTCATTTTTCACAAGAGTAATTTCTAAAAGTCGAATTTCTGGGTCACTTTCAAGATCTTATTAGTTGTCAGGATCTTTTCTTGTTCTGACATAATAAAACCTACACCATGTAACGCTGACATTTTCACTTTGTTGAAGTCTCTAATTAGGCACACTGGTATAGGTATAGTCACCGTGCTGTGCAACCGTCACCACTACAGAACATGTTCATCATCTGACACTGAAGTCCCTCCTACTTAACAAGAACACCCCATTCCTCCCTCTCCTGGACGCTGAAAGTCAGCACTCTACCTTCTTCCTGTACAGATTTGGCTGTTGTCGATAACTTGCTCAGGTGGAATAATACAGTATTTGTCCTTCTGTATTGGGGTTATCTCCTTTATTATAATGTCAAGTTCATCCATGATATAGCATGCAGCAGGATTCCATTCCTTTTAAAGGTAATCTTACACCATATATCCTAAATCCAGTCTGTTTCAAAGTATGGTTCTTCTCAGTATCTATAGGAAATTGATTCTTGGACTCCTTTGGATACTGAAAATTCATGGATGCTGAAGTTGCTAATATAACATGGTGTAGTATTTGAACTTTGCTTATGCACACCATATGCTTTACATCACCTCTGGGTACTTGTAATTACCGAATACTGTGTAAATAGCTACTACACGATATTATTTAGGGAGTCATGAAAGAAAAAGAAGTCTGTATACGTTCAGACCATATTCAGTGTCTGCTTCTATATCTTGTGGTTTGTGTTTGGATGAGTCTGTGGATGTACAGCCCACAAACACATGCCTACTGCCTGTTCTTTTTTCCTTTGGTTGGTTTTCATTTGACTTTTTGATTGCTAACTCTCTCCTGCTTCCTTTTTCCATTCTTGTTTTCTGATCTTCAGGTTTCTTCACTGTACTTTTTCTCTGCTTGCTCCTAAGATTGGTTCCTTTCTGTCTTTTATTCTTTCCTTTCTATGTCCTCTCTCAGTATGCTGACCTGCTCAAAGCTCCCTTTTCTACTCCTATGGTAATAACATTTAAAAATGGGGCAAAGTGAGGTCCAGATTGCTCCAGAAGCACCGGGGAGACTGACTGGCTCCAGCAGCTGAAGGAGCAGGAAAGCAGCAGGAAGTGAAATCAGAATGGCAGGTAGGGCCGGATCATAGAGGATCCTGTGAACCATTTTATTTCAGTTGAAGGGGTGGAGATGTTTTTCTTTTGCTTTGTGTTGTCTTGTTTTAGCCAGGATCTCACTGCATTGCCCTAGTTGGCCTGAAACTTTCTATGCAGACGAACCTCAGCGTTGCAAATCCTCTGTCTCAGCCTCTTTAGCATTGAGATTGTAGCAACATGTCACCCTACTTAGTTGGAGGGGACAAAGTAGATACGTCAAGAGTTGACACTGGAGAACATGGGCAAAACATGAGAACGTGTTCAGAGGAAATTTAGATAAACCTATTAGAAGACAATGGGTGCTTGTATTGGTGAATTGGCAAAAAAAAAAAAAAAAGGTTTCTTTTCTGTTTTGAAGGTAGAACCTACAGATCTTGTTAAGTGCTCAGCTGTGGAAATGTGAGGAAGGGTGACCTGATTGGTGACTGATCCGCAAACTCTAGAGAGAAGGCAGCTCTGGGAAGAATAATGGGAACACAGTGGTTAAATATGTGAATTTGAGAAGCCGTGTTAGCTCTCTGTTACTACAGCACATGCTTATGAAGATAAGCTTAAAAAGAAAAAAGGTATATATATTCACAGTTTTGAAGTATTGAGTCCACCACGGGACGGCTCATTGCTCTGTGTATGTGGTCAGGCATGATACTATCACAAGAGCAATAGTAGGGCCAAATCTTTCTATCTTGTAGCTAAGAAGCAAAAGAGAAAAAGTCTGGGGTTCTACACTCTCCCTTTAAGGCACACTCCCAGTGATCTAGGATTTCCCAATAGACTCTACTTCCTAAGGGTCCAGCACTGCTCAAGAGTAATACTCTGTGACTGAATCCTTTAAAACAACTCTTTAGAACAAGTCCTTTGAGATCCAAAGCTTGCAGAGGCTGGTCTGACATTAAAGTTACCGGCATGAGCCTACAGTTCACATAACTGCTCTAAGCTGGAGGAATAACCTGGCAGTCAGGAAGAATGACAATGCGATACTTAACTGTATGTGTCAATATGCTTGAATCATAGGGTGTCTAAGCTTTAGTGAAGCAGTTCTGCATGTGTCCATGAGGGTGCATCTGGGTAACTTTTGTATTTGAATTGCCAGTCTGAGTGAAGTGAACGGATTCCCCAGTGTACACAGGCATTATCCCATCTGTCAAGAGGCTGAAATAGAGGAGAAAGTTGGAAAAAATTGAAACCTCACTCTTTCACACTGGGATTCCCTTCTTCACAGATTAGACATGTATCAAGGGCTCTTCTGGATCTCTGGCTGGTTGATGCAGATCACAGGGCTGTTTGGCCTCTAAAATCTTGTGAGCTACATCCTTAGACTAAATATCTCTTTTCTTCACTTGACTTCAATTACAGAAGTAAATGGATGAGTTGATCAAAAGATGGATGGTAGATAATCTCAAATGACAAATAATAGCACACACACACACACACACACACACACACACACACACACACACACACACTTTATTGGTTCTGCTTCTCTTGGTTCTGCTTCTCTGAAGAATCCTGATGAACACAGGTGACATTTAAAGCCACAGGAATGGGTGAATTTACACACCCTGAATTCTAGGCACTCCATTACGTATTTCTATACCTTGATACCTGGCCATACAAAATGTAAACTAAATATGCCTTAAGTTCAGTTACCTCTTTTATTCACTACATATACATTAAACTACCATTTTGATAGACTAAATAAATAAAAATTAAAACAGAATAAGCTGTTAAAGGGTTACTACTGCTATGATGAAGCATCATGACCAAAACCAACTTGGGAGGACAGTATTTATTTGGCTTACACTTCCACAGCACTGTTCATCAAAGAAAGAAATCAGGACAGGAACCCAAACAGGGCAGGCACCCAGAGGCAGGAACTGATGCAGAGGCTGGAAGGGTGCTGCTTACTGGTTTGTTCACCATGGCTTGCTAATTCAGCTTTCTTACACCACCCAGGACCACCAGCCCAGGGGTAGTACCACTCACAATGGGCTGAGCCCTTCCCGACCAATCACTGATCAAAGAAATGTCTATAGCAGTGGCTCTCAGCCTGTGGATAGCGACCTACAGGCTGGAGGCATTTTTTCAGTGGAGGCTCCCTCTTTTCTGATGACTCTAACTTGAGTCACCGTGATATAGAATTAGTCAGTACATACAGATTTACACTCCTATATGGCCGTTAGCCAGTAAACTCAGCTTTGAGCTCCCTGACAGCCCAAAAATGAACTTTCTTAGAAGCCTTGCTGCCACTGATGCAGCCTTAACTTTACAAAAATCTTGTCCTGCTCCTGTAAGTGTGCACTGCATGATCGAAACCAATCAACAGTATTGCTTTGAAGCCTGAGGCTTCGTTCCTGCAAGGGCCCATGGTTTTGCTTATTATTAAAATGTCTTCACTTCCTCTTTGCCTAGTTAATGTTTCACTTAGCAACAGCTTCCTCAGCTGGTCTTCTAAGTCTTCCTCAGAGCCCCAGCTGAAAGGTGGTTTTGTGGCATTGTATTTCGTCACTGTTTTAGGTTACTAAAATTATGTATAAATACTTGTTAATCTGTCTCCATCATTAAATGGAAAGTTTTTTTTTTTTAATGTGGGTGCGTGTGATCATTCCTTTAGACCTCAGATGTTAGCAGGCAGCAAAATGACTGTACTTAGTAATGCTGATACACCTGTGTATATTAATGCCTTTTGTGAAAGAAGGAGTTAGGTATCCCTCAGCTAAATTAAGGCTCTCTAACTCTCTGGTGGACCTCTAAGTTCGTTTTATGTCACTTTAAATTCTAAAGTACTTTCCAGGTTAAATTTAGGGTCATCAAAAATCTGCAACATTTGGTAGGCCTTAAGGAGAGGGACATACTTATTATTTTTATAGCTCATTAATGTCAGTGGGAGGTTTTCTTGGGACCGTGTGTCGATTGCTGTCTCACCAAGCCATGCTCTTTATCAGTCTATAGTTTGACTGCCTGCTTTTTCCAGCTACTGCTAAATGCATACATGTATGCATCTCCCTCTACCCATACAGATGCCGTTATGGGTTTAATTGTGTCTCCTCCAAACCCATATGTGAAAGTCCTAACCTTGTCTCAGAATGTAACCATATTTGATGATTGTTCCTCTCCTTTCCACTTAACAACAATAAATAAATAAATAAATAAAAAAGAAAAGAAAAAAAAAGGGGACAGGAGAGATGGCTCAGCAGGTGAAGAGGTTTGCCCACCAAGATGAATGACCTGAGTTCAATCTCAGCATTCAGTGGTTGAAGGAGATGAACCTATCCTCAAAAGCTTTCCTCTAACATGTATGCATACATGTACACGTGCATGCATGTGTGTACAAATAATAAAGTAAATAAAACACACATTTATGGCCGAATTGTTAACTAGGCTGTTAGATTGAAGTCATTAGGTGCATCTATAATTCACTATACTATGATGTCTGTACAAAAGGGGGAAATTTAGAGAGAGATGTCTGGAGGAAAGATTCTGGGCTTGGGGAAATGGCTTAATAAGGTGAAGCGTTTGCCTTGCAAGCACCAGAGCTGAGTCTGAATCCTCAGAGACCATGGCATAACTCTGGGCATGATGGTGTGAGTATTTGGTTGCCCACTGAGGAAGGACACCTCTGCACACATGCGCAGATATGTATTTGCATACATAAATACATCATACATAGAGAAAGAAAAGTAGGGCCTGTGATGTGAAGAGATTAAAAAAAAAAGAAAGACGTTTATCTACAATCTGAGCAGAGGTCTAGCACAGAGCTTCTCCCTCAGCTTTCAGAAGGAAGCAACGCTGCTGACTTTTTGATTTTGAACTCACCACCTCCAGATTCTGAACCTGCAGTCTCCAGTAGTATTTGATAGTGAGCTTCTGTCTTTTAAGCCACTCGGCATGTGACACTTCTATAGCAGCCTATGGAAGTTATTTCTCAGGGCCCATTTGGCTGGAATAAGAGATCCTTAGGTAGCTGGTAAAATCTGCTGAAGTTCCAGGTGTGTCTGTGTGGGTGTTTCTGCGAGTCTGGCAGCTAACCTCAGTCTGCTATGAGGGAAGAGCCACCGAATAGAGGCAGGCACAGCTGAAATGGCAGAGAGCTGATCTGCTGAATCCTTCTTGGAATCTGCAACTTCCAACATCAGAATTCTTTTATTTTTTTAATTAATTAATTTATTTATTAAAGATTTCTGCCTCCTCCCCGGCACCACCTCCCATTTCCCTCCCCC
>NC_022027.1:12879816-12888076 GCF_000317375.1 Microtus ochrogaster
TTCAAAATCTCTCCTCATTTAAGCCTTTGGTGAAAGTGATAAACTTCCTTTTCCAGTTTTCTGTTTTATGGCTACACTAATAAACCTTCTCACCTGTGCAATAACATGTTAAGTACCTTCTCTAAGTCAAGTTTCAATCTACTCTGGGAAACAAAACATGAAAATGGCATGCCTCGTTGGCTTCATCATTATTATATTCTCATAATCTTTCCCAACATCAGAATTCTTAAACCCAACCCTGGGACTTTGGGACTGGCTTGCATAGTCCCCAGGTTCTCAGGCTTCAGGCTGAGAGATACACCATCAGTTCGTCAGATCCAGAGGCCCTCTTAGTTGAACCGAGCTACACTGTGGTAGTTTTAATGTAACTGGCCCTCCATTATCTCAAGGAGTAGCACGATTAGGAGTTGTGGTTTTGTTGGAGTGGGTGTGGCCTTGTTGGAGGAAGTGTGTCACTGTGGGGGTGGGTTTTGAGGTTTTCTATGCTCAGGATACTGCTCAGTGTCTGTTGCCTGCATGACGTAGGACTCTTGGCTACTTCTCTAGTACCACATCTGCCTGCATGCCACGTTACTCCCTGCCATGATGATAATGGACTGAACCTTTGAATGGTAAGTTGCCACCTCAATTAAATGTTTCCTTTTATAAGAGTTGGCATGGTCGTGGTGTCTCTTCACAGCAATAGAAACCCTAAGACAGACACTGAAGGTTTCCCTGGGTCTCTAGTTTGCAAATGGACAGTCATAGGACCTTTTGGCCTCTATCACCGTGGAAGCGAATTGCTTTCAGTTCTGTCTGTCTGACTGTCTATGTAGTATGTATGTATGTACCTACCTACCTATCACCTATTTACTCTGTCACAGTTCTTTCTTTCCGAATAGTTCACAGTTCTAGCAGACCACTATTAGACATTTAATTTATGACCGGTGGTGGAAAATGGACTAATTCTAAGGTTAACGTATTCCAAACTTTCCTACTTATTATTAGATGTTCCCTTCAACATCTCACACTTCGTACAAGCTACTGGATTTCCCTTAATAAACTTACTCTGGATTGTTTTAAGTTAACTAAGCCTGTCTTTCCTGTTACTTAAATATTTATCTAATGATACTTCTATGAATAGTGAAGCCTATAAATTTGTTCCTGGCTGGGCTAAGTACTGTTTGTTTCATTTGCACCTGTTTAGTGTACAGAGACCAAGACAGGAAGAGCATGTTTGTGACAAGCTTGAATAATCACATGGCTTTAAACACAGTCGGTATGCTAATGGACTGCTAAGTTTAAGTCTCCAGCCTGGGCTTTCCCTCTGAGTGCTAGGCCTGAGCATCTGAGTGTCCCTGTGGTTTCTTTTGGACAACTCAAAGTGCACGCATCTCCAACCACGTGACCAGAGCTCTTCCACCACCTGCCCAGGCTTTCAACTTGCTTTTCGTACGGTCTTTCCTTCCCCAGCTGATGAAAACTATTCTTCTAGCCCCTCAAGACCACAGTTCAGCTTCGCTTCTTACTTCCCCTCTGTCACACATTACACCCAGATCTGATTGACTTAACCTTCAGCCTTTACCAGCTCGTCCCCCATTTGTCCTCATTCCTTCTGCCGTGAATCTATACCGACTGCTGTCGCCCGACTGCACGGTTGGTAGCCTCATGGCCGTTCCTACTTCCTGCCCTGAGAGTTCCGACTATAGGAAAACGCCTGTCACATCACTCTGCCCAATGATTTCCAAGTTACTTCATTGGAAGAAGCAGCTGTAGTTCTTACCCCTGGAAGACTCTGAGCCTTCTGGTCTCTAGTATTTCTCCTGGAGCACCCACTCTTCCTTTCCTCAAATGCTCTTCCTCCTTGGTGTGTCGGAACATGGCCTGTGTACCTTTCTCCTAGGACCTTTCCTTAGTTGAAATCCTCCCTTCATGATTATTTATGCAACTATCTCATTTTGCACAGCTTTTTTGCTTTAAAAGTCACCAGCTTAGCTTCATTTAGCACGTATTTCCACAATAATTCATCCTATACAATCTGTCTAAATTATCTTTTTTTTTTAAGACAAAATTTTACTAGATAGCTCTGCCTGGCCTGGCCTGGAAACCATAAAGCTCTGCCTGCCTCTACCTCCTAAGTAATGCGAATAAAGGTGTTCTACAGCAATATTATAGTCAACATTATGCCCCAGCAATATTATGGCCTAAACATGAAATGTTTCCTCCAAGCCCATGTGCTGAAGTCTTGGTCCCCAACTATTTTGTGAAGTCCTGGAAGCTGTAGGAGGTGAAGCTTGGCTGGGGAAAGTATGTCACTAGGGGAGAGGGTACATCCTTGGACTTGACTCCACCACATCCTTTGGCTATGATACCCTGCCTCACCACGAGCCCAGAAAACATGGAGACAGCTCACCTTGGACAGTAACCTCTGGAATCATGGCCCAAATACCTCCTCCTATAAGTTGCACTTTTAAGTTCATGCTTATTCTATTATCAGTATGTTGAATTAAGTTTCGGTGCCTCTCTTGATTTGCTGGGTCATAGTTTTCTATTTGATAACACTATTAACACTTGGGAATGCTAGATCAGAACACAGACATCAATGCTTATGTTGTGTTTGGAGCAGGGCTTGTTGAACTCTCGGGCCTTTTTGGTGACTGTGGCCAGAACGTTGTGATATTCCACATGTTCCAGGTTCACCATATTTCTTTGGGACATGTCCTAATGATACCTTTCTTCATGTTTTAGATCGCTAGTCATTTTCCCCTGAGAGATATTTTTTGTAGCAAAAGTGTTTGGCTCTACTGGCAAGCTGCAGGCTGCAGGTGGACAGCTGGGGAGGAGTTGGCTTTCATTCACTCTCTGGCTCAGCTCATGCATAGCTAATGTTGCTGCCTCTGCTGCGCTGGGCTGGGATCTGCTTTCCCTGATGCCAGGAGAGAAAGGTGGCAGGAATCGGAAAGTGTGGGGGAGTTCATGTCTCCTTTAGGAGCCTTTAGATGATGGGGTCTGGGAACTGCATTTTTCTCCCATTCTCTTGTGTTGTTCCAAAACACAGCAGACTCCAAAGTACTCTCTTGGGACACCAGAGAGACCCAGCAGCCAACAGTCTTTGGTGGAAAGTTGTGGCTAGCTCTGTGGCCTGTCTCCTCGGTTTTCCATCTCTTTTCAGTCTTATGTTTCCTTTATTTTCATTTTGAGTCTTTTAGCCATTACATTTTTTATTTATTATTTGATATGTATGTGCGTATACTTGTATGAATTCCTGTATACCACCTATGTACAGGAAGGAGCCTGCAGAGGACAGAGAGAACAATCAGATCTCCCAGAACTGGAGTTACATGTTACATATGGTTATAAGCTGCCATGTGGGTGCTGGGAACCAGATCCTGCAAGAGTATGTTAACCACTAAGCCACCTCTTCAGCCTGCCTTTATCCATTTGGAGGTGAATTTTATTATGATGTAAGATAAGGGTCTACTTTCATTCTTCTGCATGTGGCTATCCAGATTTTTCAACACCATTGATTAAACAGATCATTTCCTCCTATTTGTGTGTTCCTGATACTTGTTGAAGATTCACTGACAATAAAGACTTGGATTTATTTTTAGCTTTCTGTCTGTTTCACTGGTCAATGTGTCTCTTTTTGATGGCAGCACCATGTATTTTGATTATAGTACTTTTCAAACAAATATTGAAATCAGGTAATGCTATGCCTTTAGCTTTGTTCTTTTTGTACAAGATTGCTTTAGCCATTTGACATCTTCCTTGGTTCAACACAAATTTTAGAATTGTTTTTCTGTTTCTGAGAAAAAAAATATTGGAACGTTGGTTAGAATTCTCCTAAATCTGTAGCTCTCTTTGGGGAGAAGCAGTATTTTAACTCTCGCATCGCACAGGCTGTATTTCCACTTAACAGTGTCCTTACTTGTTTTCTTTAGGAAGCGTTATCCACTTTTTTCATTGTAGAGGTCTTTCACAGCCTTTTTACTCTTAAGTATTCTTTTTAATTTTTAGTGCCATCAAAATGGGGCTGTTTCCCTAACTTATTATGCCAATAGCTTGTTGTTGCTTTAATTTTGGTTTCTCTTTCTTATTCTTTTCTTTCTTTCTTTCTTTCTTTCTTTCTTTTTTTCTTTTCTTTTTTTTTTTTACAATTTTGGTGGGTTATGAATTCTCTCTCTCTCTCTCTCTCTCTCTCTCTCTCTCTCTCTCTCTCTCTCTCTCTCTCTGTGTGTGTGTGTGTGTGTGTGTATGTTATGGAGATCAAACCCGGAACCTGTGCATGAGAAGCACACACTCTACCACTGAGTTACTCTCCAGCCTTCACTCTAGAACAAGGCTGGTACCTAGACCCTCCACTGGCTTTGACTTCCTCAATCTCCGGCTCCTCCCACTCAGATGCTGGGTGCCTGGTGTGCACTCAGAAGCACACTTTCTTCATTTTGCTAAAATATTTTTCCATCTCATGAGTTACCGTTCCAGTTTCAAGTGCTATCCCATACACACACGTCAGTGTACGCCATGTAGTATCTTTTGCGTAAGTGCCCCGCCTGCCTTCTGAAGGGCTGGTATTCTAGCCTGCACCACCGTTCGAATCTCCAGTCATTTTCAGCTGTGATAGTTTCCCTTTTCTCTTCATCGAGTTCCACTCGTACAGGAAACGTCAATACTGCTCCTCCCACAGGGCACCAGCACTTATCAGAGAAATCATGAGTTGAACAACTCTCACCTAACACTGCGAATTAAGCAGTAACAAAGCAAACTTATTTTGATTAGCAACAAATTATGCCCCCAAATCACCTATCCACTTGCCTTTGGTGGGTAAATTTGACTTTCCTTCGTTTTCTGGAGTGGCTTTTTAAAAGCTTTCTTCCTCCGAGAAAGATGTACAGATTTTCCACCTTCACTAAACTGGGGCTTGCTAGCGAACAATTTTTACTATTTCCCCAACCCCCTTTTAGTGTTTTAATGTACTTGCTTCAAATTTGAAACCATATTAGCTATTATCATTTTGACGATTTCCAAGTTCTCAGGACCTTAATATCCAAGGAAGCTAGAAAAGTGGCCCAGTTCACAGGTTTCTACAAAGAGGATGGTTTTTCTCGCGTTTCCCAAGGAGCTATCTAAGAAGGGCTAGCAAAGAGGACTTGCCCATGGTGATCCACTACTCTGATGTATCAGGAACCCCCACTCCTTGGGGTCACAGTCAGGCCGGGGAAGCTGTGGGCAGGCCCGACCTCAGCCGGAATTCCCCTGGGTGATACTTCCATCCCGCCCCACGCCCACAGCGTTCTCTCCTAGAGCCGCCGCGCCCGCCCACGCGGTGACGTCACCACCCGGGTGTCGGGCGTGCGCGGATGGTCCGCCCACGGAACCCAGGCGCGCTCTGTGCTGGAGCCGCGCACGCGAGGCGCCCTGCTAAGCTGCCAGCCGAGATCCGGTTCTCCAAGTTGGAGCCCGGCTCAGGCTGTGTAGTCTGTAGGGGGAGTAGGGGTTGTGGATGGGGAGGAGCCGTGCAATACTTCTGCACTGGGCGTGCACGGAGAGTTGTACTCATCTGCAGGAAGATGAAATCGAGCAGCCTAGGCAAAGAGCGATACGTTTAAATCTAACAGGACACGTTTAGAGTACACGCCTAGAGCCTAAGGCCAGAGTCACCAAGTACAAAGTACCTGGGTGCCAGGCACCCAGGGAAGGCTTTCTTTGTTACTATTTTTTCCACACCACTGTAACCACCAATAACTGTGGTGCAGGTATAATTGGGTTCCTAATTAACTTGCCTTCTTGTCACACGGAAAAGATGGAGTGGAGGTTTCTACGAGGTTGGTCTGATAAGAAAGTTCAAATCAGATGCCTGAAGTCATGACTGTGAAAAGACAATGAACACGTTCTGGAAATACATGGTACAGTTGTGAGGTCTGGACTTTAAAAGGAGGAGGCTGAGATGAAGGAGGAGGGAAGTCATTAAGACGAAGGGGTTTCAGGTAGTTTTTGAATGGGATTTGGCAAAGGAAAGGGGGGGGGCAGGACGCTCTAGATTACTTGGGAAAGGAAAGGGAACCATGGAAGACAATCTGTTTGCCACCCCTCACACCCTGTGATGTGTGGCTTGCAATTGAAAGCATGGGTAATTATTTCTACAGATGGGGTTTTCTTGTAAAGGAATGGGCTTGCTCTTGCCTGTTACTCAGGCCTATGCTATATATAGGGAGAGTGGACCCCTCTGAGTGACAACTTGCAACAAGACTGCTCACTGTAACAGTCAGAAACGCTGGTGCCCATGAACAAGATGAGGTAGAGGATTTATTTTAACCCATGCCCATCTGAGAGAGACCTCCATAGTGAAGGCTGGTTCCTTATCTGTGGCCCACTTGAGAGACATAAATATTTATGACCCTGTATCTTTTCAGTGTGGGCACCCTGTCTTTGAAAGAAATAATCCGTCCTCTTTGTTTAAAGAAGCTTGGGCCCAGTGATTTGTTATTTTTTTCCTGGTTTTATATTGTTATTTCTATAACACCGTTCACACTACCCGCTTTAGTAACTGATTCCGACCCTGTCATAACCTATAATTTCTTAATAGACATACATTTTATTTTATGTGCAAGGTGATAAAGTCTCCCAGGAAAGGACTGCTAACAATCTCATAGCTTCAAGTGCTGTCTTATTTGACTTTTGCAAGTGTTTCTTAGTCTGTTGAATCTCCACCATATAATACTTTGCTTGGCGTATATATTATGTGTTCAGTAAATATGGATGAATTCGATGATGCCTCCCGGAGAGTAGGAAACCAACTTGTTTACTTCCTGGTTTCTTGGTGCCCCAGCAGCACTGTCTACTCAGCAAACACATGACTTCACTGCTGTTCCTTTCAACAAACAAAATAGATCCTTGCTGTTGCCCTGTATGGAATTGCCCACTCCCCCACCAACACAATGCCCCTAAGAAGTATTTCAAGAAATAGCCGTGCGGCGCATTTCTGCCTCTTCCACAATGAGGGATATCTGAAGCTATTTTGGTCAAGCTACCTAAGAAATTAGTATGGAAGCTATTTTGACGTCTGAAATAAAATAATCTAGTCCAAGCCAGGAGCAAAAACCAACAGTTGGCAGACCTATGTTCCTAACAATCCTAGCTACAAGATCTTAAATAATTGTGTGTGTACACCTCTTTTTACACTTCAAAGGGTTCCTGAAGAAATGCCTTGGTATGGGTATCTGCCTTATGTAGCTCGCGGTTGAATACCATTCACAGGGGGTCACATTCCCAGCACTCCCACCCACAATTAAAACAAAATAAAACAAATGAAAAACGACATCGTTCCAACCCAGTGATGGCAATTACTTCCATGAAACAGATTCTAGTTATTTCTACCTTTAAGACAATTAAATATGTCCCGGGCAGAATTTATAATAAAATGAACATCGTGAAAGTACAAAACTTTGCCTTCTTGCAGAGAAGCAAAATGGGCAAGCCTATACTCTAGTTGTGGCAACCTGTTCAGCTGGCAGAGTCTATAGGAGGGGGTGGGACAGGAACCGTGTGGCCAGGTCTACAGGTAATGTCAGCACGGAGAACAGTAAAAAGCTAGAGCAAATTATTTGAACATTTTCATCCAGTCGTTGCTAAATCTGGCCGTGTTCATTTATTAGCTGTGGGACGGTGGGTTAAGTTATTTTAACATTTCAGGGCTCTGATTTCGTCGCTTGTAAAATGGCGATGAGAAGGATGCGTTACACTATGCCTCTGTAAATTGCTTAGAGAAATTCCTAGCACGTTGGCACAGAGCAAGCGCTCTGCCAAATGTTTGTTAAGTAAATACAACATTAGGCTGGGTTACCCTCCACCTCTACACAGCTGGTAACCGGTAAGCCCCACCTACATCCAAGTTAGGGGGAGGACGCTGTATCCTACTGCAAGATTTTTTCTGACCCACGCGGTAGAGCACTTCGTGGATCTGCGACGTCACACGCTTTCTCCAGGTCCCCAGGCTGCCCATCACCCGATCTCCGCGTGGGCGACACGCACGCCTCCCTCCCGCTCAGGTTCCTAGGCTTCACCCCACACCGGCGGGCCGGCTGCTCCGGACCCCGCCCACCAGCCTGGGAACGCCCCCGGGGGCGGGGCCGGGGCGCCGCGCACGCGCACTATCCCCGCGTCGCGCCTGCGCCGTGGCCGGGCTGAGGGAGGCGGGGGCTTGGTATGCGAGCGAGTTTGTGAGGGGAGGGAGGTGTCCCGGCCGAGCGTGGTACTACGGCGGGCGCGGGCCGGAGGGGGC
>NC_022027.1:12888239-12900150 GCF_000317375.1 Microtus ochrogaster
TTTTTTTTTTTTTTTTGAATAACCGGAACCAATGAACGCGGCGGGGAGCCGAGCTCCGCGGGCTGCCGGTGAAGGGAGCAGGCTAGCGCCCGGCGGGAGTCCGTTTCCGAGGCGGCGGGGCCCGGGGCAGCTGGCGGCGAGCGAGTGGCCGGCGGCTCGTGGGAGCGCTCCTCCCGCCGTGGCACCGGGTCGGGCCTCGGGCTGCCCTCTCCGGCGGCGCTGGGCTTCCCTGCTGCTCTTCGGGCTGTTGGTGGCCGGCGCGGCGGACGGATGCGACCTGGTGCCCCGGCACCTCCGCGGGCGGCGCTCGTCGGGGTCGGCCGGAGCGGCTGCGTCTCCTTCGGCTGCGGCTGCGGGCGAGCGCCAGGCGCTGCTGACAGGTGAGGCCCGCGCGGCGGCGGGCAGGCTTGGCGGGACCCCCGGGCCGGACCCCCATCCCCTAGCGGGGCGTCCCACGGTTTTGCCTCTGCGCCGACCGTCGCACTTGGGACGCCTTCCTAGTCCACCCGACTGGCGCCTTGACTGCTGCTTCTCCGCCCTTTAGTGGGTTTCTGGAGCTTCCCAGCAGAGCAATGCAGTGGTTTCTCTTTCGTGCGGCCGAAGGGGCCACTGGGGTCTGCAGGAGAATGGGCTCATTTCCCCTCTTCCTAAAACTGCGGGAGAAAGTAGGCGGTAGCAGCAGCAGCAGCAGCAATGCGGTATGGAGTCTGCCTCTGCTGCCTTTGCAAAGGCAGCTGGCAGCGTCTAAGCGATTGTGAGCCCGGCTGAGCGCCCTGTCCCAGGGGAAGCTGCTGAGGAGATTCTTTAAGAGCCACAGCACCTAGTGGCATTAGTGGTTATGAAGAAACGTCAAAGTCTGGTGTGTTTCTGTGGGGTACGAGACCGTTGTCAGGGATGGAAAATATATGCTGTTTGAGAGCATCACTGGGTGACAAAGGGTGCAGAAGGCGCAGCAGGTAACCAGAAACACTCCTAAAATTCACCAAGTGCAGGGTATTTGTGACGTGGATTTGGGCAGCATAGTTGTGATGGAGTGCACCAGCATCTTTTAAATACAGAACGTTCTGGCACTTACTGAAAACTCGCCAATGTGTTTGGTAAGGTTAAGTAGAAAATTGTATGCTTTTAAAGCCTTCGTTGTCTTATATAACTGATCTGGTGTGGTTTAAGCAATGATGTAAAGGTCCTGAAATGATTTCCTGGGGCAAAGTGGTGGGGTTAGAGTAACTTATTTTCCTTCCTGCTGTCTTTATTTTTAAGGTAAATTTTCTGGTTTTTCTGGAGGAATACCAAGGTTAAAGAGGAAGAAGATGACCCACTAGTAATTTAACTACAGCGATAGCCCGAGAGGCGCCTGGTAGTCACTAACAGCTGCTCTGGGAAGTGTTCAGGAGTCTTTAGATGGAAGCAGCTTTCCTCTGAGTTCTGTGACAGGCTATTTCCTGTTGTAGAGAGAAGGATGTTGTTGGTAAATGTTGTCGGGCAGTGTGGGAGTTGTAGGGTGTAGAACATACTGATCAGCTTATTTAAGGTACTCAAAAACTTAGCAGATCCTGTTCAGCTGACACAGGGAACCCATCACTGCTTGCCTTGTATAAACGATTATAGAATAATCATCTCTAGGTACATAATACCGTGGAGGAGGGACAGATTGGATGGTTTCCTGTTCAAATCGTTATTTTCTAATAGAAATGTGGCAAGTGTAGAAGGGATAAGCTAGTTAAGTAGGACTGTAGGTTGAGAGCTTATTGCCTCCCGTGGGAACGGAACAGAATCACTTTGACTTCTAAACTATAGGAGTGTAGTTTTTTTTTTTTTTTTTTTTACGAAATGTTTGGTTAGTAGATGATTGAATAATGCCTTATTGAATGTAGTTGGCAGAAAGGCAGTGAACTAGAATTTAGATGTTTATTGACTATTTTAGCAAGTATGTTATATCGAGACCACCATATCAAGAAAATAAGTGCAGATGGAATTTTAATAAGGTGAAACCTTTTTAATTTTTCTGTATTTCTTTATGCCTAGTGGAAAAGACAAGGTGATTCTTAGAAAAATCTGACGTATCACCCAAAATGAATTTGTATTGTAGTGCTTTTAACTAAGTTTACCGAAATAATGTTAACTTTGGAATTACTTCTGTTGATCTCAAGTTTTTTTTCTTTTGTTCGAGTATTAATTTTAAAAAGTTAAACATTTCCATTTAAAGTTTCAGCTTCTAAGACTGTGCCGTATCCAAGTTGAATCGTAGTAATTTTAATAAGTTTCTGTTAATATAGTCAGTAAAGCTGGCATTTGGGGAAATGCATATTGAAAGTCACTTGTAAAATTAGAATATATTGAAAATTGCTTTGACTTCTATGGACTCTGTAGGGCCCTTTCTCATTTTATCGTCGTTTTGAGTGTAGTTCTCTTTTATGGCTCTTCTTGTTATATTAAGCCTGGAACATAAATTGATGGTGATATTTTATGCTTTAGGAGGTGGAACCACAGACAGACCCAAGGTTTACGTTCTAGACTGTGTTAATGGATGGATAAAGACATGAGCATCAGTTGTAAGATAAATACATTTTGTTTTAATTTTGAAATTTTAAAAGTTTTGAAAGAATTGTGAGAGAGAGAACTTTTCTTAATGGTGCCCCGTTAAATCTGTCATTTCACTGTTGGTACTTTTAATAGCTTTGTAAATTGACAGCCACACCACTTTCTGTTTTCTCCAGATTAGTATTTTTAATACTTAACCGTTAGGAACTTCTTAGGAATTTGCCTCATTAATACAATCTAAAAGATACCTTTTCATTGAAGCTTACCTCCCAAGGATTTATGTTAGTGTATATTAAGATTAAATTGTTTTTTAAATCTGACTTGATCTTAGTTTGGAGCAAGAAAAGTGTTCTTGCGGAGATAAGCAGTGATACCATCACAATAAACAGAGCCATTGTCTGAAATGTTTTAATAATGTAGAACCAATATTTATAATATCACATAAAATTTTAAATTGTATGTTTACATACATACCACACACACACACACACACATATATATTTAGTTTAAAAAGTAATTTAAATGATTGAAATCTAATTGAGATTAAAGATTGATGACTGGAAGCTGAAAAATTATATTATAAATTAGTACTTTTGAAAATCTTTTTTTAACACATACAGCATCAACAGTGGGGAGTGGTTGAACTTATCAAAATTGAAATAATGGTTTCTGAGAACTCTTGGAAGGGCAAAAGTAAGCTCTGTCTCTCTGCATATATATGTATGTATATGTACACAAAACACAATTTTGGAGAATATGTAGAATAATTTAACACTGTTTTTCACACACACACACACACACACAGCTAATTGTTTCAGAATTTTAAAGCAACCAACATTAACTTTAAAGTGCTCTATAATTTTTTAATGAATGAAAGTAACATTCTTTAGGGCCTATAAAGATTTTTATCACTTCATTGATTTGGCATATTTTTAGCAGTATAAAATAAAAACTTTAAGGTATGTCTTTTAGATGTATTAAAATCTCAACAAAACCTTAAAATGTTCTTAGTTCAAAGTATTAAACCATTTCAAAGGGCCACTTTATCCAGAAGTGTTAAAAACACCTATGCTGCGGGACTTTCACTAATATACTGGGAATTTTTCAGGTTATGACTGGAAAAATATTAATCCAAGTCTTTAATTGTCACCTTGCATTCCTAAGAAGACTTATCCAGTAGCCACTACCTTATTAATGCCATATTTGAGTGACTGGTTGACTGGGGTGTGCTGTATGTATGCCACGTTGAGTCATGCTCTTCACTAGGTTGGCCTGTGCTTGTGTTTACATTGTGACACAGAGCGTGTTTGCTGTAAGCTTTCTTTTGATGCCCTCCTGCTGTTTCTTTTTCCCCCAATCTTTAACCATTGCTGTGCTTACATTGTAACCACAGGACCTGCTTCTATCTGAGTGCCATCTATTCTTCATGTTTAAAATTAGTTATAAATTTGTTTAGAAACATCCCATTCCTTGTTTAAGACTCAGGAATCCTGTTGGTCACTGTTGAGGATCTCATAAGTACCAATTGGAAATAAGGGTTTAAGATTTAGCTTATACTTGGGCTAAATGGTGGTGGCACAAGCTTTTAATCCTAGCACTTGGGAGGCAGAGGCAAGTGAATCTTTGAGTTGAGTCCAGCCTGGTCTACAGAGCAAGTTCCAGGAAGGCCAGGGCTATATGGAGAAACCCTGTCTTGAAAAACCAAAACCACAAAAACAAAAAACTCCTCCCCCCCAAGCTTACTTTCTTTTATACAAAAAGAAGGATAAACAGAGATAATTTGCTGGTGACTTAATTTGTGGATGGGGTTAATGCTAATGTTTTTAAGTTAATTCAGAATCATGAGTAACTGTATCAACCATTTTGGATATTGAGGTACTGATTGTTACTATGTGAATACTTTCGGAGTTATACTTGGAGTTACATATTTATACATAAAGTATAGACTGATTAATTAAAATTACCAACTAAAAATCATCAACATGCTACTTTTGATATTCATTAGAGTTTAACCAAGTTAGGAACTTACTAGGAGATTATTTTTAATTAAATAAGTTTTAACAACCAAACAATTATTGAATCATGCAAAAGGCAGCAAACTAGGAATATGAAGGAGTATGCACAAGATCAGTCTCTAAGTTTGCTCATTGGTCACTCAGGCTAGCCCAGGCTGGGGAGTAACAGGTGCATTAACTAGACTCTTACTAGGTGTCCTTAGTGTGCTGGCTGCTTCCTATGCATCAGTATATTTAGATCTGAGACCAAACCTGTCTGAGTATTGCTTTCATAGAAAACACAAGAAAATGGATGCCTTATGCCAATATGTAGTATACACTTACAGACCTGAACGTGAGACCAGCTTTGATTAGCATAATAGTGGAGTGCAAGCTGTTGGGGAAGGGAGAGGCTTCTGTAGAACTTGAGGTAGCCCCAGGTATGTATACCTCATGTAGACCAAGAGGAGGCAAATGGAAGAATAAGGAGGATTAACTGCTCAGAGATATGCCTAGAATGTTTGTAGAGGAAAGGAGAAGAGGCTGGGCCCAGATCATCATGTGCTCCACAGTGTGTTTAGTGTGTAGGGAGATGTCTGCATATCTAAAATTGAGTTTCTCAGCCTTGTACTAGGGAATATGGGGAGCAATCAGAAAAATGTGTTGGCACATTAATTTTGCTAGTTAACTTGGAATACTGACATGAAAATTTGCAATTAAAAACATTTAAAAATACTAAATGTGTACATCCTCTGGAGAATGTAAAGTTACTTTAATGTTTTAGGACAAATCAGAAGACATTTTGAATAGTCCAGGAGTTCAGTTCATAAACTCTTTAGAGTTCCAAGTCTTTTAGCCTGTCATCAAGAGGGAGAGGAGCTGTGGTATTTGAGCATGAGAATGGCTTGTGTTTGAGAAAGTGAGTTGTGGTGGGTGGAAGTGGGCAGACGAAGGTAAGAAGGTAGTCAGGAGGCAGTGCAGGGGGAGAGGACTTGAGGGCTTCAGTTACATAGTGGCTCTGACAACACTTGCAAGGAGCTTTAGAAAGTTTTAATTCTTGTGTTAGACAGGAGCCTGGCTGTTTCTTACCTTTTAATCTCAGAGTTTCTAGAATGACTTAAATTAGTACTAATCTTTGAAAAGTCCCAGAAGAAACGTGGTGTCTTTTTCACTTCAAGTATGCCTATTTATTTCTAAATTAGGTGTTTGTATGCATGATTTGGCTTCTGTGATGATTCGCAAAGTTGTTAACAAAACAATCATAAGTATACTTGCTGATTACTCTGACAAACAAGAACACTGATAGCTAAAGATAATATATTTGTATGTTTGCATAAAGCCTTTTGTTCTATATTTCAGTATACTTTTTATTCTCTTTTAAAGAATGCCTATGTCCAGGTGGAGCTTGTACCATATAGTAGCATGGCTCTGCCATCTAGATTCTCCAGTCTCTGAGCAACAGTCTTCTGAGTACTGGCTAATTATTTGTTTCAAAGTTAACTGTTGAATTTCCTGTGTGAGGTTCAAGCCTGCTTTGTAGGTGGTGATCTGTAACACCAAACCTAAGTGGGTTGTTTTTGTCTTCTCCATTTTGATCTTAGTGTCTGAAGCTTTTTAATTCTCAGTCTTTCCTGACACTTTCTAGTCTGACTTTCAGTAACCACTTTCCTTGACTGGAGTCTTTGTTGCTGATTTTAAGGATGATTCTCTCCTAAATCACAGTTCTCAATCTTGTGTTCTTCCAGCTGAACATTCATTTCCTCCTCAGAGAACTTCATTACTAGGAAAGTTCTACTGGGATAGGGAACCCCAGGCCAATGGTTGCTTGGACTTTTGGCCTTTTTTCATGCGGTGCTACTGCATAGCCATCATGGCTACCATCCCCAGAATGCTTTGCTTTCAGCTAGGCTTTGTCAATCTTGTAATTTTCAGGGAACTAACTTTGGATAAAGGATAAAGGGAGTTGCAAGATGTCAATAGTGAGGATTGAGTGTTCTTTAAGATAGGGCTAACCAGTTCTCCCCGTTCTAGCTTTCCCCACAGGTCCAGGAGTCTCCCAAGCCCAACAAGAAGTTTACTGGGATGGGCCTGCTCTGAGTGCTTGCTCTGAGTTGATGTTTATGTGTGCTGCAGATCTTGGCCTCTGCAACTTTGTGCCTCCAGTTATTTTCACTTTCTCTGTCTCTCTCTGATCTTCTTGAACTTGCCATTATGTAAATGAAACACTTCAAAAACTCTTACTGAATTAAGTGCTGGGTTTTTAAATTTTAAAAATACTGGCAGTGAATCTTATTTATGTGATTTCTGAGTATTAAACAATCTTGTTAAAAAAATCCTTGGAGTAATGACAGTGATTTGTTTTTGTCAAGTGTTTCTCAAAAAGTGAAAACAGATTTTCAATGCTCCGAATTTCTGTACTTTCTTATTGGACAGGGCCTTTTAATGTAGCTTAATCTAGTCTCTCTTCATTTCCTTTGGGCTAGTCTTAAACTCCAGATGCTTCCACCTTCCCAGTGCTGGTTTTACAGAGTGTGATCATGTCCACCCCTCCTTTGAAGTTATCATCTACTGTTCAACACTGTACATTTTACAGATCTGTGTTTTCTTCCCTCTCCTGTTTCTCTTTCCTTTTAAAAACATCTGCTGAGTCCTAGATGATCTTGATCTGCCTTCTTTGTTCTTGTTTTCCACCAATGCCTGACTTCTCCATTAAAGATGAGTGTAAGTTTCTCTGTCTCCTCGTTCTGGTCACCTTTGAACTCTTCTGCTTTATCACATGCATTCATCGTGCTAATCTTTGTTACTTTCTTCTTGTTACTAAGTAAAATATTTTTGTGTTTCAAAAATATCAGTGATAGGTGCCTCATATTTTTGGAATTTTCATTTGTGAGTTTGCTGTTTGATGTGCAGTCAGGCCTTATGGTTGTGAGAATGGGTCTGAGGAAGTACTGAGGGAGATTAAAGGAAAAAGCCAGTTTTTAGTGGGTATGTGTATTTGCATACAATTTTACACATTAGTTAACTACTGTTGTGTGGTAGCCATGATTTGAGGAACTTGGGTTATAAAGATGCTACAGTTTGCCTTTAAAAATTATTGGAAGAACAGTAAACATGAAACTTGCCTCGGAATGCATTTGCACAGTGTAAGAAAGCATTAATTTTTGTAGCTTATCTATTTGCATTGCTGTGTTTACTAGAAATACACTAGAGTTATCTGTACTTTCATGTTCTTTTTCAGAATAGCCAAGATGTGGAAACAACTTAAATGTCTGTTGATGAAGAATAGATAAGAAAATATTATGACATACATGTACCACAGATAGTGGGATATTAATGTTTGTTGATGGAACTCTGGATAAAGAAAGTGTGATACACACACACAGACACACACAGGCACACACAGACACACACAGACACACACACACACACACACACACACACACACACACACACACAGAGTGAGATTTTATCCAGCCGTTAAAAGAGGGAAATCTTGCTATTTGTGGTAGTATAGATGAATCTGGAAAGCATTCTGCTAAATAAAACAAATACAGAAGTAAATAAAACACACAGAACAATATATACCTCATGGTCTCTCTTGTGTGTAATCTAAAAATGTCAAATGTAGTAGAATAGAGGTTTCCAGGTTTCCTTAGATTTCGTAAGAGAGGTACATTATAAATAGTCTTATACCAAAAGTAAAGGTAAAGATATGAATTGATAATGATGACTGTTTCACAGTTATACCCTTAGCAAATCAAATAGTACACCTGATATAGCTATATACACTTTAGTTGTCAAGTGTGCCTCATTAAAATAAAAAATGTGTTTAGTACAAGGCCTTTTGTTTTTGTTGTGCATTTCCAGTACTAAAGACAAATTGTGTGTGGTCTCCATCCCAGTTTTGGAAGCTAGGATCTAGCCAGGACCTTGCCGATGCTAAGTAAGCTTTTTACCAAGGAGCTACACTTCAGCTCCTTTCCCCTTTGGAATAAGATGTGATGTAAGTAAACACAAACTTCAGATTCAGCAAGATATCTGGCCTTTCAAGATCAGTAAGGTACCCTGCTCTGAAGTCTGCTAGAGCTGTACCCACTTAAAGGCTGATGATAAGTGTGTAAAGGCATGGGGATATGACTTAAATCGATGTTCTTTGGAGAAGTTCTGTTTTCCACAGTGGAGTAGAGCATTGGTCAGATAGGAGAGGACACACAGTGTGAGATAGGAAGCTGAGAAGGGGTACATTGTCACATGAGAATGCTAGATGTGATTGGGAATGGCAGATATCCAGGATGATGTGTCAGTCAGTGCCGAGCCTGTGTACAGTGCACCAACATTCAGATTTACATGTGGAACTCAGAGTTTTGGTAGTAATTTTGTATTTCTTAGTTCATTTAATCCTTAGAGTTTTTTTTTTTTTGTGAGGTTATTATTACTATTTCCTATAGTCAGTGTTACATATAATGGCAATTTAGTTTGTACCTTAAAATCTTTCAGTGCTGGGGCTGGAGAGATGCCTCAGTGGTTAAGAGCATTAACTGCTCTTCCAAAGGACCTGGGTTCATTTCCCAGCACCCATATGACAGCTCACAACTGTCTGTAACTCCAGTTCCAGAGGACCTGACACCCATGCCAGTACACCAATGTGCATAAAAAAAAAACAAACGAACAAATAAATTATTGGACTGGAGAGTGGTTAGGAGCACTGCTGCTCTTCCAGAGGACCAGGGTTCAATTCCCAGCACCACATGGCAGCTCACAACTGTGTGTAACTCCAGTTCCAGGGCTTCTGACACCATCACACAGATACACATGCAAGCAAAACACCAATGCACATAAAATACAAATAAATAATTAAAATATCTTCCAGTGCCAAGAATCTTTAGATTAAAGTAGAGAGTATAATTGAAGTTGAATCAAGCTGAGAAACAACACAATTAGATATCTGGGTGGTGTGAAACTACGTCTTTATTATCCATTGGCCTTTGAATTACATCTTCATTTTCTTTGTTACTAATCAGAATTTGCTGTGAAGTATCCTCAAGTTTTAAAGATCATTTCCATGTAATATACAGTCTGGAGCCCAGTAATATACCTGCAGTGTTCTGTAAAAAGTCAACATCCCCAGTAAGTGGGAGTTGGTGTTTGTGCTCTGTCTTTTTGTAAATATTCTTCATGTGATGGAATGCGGTTTTAAGATTCATACAGTTTTTATTTGGGGTAAAAGTTTGTTCTTTTGTATAATGTGATTTGATTAAGACTACAGCCTGTAGACTGTAGCAGGTTTTATTAGTTTGAATCCCAGTCTGATAATGGTTTATGATTATAGATGGGTGACTTAATGTGTTAGGTTTTAAATTTCTATATCTTTAGAATAGTGTTTAAAGAACAAATGAGTTAATGTCTGCTTAACGTAGAGCCTGGCCAGTGTAAGTGCCCAGTTATTGCTAAAGCTGTTTCCACCTTCGTCCATAGATACTATGAGGGATAGTCGTAGAAATGTGCTGAGGCTTGCTGAGCATTAGTAAGGTACTTCTGTGTTTCTTTATGTATTCATCTGTGCAGTCCTGGGAATTGGACATATAGTCTTGCATGCTACTACAGAACTGCATTCCCAGCCCTTCTTGTGGCATTAAAAATAAACAAACATGAGGCTGGGATAATAGCTCAGTCTATAAGGAAGCTGCTTTAAGCATTTGTCCCTGAGTGTTCCATCACTAGAACTGGTGTAAAATCGCTGGTTTTGGTGGCATGTACTTGTTATTCCACCACTAGGAGGTAGAGACTTTTGAGGATCCCTGGGGTTAGCTGGCCTACCAGCCTAAGCTACTCAGTAAGCACTAGTTCAGAGACAGATACTATCTCAAAAAAAGTAGGTAGATGGAGCCTATGGTACAATAACCAAGACTAACTTCTGACCTGTGTGCATGCATACATGTGTGTTTGCATACATGCATAAGCACACACACAGAATAAATGACAGTATCATTTATGACACTTCTGTGATCTAAATAATCAGATCATTAGTGATCTGAAATTGACTCTTGCCATGATTATAGGCAGAGTCTGTACAAGATGAAGCCATTCAGAATTAACAGCATGGATCAGGGAGGGGTTCATGAAGCCCACCCTAGCTGAAGAGTTATTGGCAGATGGTGGATGGGAAGAACAGCCAATTTTCATTGGGGCGACTATAGTATGCCCCCCACATCAGTGGATACCCCATGAGAATGTGGGTATCACAAATTGAATGCTGTGGGTTATTAAAAACATTATAACGAAGAAGCATGAAGTTGGGAGGAAGACTTTTTGGGCAAAGTCTGGGGGAAGTTGATGGAAATGATCATAATGCATTGTATAAATGTATGAAATTCTCAAAGAATAGGTTACAAGGTAGTAGAAAAATGACACTATTATAGGCAGTGAAGTCAGTACTACAATAGTTTATAAAGAAGTTAATGACTCTTTAGCTAAGTTATTGTGTATGTATTTTATTTTAAAGTTTGTGGTGCTGAGGGCCTTCCCATATAGGCAAAGCTCTCTATCACTGAGCAACATCCCCAGTTTACCTTTGTTGTTCTAGCTAACCAAAGACTTTACAGTATTTTATAGTTGAAATGTCAGCAATAAAAAACTCAATTTCTGAACCTAAAAGTTTATTACAGAAAATCTAACAAATATGAAAGATTAAACTAGAACACACATTTACTTAACAACTGGCAGTGCCTCTTCAGGCAATTTTTTTTACACTCTTAAAATATGTTTATTTTATATGTATTTACTAATAACCTCAGGGAGTGATTTAAAAATGTATTTTTGGAGTAGGAGATTGGTCTCAAGGGTCTTTCCGTGCTAAGCATGTACTTAGAGTAATTTGAAATATGAAATTAATGAATACTTGGCTGTCAAGTGTATTATATAGGCTTATGAGAAGTGTTTGAGAACATTGATGAGTAAGATTATAAGGCTCTTGTTCTCATAGAGCTTATAGTAATATTTAAGTTGGGAAAATATTTTAAAATTATGAGATGTGCCTATTAAGGAACAAAAGAGAATACATAAAATAGAAAATAATGTGGATGAGATGGTGTGGGGACACCTCTTAATTTAGGTGAGTGGGTTAATGGGGGAAGCTTTTAAGAAATTCATATTAAAAAATGACATTTTCCCTCTATTTCCTTCTCTCTATTCTCCAAACCTCCCTCCCTCCTCCCCATTGCAGGGATTGAATTGAAATTGTCAGGCTTGGCAGCAAGAACCTTTACCTGCTGGTATCTCACTAGCCAGAAAGTCATGTTTTTAGTAGAATATTTCAATTGGCTTTTTAAATATTTTAGTGTGTGTGTGTGTGTGTGTGTGTGTGTGTGTGTGTGTGT
>NC_022027.1:12900678-12944402 GCF_000317375.1 Microtus ochrogaster
GGATAAGCAGTTGAGGAAGATACCCAGTGTCAACCTCTAGACTTTATGTGTCAGCACACAGCACAGCCCCATATGTGTATGTGCACATACCTGCATGAATGTGCTACCACCCCCCCACATTGGGGGGGAGCGAGAGAGTGAGAGAGAGCACTGCTTTAAACATATTTAGAGGGGGAAGATCAGCATGAGATCTGGCTGCTGAAGAGAGTAGGGCCAGATGGTACAGAACTTTGTAGATCTTTCCCCATGTTGGGCTTTTTCAGAGGGTGAGAGAAGCAGTGAAACATTTTAAGAAGGGAGTGAAATGATAGGACTGGGTTTTATTGTTATTTGGCCTGCACAGTCTTTTTAGGCTATGATAGAAAAAAAGTATATAATATAGCTACAGTAGATGCTGAGACCCTAACCCTCTGCAAGAGCAGCAAATATATAAATAATAAAATAAATATATATAAAATAAACTATTAAAATAGAAGTAGTTTTAAGTGTATGCTTTTAGTGCTATTAGGTAGTTTTAAATTGTTGATTGCTAGAACTTTTTTTCCTATAAAACTGAAACTATAGCTGTTAATTCTGTTTCCCCAGCTGCTGGTGTCATTTTAAATGTTTGTTTCTTTGAATTTGATTACATTAGGTACTTGATGTAAATAGAATCCTACAGTATCTGTCAAATTGATACTCATTTGTTACTTGACCGATTGTCCTCTGTAACATTAAACAGAATTTCCCAAGGCAGAGACTTTATTTTATATGCAGACTGCATTTTCTCCCTCCCTCTCTCCCTCTCTCCCTCCCTGAACACATTTTGTCTGATGTAAGTAATGTTAGCAACATGTATGTGCTGATTTCTCTCTGACACCTGCTTTTGGTTCTTCTTTTTACCAGATACCTAGAAGTGGGATTGCTGGATATGTATTGCTTTTACTCTTCATTTTCTTGACTGTTCATGCTATTTTCTAAGTGGTAGCATCATTTACAGCCTGACCTTGAAGAGTGTGCAGGGTACCACGCTTTGCGTGAATTCTCTTTAAGCTCTGTTGTCTGCTGTTTGTAGGTGATGGAAATTGATGGGAAGCCCGGTCACAGGGAGATTGTCTGGGCAGGTGGATACCCTGTCCATTTGGGAGTGTTGTAGAATTTAAGGGAAAAGGAAGAATTTAGTTTGAAGTTTCAATTGATTTGGCTTGTGTGTGGATTGGGACATTACTGTGGTGGTAACAGGAAACAGAGACTGTTCTTAGATTGTATTGTTTAAAGTTTCTGAAGCCTTGCATGGTGCTCACCATTCTGGCATACAATATTCCTAGTGGACGCCAGCATATTTCTTCTCATGACTCATTGGTCAGGCTGGTTTATCATCAAAAGAAAATAATTTACTTGTTTAGGACAAACCATGTCCCTTCCTACAGCTGGGAGAAGGGGCTTACTTTACCAAGCATGTTGTCGCTTATCTGATTCTTTGAGGAAATGACATAATTAGTTTTATGAACTTTAGAAAAGTATGGTGATTTTTTTTTTTTGGAAGTGGGGTAGTATTTAAAGTAGTTTAGTTACCTTTTAGGGCTGTTGTAAAGATTATTTAAAAGTGTTTTACATTATCAAGGAACGATCAGTTAGCATCATTTATACTTGACTCATCACTTCAACTATAATGTCTGTGTGTGTGTGTATGTGTGTGTGTCTGTGTGGTGTGGTTTGTGTGTGAGGGAGATACCTTATTTCTTTGAATAATGATACCATTGTTTGTCTTAACAAACACAAAATCTGTCTCTGTTTTTCTAAAGATTTATTTATTTTTATTTTGTGTTTATGGGTGCTTTGCCTGCATGTATATCTGTGTATTATATATGTGCCTAGTGCCCATAGAGGTCAGAAGAGGGTGTCTGATCTGCTGAAACTGGAGTTACACATGATTGTTAGCTACAGTGGATGCTGAGACCTAACCTTCTGCAAGAGCAGCAAGTGCTCTTAAAGGTTGAACAAATCCTTGGGGTTACACTTGACCCTTTCCTCAGCTCTTTTCATCTTCCTTCCTACCATATTTGTTTTAAACTCAGTCATGTGGGCTAGATGAAACAATAGTCTTGTAATTGACACTTTTCTCTTATATGTCATGTTTGTTAGTAAAACTGAATTTTTCAGCCGGGCGGTGGTAGCGCGTGCCTTTAATCCCAGCACTCGGGAGGCAAAGGCAGGTGGATCTCTGTGAGTTCGAGGTCAGCCTGGTCTACAAAAGCTAGTTCCAGGACAGGCTTCAAAGCCACAGAGAAACCCTGTCTTGAAACACCAAAAATACCTTAATTTTTCCAGATGTCACTAGTTAGATCTAAATTTGACATGAGGTGCCTGGGGGAGACAAACTGTTGATCTGTATATCTCAAGTATATGTCTGGAAAATTGGGCTCTCTTTTTTTCCTTTATTCCTTTGCTTTATGTTTTTGTCATCTCAGATCGTCATGTCTTTCAAAGACCATTACAAATATTTGTCATTCAATTGGTGAATATTTGTTGAGAATATTTTGTGTTCAGTGCACTGCTTTCAAAGTTGAAGATAGCCGGGCGGTGGTGGCGCACATCTTTAATCCCAGCACCAGGAGGCAGAGGCAGGTGGATCTCTGAGTTTGAGACCAGCTTGGTCTACAAGAGCGAGTTCCAGTACAGGCTCCAAAGCTAGAGAGAAACCAAACAACAAAACAACAACAACAACAACAAAAAAAAAAAAACGAAAAAGAAAATTGAAAATACAGCAATGGGCAACATTTGACATAGATCCTACTTGTTTGTGTTTTTCTTTTATAAAGTCTTACAAATTATCCTCAGCGACATGTGACTCCTTGCCTGCTCAGATATTTATTAGAGTGCTTTTTAAAAGTTGTCCCTTAGCTTATAAGTACTTATTACCTAAAGTTTGCTTCTGAAGTCTGCTGTGGCTCTCGATACTTTTAATCTTTATCACAATTAATGGTTTATCTATTTCTTTGCCAGTGTCCAATTTTTAAAAACAGGTAGTCTGGTAGTCTGGAATGTAGTATGATTTAGTTATTGGCATCTGCTCTTACTTAATTTATCCTTAGTGGTACGTGAAAGTTTTGGGGTGACATACTTTGAGGAAGAACTGTGTAACTCATCTTTATTTGTGACTGCTAACTTCTAGTAGAGAAATGCTAGGGGATCAACTTTCAGTTTTCACTTATATAAACTGAGTGCCTGTGACTAATATATTACTCATTTGTCTTAAGTCATGAACTTGGATAATCTCCTACCTTTTTTTTTTATAAGAGTCTAGGATAATTATATTAATGTGATTATTTAAAAGCCTGGAATTTTATGCAACTTGTAGTGCTACAGACATTAAAAGACATTTTGTTAAGTGCTGGTTAAGTGGCTGCAGAGATGGCTCCACAGTTAAGAGCACTTACTGCTCTTTCAGAGTACCTAGGGTTAGTTCCCTACACCCATGTCAGGTGGCCCACAGCTGCCTATAACTCCATTTCCAGAGGATTTGATGTCCTCTGGCTTCCTCAGGAACGTATAAGCACCTGTTGCCCATAAACTTACCCAGGAACACACATGCACATAAAAATAAAAGAATATTATGCTTCTGTTACTTATGAAAAGTGCTAGTTAACATGAATTTAGTAGTTATAAGCTCACTATTGAGCATCTATAAAGTTACATTTTTCTTCTGAGTTTGAGAGTATGAGAAACAACACTAGCCTTTTTAAGTTCTAGAACACTACTATAAAACTAAAGTAAGAATCTCTCCTCTCTTGGTTTCATCTTTAATATTCTGATTGTCGTGCAACTGTAGCTTTATTAAATCATGCACTCAGAACAAATTGGCTCACTTATGATTGCCAGTTTCTCAGGGTTCAGTGTCTCGACTCCTTTAACTAAAGCCAAGCAGCATACTATTTATTTACTAATATTTTTACTTATTTATAATATTAGTTATGTAGGTTACAGTGATTAATTTCTTGAGTTTTGTAAAAAGCATATACATGTGCTTTACAATAGGGTCAACTTTAAGATCCTACATAAACCGGAACTAGAACCCAGATCTATTAACTTTGGTGTTCAGATGGTTGCCATGCTCTGTTTATTTGAAATGGGATCTTGCTGGGTTGTCTAGGTTGTCCTTAGATACTGGGGCCCAGATAATCCGTTTGCCTGAACATCCTGAGTGGTTGGAACTATAGACAATGGCTGCTGCAATTTGGTTATTTATTATTTTTGAAACAGGGCTTCTCTGTGAGTCCAGGCTGGCTGAATGCTGAGATTTGCAAGCATGCAATACCATGTCTATGTGTTCCTGTGGGAATAATAGGATGCATCTTAAAATCTTGTATAAACATGCAAATAAGTTGGTTTTTTTCAGTTTCATAATATGAATATATATGTTTATATACTTATAAAATTATCTGGTAGCTTTGTAGTATATTGTAAGTTTAGCTTTACATTTTAAGTCTTTTATAGTTGATTTTCAGATAGGTAACTGATACTTATAATAGATTAATCATCTATCTTGAATATTAATAGTCTAAAATCTAGGATTATTTTTCTTCATGTTCTAAGTTTGTAAAGGAATGAAAGATATTAAGGCTGTCCTAGGATGTCTAATTTATAATGTAACAATATGAAAATGGACTCTGTTCAGGAAATAGCAGGTAAGAAATATGCATTCAATCTGTCTTCCAATTCTAGATGAGTAACAGCTGTTTTTACTTAAATGCCAATTCCAAAATGTTGTGTGAGAGGGGCTGCTTTTGGTCCTGGCCGTTTGGCTAGCTTACACCCTAAATAATCACACAGAAACTGTATTCATTTAAACACTGCCCGGCCCATTAGCTCTAACTTCTTATTGGCTAATTCTTACATCTTAATTGTCTCAGGTATTTTGTTATACAATGAGGAGAAGCTGACTTTGACTGTACAGCTTGAAGTAACTATATTGTTGTGGAATATTAGTTGAAAATGTGTTAGATTTGCTTATGCTGTGGAATATTTGTTTAATGATGCAAAGATGTGTTGCATTTTGTTGTGTTGTATTTGCTTAATTCTGTAAAGCTGTGTTACTTTGCCTGCCTAAAAGACCTGATTGGTCTAATAAATAGCTGGACAGCCAATAACTAGGCAGAAGAGGAATAGGCTGCCAGGCAGAAAGAATAAATAGGAGGAGAACTCTAGGCTTAAAAAAGTGAGCAAGAAGTCAGAAAAGGAGAAGGAATGGAGGAAGCCAGGTGCCAGCTGCTCAGCTAGCCATGGAGTAAGAAGGAGAGAAAGATACATAGAGGAAAAAGTATCATTTGCATATGTGAAAATGCCTCAGTGAAAGTCATTGCTTTGTATGCTAAATAAAAACTAAGTAAATATGATTAGATCTCAACATTTGTGACTATGGTGTTTGGGGTTAAATCTTTTGGCATTATAATTGTAATGCAAGAATTCCCTGCCTATTTATCAGAAATGGATGTCTACTTTGGTGTTCTGTTCTCTGGTAGGCTGAAGATTACTGCATTTTGATAATGTCTTCTTGTGTGTTGCTTACAGGCTTAGATTCTGTCCACTTTTTCTAATGCTTGCTCACATCCCATGCCCAGTCCTCTGGCGGTTCTTTGCTGCCTGCTTTCCATGGTTTAACTCATTTCTAAGACATATGCTTTCTTCACATTGCACTTTGATTGATTCATCAACCTGAACAGGTCTGAGCTTTCTCAGTTATTTTCATGATTTATAAACTATGTATTATTTTAGTTAATGAACTTAACTCTTAAATGCTGAACCCTCAAGACCTTGGATTATGACATTTACTTTTATCCTAAAAGCCTATTAGTATTCCATAGTTCTCTTGAGTTGATTTAATAATGTCAGGGTGCTCGCTCACCTTTCCCTTTCTTGGGAAGAGTGTATAATTTTGTGGAAGGATTATGAAAGGTTGTGAACTCAAATAAGAAGACATAAGCTATTTTATCATTTTATTTTTTATTTGTTGACTTATCCACAGAATACATATTTAGAGCTTTAACTGTTCTGAATGCCAACATAGTACATGGTTACTTATGGTAGCTTTAATTTATTTTTGAACACACTGGCTATTATTTAACAGTTTTTAAAGAATCACCTTTGCTCTTCCCTAAGATTCTGTGACAACAAGAGATACTGAGGAAACCAAAAGCTTACACCTTTAGTTTAGTATAATCCTCCTTATCTCGTAGATAGTGACAGAAGTAAACCTTGCGTACACTCGCTAGCATTCCACTGGGTAGAACTTCCTAGTACACTTGCCCAGTCTTCCATCACTTTAAGAACATTTTAAGGTCCAGCTTTGTAAACTGATTCATCAAGGATCCCAAGAACTGTGTGTGATTATTTTGGTCCTCATAGCTCATATCCTAACCATATCTATAAACACTGTGGCTTCTAACCATTGTCTATACTTAAGTTTCTCCTCTTGTCTTTGCTGTTCTCTAGTCCAGGTCACTTTTACCTCTTCCTTCAGGGGTTCTTGTAACAGCTTCCTTTTTGTTACTTCTTTGCCTTTGATAGCCTAGTCTCTCAGAGTCCTATAAGACTACATAGGCTTCTCTGTGCCTCTTCCTGCTTTCAGTGGCTTGTTTTCCTGATTATGGAATAGAAACATCATACTCATGTCCTGTAACTCACAACATAATCTGTCCTGTCTTTGAGTTCCTTTATGTACTTTGTCGTGTTGGCTTCCTTTTTGCTGCTAGAATATGACAAACTTGTTCCCTCTTTCTGAGCTTTGAGAATTTTCACATTTTCTGTCTTGATTTTTCCTCCTTAGCTTTTTACACAGGTTGTTACTATTTGACTTTTGGTTTTATATTTTTCTCAGGACTTTTTTTCTTTGATGATTTCCTGTGGGAACAGTCTCCTTCCTTGTTTGCTTCAGTAACCACAGAAATCATTTTTTTTCGTAATGTTTAGAACCAGAAATCATGTTTTAACTCATTTGTGATGTGTTGTCTGCACCATCCACATAAATTTGAGCTGTGAAAGGACTGGGCATTGATCATGTAGTGTGGAGGTGGTGCCACTCTTTATTATACTTTTCCTAAAACTTTTTGGATAATACCTGTCTTAATTTACACAATATGTGCTTAAAATATTTACTGTTTTTTTATTTTTTCCTCTGATTTTAATGAATGTTGAAGTAAAAGAATAATATATTTTAGCCATGTGTTTTAAACATTTCAACCTATTTTAAGCATATCTTTTTAAAAAATATTTATTTATTTATTATGTATACAATGTTCTGTCTGCATGTATGTCTGCAGGCCAGAAGAGGGCACCAGATCTCATTACAGATGGCTGTGAGCCACCATGTGGTTGCTGGGAATCAAACTCAGGACCTTTGGAAGATCTTCTTTAGGTACCATATTGTTGAGATTTCATGGGTGCAACATCCCTATCATGTCTAGAAGACACTATGGAGGTGTCCTTATCTTTTGAAGAGTCTCCTCATCCTATTTGTGATATTCCCAGAACCTTCTGTGTAGTAGGGGTTGTGTAGTGTATGTACCATGCTAGGCACCACAGTCACTGTTCTCTGCATCTTGACCAGCTCTGGATCTCTTTCATAGCTTCCGTCTGCTGCAGAATGAAGCTGTTTTCTTGAGGGGTGAGAGCTACACATATTTGTGGGTATAGAGATGTGTTTAGATACAGTTAGAAAATATATTGATTGAGGAAAATGGCAGTGATACATTTTTCTCTAGGGTTAGAGCATATTCTCAGAAGTATACTATGATGTTTAAAGACACAAATATTTTTAAGGTTTATATGTACATTTCTTTATATCTCTTTATTACTTACTTGACTTTTGGAAAAATGTAGTTTTTGGGTGTTCATGGTATTTTACTGAAAAATAATTGCTATTTTTGGTGGACTATATATATTTTTAAATTTAAAAATTATTATTTCTTTATGTGGATGGGTATTTGCCTGCGTGTATATCTGTGTATTGTGAGCATGCCTGCAGAGGTCCTCGTAGAGTATTAGGTCTTCTGGAAATGGAGATACTTACAGGTCTGTGGGTACTGGGAATCGAACCTGGATACTTTTGAAGAGCTGCTGGTGCTTTTGACTGCTGAATCATCTCTCCAGGAATATGTTTTTATTTCTTTGACTATTACAGATTTTGAATATCTTAATTTTTGTGTATTATTATTTTGCTATAGTTGTTTTGAGACAAGATCTTACTATATTGTCTTGGCTGTCCTGGTACTTACTATGTGACCCATCTAGGCTGGTCTTGAACTTAAGGCAATCCTACTGTCTCTGATTTAGAATATGGGGATTGCAGGTGTGCAATACCACACTGGTAGAAAATTATTGAGTAACAATGAGAGATGGTCAAGACTGGCTCTTCCATGGCATTCTGTTAATTCTGTGGTTGTTGAAAAAATGAGAGTTCATTAAAAGGGTTAAGACCTGCTCTTTTTCCCTCCCTTCCCCTTTCCTTCCTCCTAAGTAGTAGAGTGCTTAGCAGGCAACATCCACAGCCTTTGAATTTCTTAACAATCTGGATTTCTCAAAGTTATCTGTCAGATACTGCAGTGTAACAGTGTCATCCTTCCTATTGTCAGTTCCTCTTGTTGTGGCCCTTTTTTGTACATGCTAGTTCATTTTAAATAATTGCACATTGTTCTACAGTTTGTCATTAACATTTTAATGACTTTAAAAAGTAAGTACAGGAATTATCTATATTTCTCTTCTACCATAAGAACTATTGCTCACGGGACACATGTGTAGAGGAGAGTTGGGAGGGAAATACAGAAAGGAATAATGGAACAAACTAGTCTTCAGAGTCACATAACCATTCATTCATTCATTTGCTGATTTTTAGTATTGAGAATTGAATTTAGGGTTAGCTACTAGCCATTGAGCCACATCCTCAGCCCATAACTCTGCATTTTCATTACTCTGTATTATCCCTTACTCAAGGGATCTTGTGCTTCTTATACCCTGTAGGACAAAGTATTTTAATAAATTAATTTTCTATAACAAAGTGACAATAGGAAGTAGAATTGTACAGTGAAAATAGGGTATGGAAAAGACTGACAAATGAAAACTTTCTGATAAATTTATTTGAAGGACACAGTGTTACAGGTTTTTTTTTTTTTTTTAGACAGGGTTTCTCTGTGTTGCTTTGTTGCCTGCTCTGGAACTCACTCTTGTAGATTGTAGATCAGGCTGGCCTCAAACTCAAAGATCTTCCTGCCTCTGCCTCCCGAGTGCTGGGATTAAAGGCATGTGCCGCCACTGCCGGGCTAAAATAATTTAGTTTTAATAAGAAGTTGGCAGGGAAAAGAATGTAAAGGTGTTCAAATATGTTTCTGTGCTATTAAGTGGTTCACATAAATCTTTAAGGCTGTATGTTTTAGTATGCCACTGATAATTTCAGTATAATGTACTTAATTTCATTATATGAACATCAAATGGATCTGGAGCACCATATTTTCTGAAAATTTTTTTGTTAACAGTAGTCTTACCAAATTGTCACCTGAATTAACACCTGACAAATGAATAAGCCTCTCAGTAAACCAAGAACATTATCTCAAGCAGGATTGAAATGATGGGATTAGGTGCTTGAGTTCTTCATGTCCTCTGGCAGAAATGATGCCTGCTATAAAATGCAGTGGAACAGAAGTTGGGCTGGAGAGCTTCTCTTCCTTATGATCTGGGTTTTGCAGACAGTCTTGAGACCCTTACTGTCTGCTTGATGTGGGATTCCCCTCTGTATTACCATTAATGTATGATTACCATTAATGAATAAAGACTGCGCAGGGAATAGAGGTAGGTGGGGGAAAACTAAACTAAAACTAAACTAAGCTGAGAGAAAGGAGGCAAAGTCAGAGCGAAGCCATGTACTAGTAGCCCTGCTGGAGACCGATGTTGGAACCTTGCCAGTAGGCCACGAACCTTGTAGTAAAATATAAAACAACGGAATTGGGTTAAATTAAGACATAAAGCTGCCAAAGAAGAAGCTAGAGTTAATGGGTCAAGCAGTGATTTAAATAGTGTAGTTTCTGTGTTATTATTTCAGGGCTAAGCAGCCAGGAACCAACAAGTGGCCTCCTTATAACATCTGCTAACTGAAGTGAAGGAATGAAGGACATAGGATGTATTCTCTATTAAAACGGATTTATGCCATTTTAATCAGCATAATAAATACATCTGTTTAATAGGACTGTTGTGAATACAGAAAAATGTTGAATACAGTGTTTGGCATGTAGTAACCGCTTCAAAGCATGCCCTTGCTTTATGCTGATGCAGTGCTCTAAATGTTTATTTAATTTTTAGAAGTGCTTTGGGTGTATGTTGTAATAAAAGCTTAAAAGTCAGAATGAGATTGGAGTGTGATTGATTGCTACTATAGCAACTGCATTGGCAAACTTAAACCCAAAGAAAACTTAACAGTTAATGGTACTTCTTTGTATGTAGGGGAAGCACAAGTATTTCAAGAGGGGGACCTGTTCCATTTCAGTACTCATCTCCAACACCTAGCCTAGAAACACTGTTTGTGTAGCAACACATGAGCAAACCCCAACATTTCTTCAGTGCTTACTGTGCACTAGTATTACTGTCAGTGCTTTGTGTGAAATGACTCACAGCAGACTGAGGCGCAGACTCATTGTATAGGAGAGGTAACAGAGACTTAGAGAAGCTAAGTGCAGGTTCACAGGGCTGCCAGCTACAGGGTTCACCTTAAATTACTATATTTTGCCTGCTGAATATTAACACCTTTGAGTTATAACTTGTTTCACTTTAGAAACCAATAATTTCTAAATTTTACTATTTCCTTAGTTAGACTGTACTTTATAGTAAACAAGCATAAGGCTACTGTTAGCATGTATGTAAAAGTACAAATATCTTAACTGATTTCTGTTGGTTGGTTTAGCATTGTGTTTCATGGGCTTAAACTACTTGATACTTGCTTTCTCTAGAGTTTCCACAGTCATCAGTATGTAGCTTATCTGCTTTTCTCAAAGCAAGTGTTCAGTTGCTAGTCAGCACTTACATCAGTAAATGCATGGTCTTCACCCCACACGTTCTTCTGTCATCACTGCCTCTACTCAAGGTGGACCTTGGATTCGTGTTCTTATTTTTATTATAATTTATATGGAATCACGAGCATATGATTATGTCAATTTTTTATTGTGAAGTTGTATAGTTTCAGTATATGCTATAGGTATCATGGTTTGAGTTGTAAATAAGATTCTCCTTTGAGTAAGAGTGTTAGGTTTTAATGTATGATATATGTGACAAGTTTCTGTTTTTGAGTTATTTTCTGTCTTTTGACTAAGTAATGTCAGAATGTAATTTATATGAATGGTGGTTATTACACCAAAGAATCTAGGATCAGTGAAGCTTAACATGGAGTCCACTGCTATTTGCATTGTGAGATTAAGTACCTAAATTTAAATATAGGCTTTGTATGTGCATATGTTTACTCTTACAGTGCTGATTTATCTTAAGAAATACCATGATGGCTAACTGAAAGTTTTATATAAACATTGTCTCACATTTAAGTCTTAAAGAGTAGATTTTTAGCAAGCTGATTACCTGACCAATTCCTCTTATTTGGTGCATGAGGAAGTTGGGACTGGATCTCAAGTGTGCTTAAGTAGAAAAGAACGGGACTATGAAGGTACGACATTCACTATCTTCATATTTGCTATAGAACAAAATCAGTAAGGGGATGGAGACAGCACACTCAACAAATGACAGTATCGTGCATAGTCACAATATAAAAAGATTGCTTAACGTTTAATGTAAGGTCAGTGTATTATTTCAATTTATGCTTATTGGGCACATGTTCTGGTCCTAGAGTAATGAGTGAAACAAAGCAGTGATCACACATTGACGTGGGAAGTTGGTACAGGGCTAGTAGACATGCATGTCTGGAAGTGATAGATGCTAGCAGATGAAAAACAGATAAGAGATGGACTATCAGGGACAGTATGTGTGTGCATTCACATTTGCTAGTCTCAAAGACAGTTGTCTTAGGAAACATTTGACAAGAAACATGAAGAGCCTGGTGGTGGCGTTTATTCCTAACACCCCGGAGGCAGTGACAGGCGGGTCTCTATGATCTACAGATCCAGTTCCAGGACAGCCAAGACTACATAGAGAAGCCCTGTCTCAAACAAAACAAAACAAAACAAACAAAACAAAATAAAACAAAAAACACGAAGCAGTTCCAGGACAGCCAAGACGACACAGAGAAACCCTGTCTCAGACAAAACAAAACAAAGACAATAAAGAAACAAGAAGGGACAGGAATGCTGCCTTCCTTTTCTCTTTAGGTGGGGAAGGTGGCATGGTTGAACTTGTCAGAAATGTTCAGTAGACTCTGGGGCTGGCACATAGTAAGCATTTGTAAGAGTAGACTAGGTCAGAGAGAGCTTTTTCTTTTTAATTAGCGTGAGAACATTGGGGAATGAGATGGGAGCAACTGCAGGATTTTAGAGACAAGGTGTGACATTATCTATATTTGAAAAGGGACCACTTTGTACAGGCTGCTGAAGACAGGGCGCCTGTCAGAGTAGGGAGAGGATAATGCTCCCTTGTTGATTGTGGAGGTTGTCAAAGTGGCACAGGTGACCCTGCACAGGCACTAGATCCAGTGGGAAATGGAAACCTTTCTGCTCTACTGCCCTGGAAATCAAGTTCTTTGTTTATATAAAACCATAAAAAGTATACGATTAAAATTGCTGTAGAATAGCATAAAGAAAGCAGAAAAACTTTGTTCTGCCTTCTGTTGTGTTCCTGATTCCTTAACACATAGGGCTGATTTTAGTTTCTCCTTACTGTATGGTTAAACCTCTTTTGTTTCTTCTTCTTGGTCTTCCTCTTACTTTTTTTTGTCCGGATTGTCCTTACTTCTTAGTATTTTTAAAGGTCTCTGTTAATAATGTTTTTCCCCAAACAAATGTAAATTAGCATTCTTAGCATGTGCAAGAGTCTGGCAAGGCAAAATAAATTAATATAATTAAAAATGCTACATGTATATATATATTAGTTTTCTTTTTTCTCTAATTTATTTATTTATTTATTAAAGATTTCTGCCTCCTCCCGCCACCGCCTTCCATCCCCCCCCCATCAAGTCCCCCTCCCTCATCAGCCCAAAGAGCAATCAGGGTTCCCTGACCTGTGGGAAGTTCAAGGACCACCCACCTCCATCCAGGTCTAGTAAGGTGAGCATCCAAACTGCCTAGGCTCCCACAAAGCCAGTACGTGCAGTAGGATCAAAACCCAGTGCCATTGTTCTTGAGTTCTCAGCAGTCCTCATTGTCCGCTATGTTCAGTGAGTCCGGTTTTATCCCATGCTTTTCTGTTGCTCTGATAAAAGATTAAGACCAAGGCAACTTAGAGAGTTTATTTGGGCTCATCATTCCAGATAAGCACCACCACATGGAAGCAGGGAAGTATGGCAGTTAAAGAAGGAAGCTTTATCTTCAAACTCAAGCATGAAACAGAGAGAAAGCTAGAAATGGCAGTTTTTAACCTCTGAAAGTTTCTCTCTAGTGACATTTCCAGCAAGACCACACCTCCTGAACCTCTCCAAAGTTTTATCAGTTGAAGAATGGTGTTTAAACACCTGAGCCTATGTGGGGCATTTCTCTTTCAAACCACCATAAGATGTATGATTATAATTACACTAATCATTAATTTAATCATCTTTTAAGTATTTGAACTTGTAATTTAAGTAATTAATTATGTCATACTCATCTCTATATTGACTTGTATAGGTCTAAAGAAATTTCTTTCAGAGAATTGGTTCAGGTGATTGTAGAAACTTGTCAGCCTAGAAGTCTAAGAATAGTTGGCAGACTAGGACCTTGGACCAGGGATGATGTTATTGTCTCTCAAGGAAGAGGGCTTCCTTTTCACAGAAAGCTCACAGTTTTGTAATGTAGCCCAATCTGGACTTGTAGATGTTTCCTTTTTTTCTTGTTGATTCAGAGGCATGAAGAGCCCATGTGTCAGAGGGAATCTTTGCTTTGTTTCAGTGAAGTTGTAAATTCCAGTGGAAACGTTTCACTTCAGAAGTAAGACCTCCAGCCCAGCCAGACCGTAAGGCTGTATGGTTGATAATGTTTAGAGAGTGGTGGCATTGCTGTTTTCACCCATTCTCAGGCTTGGCAATGGGAGAAATAATACTTTGTTGGATACTAATTTAGAGCATACGCAACCTTGTGAGTATCATTACTTCAGACCTGCAAAGTATTTTGCCACCTATTTGGTATTATAACAGCTTTCAAAAATCCATTTCCCCACCATTCTGTCAAGCTAGCTGCATCATGGTGAGAGGGGAACTTGTTAAGACCAATGAACATCGTGAGCCTGGGTTTATTGTTATGCTCCATGTGCTTTTAGGTGAATTTGCTATCAGAAGCAATGCTGTGTGAAATAACTGGATGGTAGATAAGGCATTCGGTCAGTCCATGAATGGTAGGTTTGGCAAAAACATTGTATGTAGGTAAGGCAAATCCTTAGCCAGAGTGTTTTTTCAAATAAGAACAAAATATTACCCTTTCTATGATGGAAATGGTTCATATATTTAACTTACCACCGGGTAGCTGGCTAATCGTCTTGTGAATTGGTACCATATTAGGAGCTCAATGTTGGCAGATTAGTGGCTCAAGTTAGCTCTGCTGTGGTTTAGTAAAAGTTGATGTTACTGAACTCGTGCACAGTATTCTTCCCTCCCATGGCCTTTTGGCTCATAAGCCATCAAGTAATGATACGGGTGGCTAGGGAAAGAATCTTACTGGTATTTCCAGAATGGGTTACCTTACCTACTTTATTCTTAAAATACTTTACTGATCCCACCATTTGGTGAACATTCATGTTGGGCATATATCTTCAATTCCCTTCACCCCTGTTCAGAAACATCTGTCAGTATGCCTTCTTTATTTAGATTTCCTTCATAGCTGTTTCTTGATCATGTCCTTTCAAGTCAGTGACCTTCTAGCTAAACTATAGGGCATATTCTGTGAGTTGATAAATGCACCAGCATCTCTTTACTGGTATTTAGAAATAGAAGAACTAAACTCATTGTTTAGTTCTGCTTGGATTCATTTTTGCCACTAAAGGAATGTTTCAGAAGGTACCACACCCATTGATTTTCCTAGTGGTATATGCATATTTTGTATAATCATCGGTAAAACAGGCCAAACCTTTTTCTTATATAGTCAACTCTGAATATTCAATCCCATGAGGCCTTAGGTGTGAACTAGAAGAGAAAAATTAATGTAGCAGAAACGGGAATCGTGGGCATCAGGGCTACTTGTTCATAAACTATTGTACCTTCAGAGTGCACTTGGTTGTCTTCGTGTATAAAGTGCTTGCATTTGTTGGCAGAACTGCAGTATACACCCAGTATCATGAGTTTGGTGGTTCATGTGTTCAGGTGGTTCAGTTTATGTTGGAGATCAGATCATATGGGAACTCTTTATTCAGTTCCCAATAATGCCAGGGACAAACCAACTTCTGTTTCTCAGAAGGAAAGTTAACTTTCCATGGAGGATGGCGGGGCTCTGGCCTAAAATCCCAGGGATCTGTACCCTGATCTATCTATGCAGGGGCTTGCCAAAGGATTCAGACAGTATATCTGCCATTGCCACTTCAAGCATCTCCTGGATCATGTGGCTCAAGTTGCAGAAAGTCTTTCATGGCAGTCCAGCTTTTTGTAAAGCGCTTTGTTGTTGTGGGCAACATTCAGAGCTTAGGTCAAGAAAGGTGATACAACTCCGAGGTAAAAGACACTGAAAGTATTTCAAATACAGCTTTGTTTGCAGAAAACAAACTGCACCTGATTGTCTTCATTAACAGATTAAAAAATGAATATATTTCAGATCAGTATTTGCATACCAGGTACCAAGAGATGACCTAGTGTACAAGCAGAGGCATCATATCTGGTACAGTAGAATTTATTGAGGAGCATGACATTTTGTTTTAATTATTCAGAATGTCTTCAGTTCAGTTGATTTGGCCATCCAGATCAAGTCAGAAGTTTTTCCTAAGTGTACTGTGGGTGACTCCCAACACTTTTGGTCTCTGTGTACCAGAGTAGTAAGTATGATTACTGTTTGCATTTTGCTGTCCCATAGGTAGTAACTGTGTTCACCTTTGGTTGTCAAGCACTGCTACCTGGCCCCTGCTTTCCTAGTATTCAATTATTTTCATTGATTTAAGGACCCCATAATCAGTGATGGAGAGTCTCATGGTAATTTGTGACTTAGACAGCAACTTTAGAGTTCTTTAACTATGCCGAAACTCTCAAGATTTATTTCTTGTAATTGTGGTTAAAGGTGAATAATTTTGATACTCCTGAATTGGGTGAACAGATTTTATGTGATAAACCACTATGATGTTGTCGCTGACCTAAGCCTTTGGTGGTATATGCCCTAGTAGTTTTGGCTCTGGAACTTCGTTTGGTATAGGCCTCATTTTGACTGATATTTAGCAACTAACCAGCTACACTTCCAGACTCAGTGCATTACATAGGCTTTCTGTTTAATGGTTCTTACAAATAAATTTGATCTGGTCAAACTTGAACTTTTGTCTACATTATCCTGCACTCTTAACACAGACTTGACAGTTTTCTATCATATAAACTGCATGCTTCTCCATGGGTTGTACTTTCATGTTTGCTGGAACTGGAATTTGGTAATATTTAAAGAGTAGGGGCTAGTCCTGAGGAGAATCCGCTATTTCTGGCAAAGAAGCCATTATATTATAGTCTACATGAATTTAGAAACAGAAATTAGTCTGTTTTCTGTTAGCAAAATGCCTGTATAAAGAAAAGGTGCTTGTTTGTGTTAGTTTTTGAGGTTTAAGGTCATGTTGCTTCTATATCGTTTCAGCTTTCATGAGCACTTCATGGTAGATTGGTTCATGACAGTACCTTGAAAGGGAGCAATAGGTGAGGCACAGTAGACAGCAGGGAGAGACTAATCTTGCTTTCTTACAGTAACTGGAATTGCACAAGAGCAGTGTTGATTTCTTCCTAGGCTCTGTCTCTTATAGGTTCCATCATTTCTCACACTGTGCCCCTGAGGAACAAACCTTGAATGTACAAACCCTTTGGGACTGTGCTCAAATCATAGCAGCAAAGTTCACCTCAGGTGGAAGCAAGTATGCTGCCACTACCAAAGTCCCAGCTCAATTAGATGTTTGATGTACACAGCTTCACAGACTGCATAGTCCTCATTCCAGTTCTCAGAATCTCATTAGTTCCAAATCAGTGCTTTTGATTTAATACACTTGAAGCTGAGAGTTCATTTTGTTTTGTTATAAAGCTACTCAGGATGGCATTCTGGTTGTGGTGCTCAGAAATTGGCCCTGTAGTGACAGTGGATGCAGTTTCTACTCTTAGACACAGAAGTTTGTGGTCATTTATGCAATGCTTGAGTTAGGCATGTGAAGCCTTGTGTTTTACTTTAGTAGTAAGGAGCCAGCCACCAGCTAATCTCATTATACTTGTTTGAAAGATGCTCTAAGCTATCAAATACATTACTTATGCAGAACCTTGACTTAGTAATATTCATTAGGAATATCCAATTATTATTGTTTATTTTTATTGATGTGCTATGGGCATCTGATTCTCTTTGTCAATAGAAATAGTCTTTTGTTGCATAAATCCAATAAGAGTAGAGAACTAATTAAGAAAATTCAATAAAAAATTTCTTCCCTCCAGAACCACTCTTAGAATTCCAATCAGTTTCTGTTAGAGAAAAATAAACACTAGAATGAATGAATGGATACAAATATGAAATAATTTAAGAAATTGGCTTATGCGATTGTGGAGTTTAGTTTGAAGGACAGGTATCAAAGCTTAGAAACTTTTTGTCTGAAACTGAGTCTATATTTTTGGGGCAGGATTTGTTTTCTCAGGGAAGCCCGTTTTATTTGTAATGTCTTCCAGATAATTGGATTGGGCCTACCCACACTACCAAGATTGGATCAGGCTTACCCATACCACCAGATTTTAGATGTTTTGTGCAAAGTGACCATCTCAGTAGCCCTTCAGTTGTACATGGTTGACTACTTAGGTATTGTGCCTAACCAAGTTGGTATATGACATCTACCATCATTGACAGCAATTATCTCTTCACTTAATTTCTAGGTAAAACATTTAAAATGTTTATATACATGTATGTATTTTGTGATAAGCTTGCTCATTAATTAACTTCATTTCTAGACAATATCTCCTTTAATAAATACTAAGTAGATTTTATTCACTAAGTATGTATACCTGTATTGTTTTAGGATGAAATATACATATTTTAGAATATATTTATATGTGTGTGTGTGCGTGTATATATGTACATATATACATACACACATATGAGTGTCTGTGTCTGGGCATATTCACATGAGTACAGATTTCCACAAAGGCCAAGGATGGCATCTGATCCTCTGGAATGGAACACATGGGCAGTTGTGAGTTGCATAATATGGGAACTAGGAACTGAACTCAGTTCCTCTGCAAGAACAGCATGCACTCTTAACCATCAGTCCACCTCTCCATTCCTCTGAAATGAAACAATTTTGAAGTGACTTGCTTATAGAATGGTGTTGCCCACACTCAGGGTAGTTCATCTTTTTAGCCAAAACTCTCAGGAAGTACTTTTGCAGACATGCCTGAGGGTTGACTCCTAGGTGATTTGAATCCCACCTTGATAATCAAGATCAACAACCATATTTATCATGATAAATTGAAATTATTGAAAATATTGCTGTTTTATTGCTGCTTTGAAAAGGAGGTTTTGAAGTCCAGGATACATGAGACCCAGTCTTTTAAAGAAAACAACAACAACAAAAAACAACTCCACAAAGGTGAAGAAAAGAGGAGTGAGAATAGGAAAGAGAAAAAGTTATAAAAGCAAGTATGTCACTAAAGTGCTTTTGAAATAGAACTTTGAATGTACTAGCATAATACATAGTCTTTGGTGAAATCTTACTCATATTATAGATTTAGATTTTTTCTCAAAGATGTATACAATGGTGTATGTGCATAAGAGCTATTGTGTAGTTATGTCTGCACTCTTTCCCACCCCCACCCCCCAGTGGTGAGGACTGAGTCCAGGTTCCAGTATGCTGGGCAAGTACTCTACCACTAAGTTGTACTGTGCTTGCTTTGTGACAGACCTTCTTTCCCCACGGGCAATTGAATTGTCAGAGAAACTGGGTCAAATGTCTCCTGGACTAATTTGGATTTGGCTGATTTTCTTCCATATAGTTTCATTTAACTGGTTCTAATTGTTCCTCCATATTGTTAGCACTTTTATCTTAAATTTTGAGATATGAATGCTCCCAGGAGGTGCCATGTGGTCCTGGGGCACCCACCTGAGTCACTGCAGCCCCGTGAGTCACATGTCTAGCTGTTTTGTTGTCCCACTTCCCACTTTTCAGTTGGATCAGTGGATTTATCCTCAGCCCTGTCCTGTCCCTGCATTTAAAAAGTCAAAGTTTTTAACCTAATGGAGATGATTCACGGTTATTCATTCCCCTAATCCTAAGCATTGGTGATTGTTGCTTGCATCTGTTAATTGAGATTACAAACTATTTTTTTCACTTTAGTCATTCAGCATTTGTTAGCTGGGCTGTCAATAATTTTAATAATTTCTTTAGTTTTCCTAAAATATAGTCCTTATATTTTTATAATTTAAGAGAAAATGCTTGTTTTCCCTTCTCTTGTCAAGTTTCAGATTAGGATTTGGTAATTTGCTTGACTCTGCTGAGGTGTTTTTTTTTTCTCTCATTTTCTTTATTATCATTTTGAATTTGGGAATTTTAGAGACCACTTGATGCTTTTATTAGGACATTTTCTTGAAATTTTGTTTTATATCTTCGAGTACAGTTGAATTTTGTGTGTGTGTGTGTGTGTGCGTGTGTGTGTGTGTGTATTTCAAATAAAGCACTCTTTCTGAATTCTCCTTATTTTTACTTTCATCTTTGAAGGGAATATTTTCTTCAGGAAGATTTCACAGTCTCCATTGTTTCTTTTTTTCTTTACTATTGTAGCTCTGGGCTCTGATGGTCCTTACAATCTTCTGCATCCCCTTTCTCATTCCTCACTGGTAAAGATATAGGTAGTTTCTGAAGGCTTCATGTGCTGTCAGAGTGCTCCTCTATCCTTCTTGTATATTTTGTCTTAATACTTAGTTTGTTATGGGACACTTTTTACATTTGTTCCCACAAACATGTGAGTTTTCTACTTTTAATCTCTTAGTGTTAAATTATGCCAATTGATTTTCTAATGTTAGTTTTTCATTTTTGCAGTGAACCTCGTTTTGTCTTAAAGTTGTATCCTTTTCATGGTTGGATTTAATTTGCTAATAATTTTTAGAATTCTGTATTTCTTGATCATGAGTGAGGCTATTTCTCCTTTCTGTTTTGCTGGAAAAGCTTGTCAAGGTTGAAGTCTTTCTCTCTTGGCCATTTGGTCATTGCTGGAACTCACTAATGAAACTATCTGGTCTGAAACAATTCCCTGTGGACTTAGGAGGTTAATTCTCAAATGGGTTAGTTTTTAATTTTGTCTTTTTTTCTTTAAAGAATATAAAGTAAAAGAATCTTCCTGGGATGGCTAAACTAGTATTACTTATATACATTATGAATTTACATTTTCTCTTTTCTCAAGTGTGTATTTTAAAAAATGGCTAGTCTGACATAATCATACACAAGAGATATTCATCTGGTTAATACTTTCTTTCATTATAGAATAGCCCGTGTTCCTCTGTGCTTGCTCTCTCTCTCTCTGGTACATGCTACGTTGTCTGAAATGGGTACTCGACTGGGGTTGTAATTCAGTTTGTAGAGTGTTTGCGTAGCAGAATGAAGCTCTGAGTTTGAGTCCCAGCATTACATAAAACCTGACCTCCTGGGTGAGGGACCACTGTATTCTCCTACAAGTGAGGAGTAGAGGGAGGAGGATCAGAGATTCAACATTATCCTCAACTATATAAGCAGTTCAAGGCCACCCTGGGATGTATGAAACCTGATTCAAAGAATTTCTTTTGAATACTTTTTGAATTAAAAGTAAGTTGTAGAATATACTATTTTATTGCTGCTTTTTTGTTTATATTTTTAAACTATTTAAATTTGTATGAATTCTAAATCAAGACTCTTTCTTGCATCTTTGAGAGGCTTTTTTAGCTAGGCTCTTTTCTTTTTTGGGGACTCTGACAGTATCTCTTTCTGGTCTTCAGTACTTCATTTGTAATAGAATATCTACTTCATGTAGTACCCAAGAAAGTAGATTGAGAAGTGCTTTGTAAAAATGAATGTTTTATAATTAATGAAAAAACACAAAATATTCAAATGAAGTCAGAGTGAGATGAACCTTTGAGTCTACATCCCCCTAGTTTGTAGAAGGCTGAGGCCAAGGTACATAAAGAGAGACCCAAGCTTCTCTGTGAGTGAGAAAATCTGGTTTTCTGCTGCTCAGAACATTGGAATTACCTGTTTGCCTTCCTTCTCATGAAGAATTGGGCCATTGAGAGAAGCTTTGGCTCTTTAGCTCCTAGTTGAGTGTATCTTTCTTAAAAGCTTAGAAAGAGTACATGTGACATCAGAAGGAGAAAGGAATTGTAAGACTTTAGTTTCTTAAGTTACCAGTAATTAAAATTGTAGTCAAAGTAGTTACTGAATCTCCCCAAGTCAATCTACACAAAGAAAGCCTTGTTACAGTATTTGGAGATTAAAATTCACCTAATATAGTGAGGAATAAAGTCATGTGTGATTGTACCAAAATGCACTGGGGATTTAGCTGAAATTTTACTTGAAAAATCATCATTCCAGTATAGTTTTAGTAAAGTCTTATTATTGTTATGGAAAAGTGAAACTAATTGTTTATTAAAGGCAGTTCTGTTTTTTTCTAGTTAATTCCTTAGTTTCTCTAAATATATGCACACAGATAATTTATCATTCTTTTAAATTTTTCAGTTTGATACTAATAAGTTTCTTATTATTTGACTTTTGAATGTATTGTACAGTGATGGCTTATTAGCTAGCCAGAAACCCCTCCCAAACTTTCTCTTTTGGAATTCTTTTGTCTAATTTCATATAAGAATTTATTTTCTAAATTCTCCTTCCAGGAAACTTGGTGCTTATGAAATGATAAGATTTCTAAAAGCATGTTAAAAGATTTACTGAGGAAACTTTAAAATATAAATAGTATTTTAAACTAAGTCTGAGAAGTTTTCCTTAGTCCTATTGCTTACACACTTCTTTAAAGAGGTACCATCATATGCTATTCGTGAGTAGTTTTGAGTGAAAGTTTCTCTTTTAGTATTGATTTCTATGAGGATTTGGTAAGCATTTAACATTGTTTTATTGATTCAGATGTTGAGGGACAGGTGGATGCTAGCTTATGTTGTATAGGTTCCCTATGAAAATCTGAGCATTTTCTTTAGAAGACATTCATTGCAAGGTGTCACTACAAAGGGCAGCTTATGCTACCAAAAGGGCGAGCCAGTCTGTTTTGAATTGAATAGTCTTTTTCAGGTGTTATGGATGTTGTTAGGCACTGTATAGTTTAATACATTTTCTAGAACTACTTATTATTTATTTATATCCCCTTTGTTGCAGTCCATAGGGACCCCTCAGGGTAAATATTGTGTACTAATTTTGTGTTTGAGGATGTTAAGAATCTTTAGAGATTTGGTGGAAATGACATTCTAGTAAACAGTGAACTTGAGATTTGAGAATAGTTCTAACTCATGAATTGAGGGTCTTTTTGTGAAATTCCACTATCCCTTTGAGAAACTGATGTTGAGGTGATAAGTTGTAAATCTAGTAATTATGCTTCAGTGCTGAATGAGCCAGACAGCATCTGCTAGTATCCCTTCCTGACCTGAACTCATTGACCAGGCTAGCCTGGAGCTGTTAGTCATCCTTTGATAGTTGATATGGAAAGAATGCTGCTTTTAACTGCTAAGAAGGACATAAAACACATTTCTTAGCGACAAAGCTCTTTGCATTAGATAAATGCTAAGTGTCTGGATTATGGTATTAAAAAGTGAGCCTTATGGTGTAATACCTAAATAGGAGCAGTCTGAAGAGCAACGCAAGTATTACCTCCTAATGATCAACACTGTTATGAATGACTCCTTTCATTCTAGATCATTTGAAACCACTTCATAGAAATCTCTGGTTGAGTTTTCCAGGCAAGAATAATGCAGTAATTGTCAGCCTTTTTGAGAACATGTCTTCCCAGGCAAGTTCTACCTATTTAATGCCATTTTGCATCTTTGCTGTCTCCTTTTATCCTGTTGGACGGGAGCTGTTGCACTGTTTCAATGTGTCATGTGGTAGGTAGAGTTTTCTTGAATTTTCTATTAAGTGTAGTCTTCCTGTTGTTAAGAGGTCCAGAAATAAAAGTCTATGATGCAATGAATTTAGTAAACTATAGTAGATGATTATTTAACATTTTACTTAGGATTTTTTATTTGCTAGTGTTTGAATAATAAAGGTTTTGCAATTAAAACATAAACTTTACTTTATGTACCTTTATGAATGAAGTGTTTTCCTGTTTGGTGAGATGCTTCTATTATGGAGGTAGTGTACCTGAGTGGAAATAGTGAGAGGTGTGTAAATTAGTAAAATTTTATTTGTAATTTTTTTTCTCTCATCATTACACTGTCTTAGCTTTTATTTTCATGATGCTAGACAACTTGTCTCTCCTCATATCACATCCTGTAACTTTCTGAGTATTCTGTGCAAGAACCAAGCACAGCACTGTCCGCTCTTGCGTCCATGATCCTCACACTGCTCATGTTCTTTGTTAAGAGCTTAGAGTTGTGGCATAAGCAGACAGAAATAGGCTCCCTGCTCATCTGATTCCTATCAAGTCTCTCAATGATTTTGTATTCACAAACGCAGTACATGTTTAATTTTTTAAAAAAGATTTATTTATTTTATTTTATGTATATGAGTGCTCTATCTTTATGTATGACTTTGTGCCAGAAGAGGGAACCAGATCTCATTATAGATGGTTAACCACCATGTGGTTGCTGGGAATTGAACTTAGGACCTCTGGAAGAGCAATCAGTGTTCTTAAATGCTGAGTCATCTCCAGCCCTTACATGTTTAATTTTTTATAAGCTATCAAAATGAACTAATTCTTCCTGTATGTTTCAGAAGTATGTTACTGAATTGTATTTATTGAAATACCTGATGCAAATGAGTATTAGTTGAGATGGTCTAAAGTTATTAAAAGATAGGACCCAACTTATAGTAAGAAAGGGGCACAGATCTTGACCCATAGCTTTGTGACAGTAAACACTTAGCTCTACTGAGATTTCTAAAGAACACTAAGAATAATAAAAGACATTTTCAAAAATATTATGCTTGGAGAAAAACCCAGGAAGGCAGCAGTTTATTTCTGAAACTGTAACGATAATGCATGCCAAGAAGAACATCAAACTCCGTCTCATCCATTTGATCTGTTTTTTTTATTAAGAAAGTAATTGTTTAATTAAAAATAGTAGATCCAAGTTATTGAGAGAGAATTAAATGAGAAAGGAACTAACTATTCTTAGTGGCTCAGGTAACTGCCCCCATCCTAGGTTAAAAAAAAAGAAGTTTAATGTTTATCTCTGTGTTCTTGGTTTCTGAACAGTCTTGTGACTGGATGATGTGAAAGACTGACACATTTTTAAAAAAAAATTCTTTGACATGTAACTCATAATCAATAAAGGATTCATTCTTCAGAGTGTAGAACTTGGCAGGTGTTTATATATAAAACATATATAGTTAATTAATCCTAAATTATTTATATATAACATATATATTGTTAATTAATACTGCCACAAGCCTCAAATCTGCTCATCACTAAAACCTGCTGTCTGTAAGAGGAGTCTGAAGAACAGTCAGTGAGGAGAATGAGGGTGTTGTTGTTCTGGAAGCAATGTGAAGAAAATGGGCAGCTGTGGCAAAATACATCTAGGAATGAGGCAGCTCGTTAGATTTAGTGATGTGGAGGTTACCTGAGATCTACAGCCTGCAGATTTGGAGTATTAAAGAGAAATGGAGAGAAACTGGAGAGTAGTAGAAATGTTTCTAGATATTTTTCTGCAAGGAGAGAAAGGAAACAGTGGCAGTGAAATAGGGTTGAGCATCTTTTGTTAAGTGAAAGAAAAACTAGCCTGTGGATAAGCCAGCAACAGCAGTTCTTTGAGGGCAAAATGTTCCCTGTGAATTTTTGAAGTGATTCAGTACTAAGTGGGATGAGATTTAGTTCACAAATGTATAGATTGACTTTTATAAAACCTTGGATGCCTAACTGGTGACAATAGTTACATGAGGATGTAAACTCAGGAAGGTACTGCTCTGGCCATGGGCATTTATAGAAGTCTTTTTTACATAGCTTCACTTCTTTTGCTTTCCGTGAAGCACGGAAAGCCAAGTCCTTGCTCTGAGTAAGGACAAGGAGGTGGTTTGAGGTTGAGGTGAGGATGGAGGTGTGAGATAGAGTAGGGGTTTGGATGTACGTGGGAGTTACTTATGTTTGCCCTGGCAGCATTAAGGATGCAGGTGAAGGTCTCTGGTTATGCATGAATTTAAGGTAAGATTAGCTACATTCAGATGCACGGTGTAAAGAGAGTTGGTGGAGAATTGTTCTTAGCTGGGATTATGACTTACTAACTGCACATGATGTAATGAGAAACAGACAAGGAGGCTGAAGCTGATTGCAGGGAAGTGATTTGAACATCGATCAGGCTGTGAAGGGAGAGGGAAGACATAAAGGTAAGGAACATCTGTGCAAGAGATGACGGTGGTTCTTGGTAATGTTTTGAAGGGAGAGCTTCCAGATTTCCTAGTGTTGGACAGTGTGTCAGAGAAGAGGAATGGCTTTGGAGTTTTTTTGCCTAGCAGTTGTAAAAGAGAGTTCCTGTGAACTCAAATATTTCATTGTTTGTGTTCTGTGACTTAGTTACACTTTGTTGGTTATAGCACAGAAAAAAGAAAAAAATAGCAAAATTAAGCAAACCAAATGTTAATGAATCTCAGCCAAATATTGCTAGGTGGGCATGCAGAGACAAGAGGATCTCTGTGCATTCAAGGCTAGTCTAGTCTACAAGGCAAGTCCCAGGGCAGCCAGGGCTGCAAAGTGAGACTGTTTAAAAAATAGAAAAAAGGAGGGAAAAGTCAGGTAAGTCCTTGACTCCCTCCTTCTTTCCTTCCTCCCTACCTCTCTCCCTCCTTCCTTATAAATAAACACCGAATAATGAACCCTGAGTTTCACACTGATTTAGGTAGTTTTCAAGGCAATGGAAGCTTCACACTGAACAAGACACCTAAATAATTTGCACTTGGCTTAGTTAATATTGAGAAACTAATATGGATAATGCATGAAATAAATGGATCACAGTATCTTAAACTGTATTGTATGTATACTTAGCTCCCGGTAGCTGGTTCACTTGATTGTATACTTTTCATATTTTTGATGCTTGCCCAGAAAATTACATTATGTATAAAAAACGTAATGGTATACTCCAAAAGTTATTAAACAAAAGTAAGTTTAAGAGCTGATGAACTGGAGTTTATATTTTACCATCTACATGTGAAAATACCTTTCTTCTTCACTGGAACCTGTTTCCCTTTTGGACTAGAAACGGTGCTGTGCAGACTTATGGAACAGAGCTTAGGGCACCTTAGTGGCAAACGTTACACTCTTGTAAAGAGTGGAGGATAGTACATGAGAGTCATGAGTCTTAGGTAGTGGCTGACTATCCCTGTCCTTCCTCCCTTCTTCCTTCTCTTCCCTTTCACTCCTTTTTCTCCCCCACCTCTCTGATGAGTCAAAGTCTCATGTAATCCTGTCTGGCCTCACACTCACTGTGCAGCTGAGGCTGTCCTTTCACTCCAAATCCTGCTTCTGCCCCCTAAATCCTAAAGGGATTATACTGCCCTTGACTCTGAGTGTATCATTTTATAACCTTTAATTGCTGTCTTCCATGAAACCTAGAGGGCTGGGTGAGAATGATTGAATATGAAGAAACCATGAAAAAGAATAAAAACACTTCTTGAGAGAAAAAATAAAGATATTTTGGGGATATTTGAGTTTACATTACTGGCAATGAACTAATGTGCCATATGTGAGGAATCTTCAGTGATAATTATGAACTGCCATCACAAAAATACTGTGTGTGTGCACACGTGTTCTGGCGGGTTTCCTATATAGATAGTGGTGGAGTTTCAACATAGATCTGCAGATGCCTCTAAGTTCTGTGACTGCATTCTCCTGCTGTGGTACACACACCTGTTCCTCCCTCTTTGCTTATGACAGTAGGATAGTTTTGTTACAGAAGAGTAGGGAAGGAAATTCCTGTTTCAATTGCTGAGACCTTATTGCTGTGGTAATGGACTCTTTTCCAATTGGAAAACTATGTTTTATTACAAAACATTAATAATTACCTAAAACAATTGATTGAAGAAAAAAACAAGCAAAACTATGTTGTCATTGCATAGTGTTCCCCTGAAGTCAAGTAGCTAGCTAGCTAAATGAACATCTTCCTTTCCAAAGCAATGTCTTTGAAGTTTTGTACTTCCTCTCAGTGGTATTTTGAATGAAACTAAATTCAAAAATTTAAAAACTTACGATTCCTGATTTTAAACTTGCTTTCAGAATAGTCCTTTGGGGAATGGGAATATAGCTTAGAGGTAGGGCACTTGCCTAGAAAATGAGTGCTAGTATCACATAAAACAAGTGGATAAATGAATTCAAATGAATGGATCTTTTTCTGCAGATTATTCTTTATTGGTAGTGTTAAGATTAGGAAACCTGACTCTTTAAACATCTTAGGAGGAGGAGGGAAAGAAGTGCTCTAGGTTAGAACAGACTTGGACTAAACTACATACAACTCTGCAACTACCTAGCCTTTTGCCTTTGGAGAATGCTGTGAAAGCCTTGGTTTATTCGTCATGAGAACATCTGAATTAGTCAAGTAGAATACCATGTGTGTTACAGCCACAGTGAGTGTTGCATTCACTTTGTTTCTGTGATGTCTCATTGTAGTTCCTAGTCTGTTTGGGTTGGGGGAGATCAGAAGTTATTTGAGTTAAATCTACTTAAAATTTTGTTTTGATGATTTTCCTTGACAGTAGTTTAACAGAAGAATAGGATTGCTGGAGAGTTAGTAGATTTCTACTGTGACATTGAGTAGCTAACTAATCACGGTGGGCACCTTACCGTTCTTGGTAGTAATAAATATCTACAGAGTATCAAATGATTAAATGAATGCATGTTCCTATATTATAATTTAGTTCTTACGAACTTTGTAAAATTTGGTATTATTTCCATTCTATGGTTGAAGAAATTAAGGAATAGAGGCTAAACAATTTTTCTTATTTAGTTAAGTGACAAGTATGAAAACAAATTGAATTTTTTTCTCCTAGAGCATTCAACTTTCATCTGTAATATTGACACTAATTTAGTTTTATATGATTTTAAGTCCTTACATTGATAGAGAAATAAAACAATGAATTGTTCTTGGATTATAACTTGACAGTAAGAACAAGGTTCTCTTTATTTCCCTAGTGTGGACTTAGGTGGGATAGTATTAGTGACTATTGTTCATTATAGCTTGTTTTCATAGTGCCTCTTTCAGTTACTATTATTAGTGTGTGTGTGTGTGTGTGTGTGTGTGTGTGTGTGTGTGCGTGCATGTGTGCATGCCCTTGTGCAGTAGGATCTCAAATAGCTCTCATCTTAGATATAGTCTAAGAAGAGCAAGTGCTGCTTGGGGTCCTACTTCTCAGTTATCTCCATCATGTTGCATTAAGCCAATGAAATTTCCTTATTTTTGGAGAGGAGTTAGAAATTGCTTCTCTGAAAAAAAAATTGCTTCTCTGTGTTCAAAATATTTTTTGTTAAAATTTTCTAACATCCTGGGAAACCATAAGTCAATAAGTACGTACACACACCTGTTTGCTTTCTTTTTTCTTTTACACCTAGTCAACAATATTTCCCATTTAACAGATGCTACAGTGCTGCAGACAAATGCATTATTACATTCTGGGAAGACTTATAGCATAAGAGAAAATGTGAAAAAAAAGGGGTAGCTGTGTGTGAAGAACTAAATATGGCTATATAAAGAACTCCATAATTAACATACATTGAAGGAGCATGTTAACCAAGAATTATGTTGTATAGAGGACTGTGTTAGGAAATGAATCATATTCATATTAAGACTTTTGAGGTAAAAGCAGTAATTCTAGCACCTACTGAAAAGAGTTTCAGAGATCTAAGAAATAGCTTTGGGTAGATGGGAATAAATGAGAGTGAAGTAATCAGATAAATTCTAATTTTAAAAATGCCATGAAGGTGGGAAGCACTGAGTTTATATCTCATAATTCAATTAAAATCACAAAAAATAGCATATTGGTAGGAGATCTTTTAACTTAAAGTGAAACCACTTTGTTATTGCTAGGGTCAGGGTAAATTAATCGGCACTTATTATATTACAGAGTATCCAGAGCTCCAAGAGGCAGTCAGTTAGAAGGGGCTGCTAACAAAAGGTTCTTAGTTTTCTTTAGGATAACACATCACTGTGATTAGATGTAGCTGCATGGGGCTTCTAGGCCTTTTGTTTGCAAGATCTGTCTTCTTGATCAACAGAAAGTCTTAGGTGTTAGGGAATCTAGAGTTCTTCATTTGTGTCTTGATAGCACTGTAGTATAGCACACGTCTGATGTAATAGGCTCTTGTTCTCCTTCCTCGTCTGCTGTGTAATGTGCCTTAGTAAATGATAGGATCTTTTAGAGGCCTGTTGGTCACCAGATAATATAGTATGTTTTATAATTGAATACTTTACACTTTAAAAAAAAATCTTTGAGAACTGCCTATTAATTCTACTACATGCTGGGTGTCTCATGCTCGATGTAGGGAGAGTAAGAGAATACTGGAATGCAAGAGTGCTGCTGACCTAGAGAGGGTGTTACATCACTCATTCTTTGTGAGTTTGAAACCTGTATTTGGTATATTAGAAAGTGATGCTAGAGAATTGTCCCTGATGATGTTAAAATTTGTTCTGAAAGTATTCAGATTGAAATATTTGATTTGATAAATGTTTGGACTGTTCATGGATGAAATAAATACAAACTGTTTTATTTTTCTTTCAGTGGTAGTAATTAAGCAAATCCTAATCATGCGACTCTTAAGTAGTCACCAAGATGATAAGCTGAGCTCTTGGCAGGGTGTGATACTACCCATGGTTAGTGGGCCACAGCCACTGACTTATGGTTAAGAGTCTGCTGGCTCTACTTCTGATTCATTTCTGCTTGAGGTTTACCGACTCAACTTATAAGAGGGAAGCTAACAATTGCATTTATTGTTTCAATGCTCCCCCCATCTCTTAGTAGATTTCTAAACTATTCTCTATGTATGTCAATAAACTGTGATGACAAAATAGATAGTTTAGTATATATGTGGAAGCTCACTGTCATTACATTTGGTGCAGTTCAGAAGCTTTGTATGGCCTGGCTTAGCCAAACAGAGGAGAAATGTATCTTGTCTAGATGACTTTTAATCCTGAAATGTCAGCCCTGCCTGTTTCCTTTTCCTCATGAGAGTCCCTTGTCATTTCAGTATGTGACCTTTTCTTTAACTTTTTATTACAGTTTATGTTCTTTGTTTTTTTGTTTTCTTGTGCTGAGAATAGAACCTAGGGCTTTGTGCTAGCTGCTAGGAAGAACTGCATTGGTGATTCACACTTCTAGCCCTGTAGGTTATCTTCTGTGATTTACTGTCTAGAGTGTTGTGATAGTTATTCTTGGGTGGCAAATATGTATGTATCTCTAGATTAAAGCCAACATATCTTATCAGGGAGATTCAGATAAGCATATGAAAACATAGTCCACATTATGCTAATTGGAAATGCCAGTTAGAACAGTGAGATGTGTCATACCCCTTAAAGTTTGGCAGACCCTGAACATTAACAGTACCAGCTCTTGATGAAGTGTGGAGCACCAGGAACTCATACAGTGCTGGTCGAGTGGACAGTAGTGTAAATACTATTAGAAAGCGGTTTCGCAGTTTCTTACAAAGCTATTAGTCTTCCATGAAGTCCGGTGATTACATCTGTTGGTATTTATCCAGAAGAGTTGGAAAATCATTTATACAAAAACCTACACAGAATTGTTTGTAGCAGCTTCGTTCATGATGGCAAAGCTTAGCAGCCAAGATGTCTTCCAGTAGGAAATGGATAGATAAACTGGTTCATCCAGACAGTGAAATATTTAGCCTAAAAGGAAATGAGCCAGTGCTAAAAAACACAAATCTGTGATTGTGTGCATGAGTGTGTGTCTCTTTCTCTCTGTGTGTGTCTGTGTCTCTCTGTGTGTCTACATTACGTACATGATTTAATGTGAGTGTGTACAGGGGCCTGAAGTAGATGTCAGTATCCTTCTCAGTCATTTTGAGACTAGGTCTCTCATGAACCTAGAGCTTACAGGTGCCACTGTGCTTTATGGGCAACAAGCTCCAGGGTCTTCCTGAATCTGTCTCACTAGTTGGGATCATAGGTGCACCCAGCGGCTACTTCTTCTTCCTCTTCTTCTTTTTCTTCCTCTTGTTCCTCTTCATCGTCTTCGTCCCCTTTGTCCCCTTCTTCCTCTTCCTTCTCCTCTTTTTCTTCCTCCTCCTGCATTCCTCCCCTCCTCCCCCTCCTCATCCCCCTCTTCTCCTTCTCTTTCTCTTCCTCTCCTCTTCTCCTCCCCTCCCCCTCCTCCTTCTCTTTCCTTCTTCTTTTTTAAAGCATGGGTTCTTAGTCCATGTTTATGTAGCACACACAATATTGACTGAGACATCTCTGAGTCTCCAGAGTGGAATCTTCAGTGCATTTTGCTAGTCAAAAGAAGTCATACTGTGAAGGCTGTATCATAAGGATGTAAACTATGAGAAAAGACAAAATTAAAAACATCAGCAGGTGCCAGGGGTTGGGAATGAGGGATGAACAGGTAGGACACAGGATTTTGGGAGGCAGTCCCACTGCTCTGTATGATATTTTCTCACAGAGATCCGCCTGCCTCTGCCTCTTGAGTGCTGGGATTAAAGACGTGCGCCACCACCGCCCGGCGGCACATTGTTTTTTAGACATACTAGATTAATACTGTAGGTAGGGTATGGATAGTATCGGTAGAGTCATAACAGCCTTAGTTCTCGACCTCATGTAATTTCATCACAGTTCCTTTCTCTACTGCAGGGATCTTGTAAAGGCTATGTTAAACATTAAAAGTTTTGCTTGGCTATTTTTGCTTAGTATGCTGTTTATTGTGTTCAATAAGTAAACAGTAATATCTGACAGTGAGTGGACATCACATTAACCCTTAGATGAACATGAAATAGTTGAGTAGAAGTACAGTATTACTAAATTTGTACTGCCTACTTAGATTTAACCTTAACCATAAAGGAATGAGGAATTTATCAATTGATCCAGCTTGGATTTCTAATGCCATGGACAATTTCTTAAAAGGCTTCTCCAAACATTTATTTTTAAAAGCTGTTTAATAAACCGAGCAGTGGTGGTGCACACCTTTAATCCCAGCACTTAGGAGGCAGAGGCAGGTGGACCTCTGAGTTTGAGGCCAGCCTGGTCTACAGAGCAAGTTCTAGGACAGCTAGAGCTACACAGAGAAACACTATCTCGGAAAACAGCAAAAAAAAAAAAAAAAAAAAAACCCCCCCCCCAAAAAAAAAACACCCAAAGAAGCCAATTAAAAAGTAATTCAGTAAACAATTATTTTTGAATGTTTCTGACTGTTCTAGGCAGTGTGGAGAGGAATAATCAAAACAAAGCCTGTGATTTTTGTGGTGGCCTCTCAGTGTGGGAATAGTAAGGAAATAAAGATGTACATATTGCGTCCACTATGATAAAAGGCTGTGGAGAAGAGATTGCAGCAGGGGAGGCTGTTTGAGATAGGGACTGGGGAGGAATCTGGGCCTGGGGATGAAGGGAAACCATCCCCTGTGGTTATAATAGGGAGAAATCATGTTGCCAGAGAACTGCAAACATGGGCTTCCTTGCCAATGAGAAATTATTTGTTTTTTCTTTTATTCAGAATAGTCTGTAGACCTTTCTATAAGCTAGTCTTTCCTTTTTTCCTCTGAACACTGGTTGTCCTGGCATTAGCTGTGTAACCCAGACATGTGGCACTCCTCCTGTCTATGCCTCTGGAGTATTGGGATTATAGGCATGTATGGTCATGCCTGGTCCAATTTTATCAGTTTATGCGTTTTCCATGTTCTCTTAATTTTATTATCCTGAGACTTTCTAAAAGCCTGGACAGTTCTTACTGTTAATGTCTCTTAGGCAATTTAACTATAAACCCATGTAATCAGAGTGAGCAGTATTGGTCTATATATATCTATTCCATATCACTTGTAACAAATTCTGTCACCCTATATGAGCAAGCTATATGCATATAAAGTCAGTCTGTTGGAGCTGATTACACATCATGTAGATCTTGATTCTTGAAGGCGTAAGTCACAAACAATGCCACAGCAGTTTGGAATTATGATTAATAAGGTGGTATTTATTTAAAGGGGAAAAAACTTACAGATCACTGTCCCAGACAACAGCCCTCTGTGCAACCAGGAAGAAGTCTAGTCGCCTTAACCAGAGCAGGAAGCAAAGAGAGCGAAAAGGGAAGTAGCCGCTTTTTTAAAGGGAGAGAAACCACGCCCCAATGGGCTGGTATCTCAGCAGCTATTGGCTGGAGGAGCGGAAGGACCTCCCGCAACAGATTCTAATTGTTGTTTTGGAGTGTGAAAGCTTACCTTTTACTTTGAGCTTGCCCATAAAGTATCTATGAATTTGAACTCAAAGACATATGAATGTTCTGGTCGCCTCATGAATTGAAATCATAATTGAACATTATTACTCCCCCCCAAATTTTTAGGTTTTAGCAAATCTTAGTATTTTGAATATTTGACATTTTGGTTGTGAGTCCTTTCTTTAATGACTGAATTGTCTCTTCACCCCTGAGTGTTTTTTGACGGAAGTCTCACTGTGTAGTTCTGTCTCCCTGGAGTTTATTATATAGACCAGGCTAGCCTCCAAGTCACAGAGATCCACCTGTCTCTGCCTCCTGAGTGCTGGGATTAAAGATATGTGCCACCACAACTGGTTTAAGCATGTATTGTTTTTTTTCTAATCTCTTTTTGTATTGTTTTTAAAAATGTGTATAGGTGTTTTGCCTGCATGTTTCTCTGTCCATTACTTGAGTGTTTGTTTCCTGCATTGGTTAGATGAAGGCATCAGAAGCTCTGGAACTGGTGTTACAGATGCTTGTGAACTGCCATGAGGGTGGTGGGACCTGAACCCAGGTTCTCTGGAAGAACAACAAATGGTCTTAACCACTGAGCTACATGTGACATGAAATTGCATTTCCCACCTTCTATAGTTTCCTTTTCTCTTCTATTTTCTTTCAGCACTAAAGAAATTAAAATTAGTTTTAAATAAAAAATATTAAAATGTTAGATTTTCTGGATATTTTTTAGATTGTAAACTGGAACATGTAGATGTTTGGGTGTGAATTATCTTTTAGAAAATAAAATACCTTATGATTCTCAGGTACTTTGCTGTAATTATTTTTTATAAATACCAAATTAGATGTTCTTTTATTACTACAGTAGACTTTAGAAAGCATCTGTCCTCTTTGCTTTATTTTAGAGATTAGTGAGATAACTGAGACCATTGTGTTTTGTTCACAGTTGACAATTCACAGCAGGACCAGAAGTGTTGGTGTGATAATCACTCTGTGGCAGTATCTGTTTAGTAAATAAATTATATTAAACCTTAATGGCACTGCATCTAGGAATGCATCTGGTTCTGCTGATACTATAATTTTAAATGATACTGTTTTAATGATTTAGTAAAATAATGACAGTAAGTTTGCCAACTTTACAGTCTACCAGTCAGCCATAGAGGATGTGAGTAAAAAAGCTCAGTGCTATCCCATTAAGGCGTGTAGGCTTTTGTTGTCATAGCATCAGAAGGGACCTTTCATCCACCTGGCCTTAAGTCTTTGAAGACCCTCACATGACATTTGCCTTCTTAGTAGTTCTTCATTTTTTATTGTGTTAGTCTATTCCTTTTTAGTTGTGGGATGAAGCACAATAGCTCGTGCATGCCAGGCTTTAGCCTTAGTCTTTTAATTTTTGAACAACTTTAATATGATGTTCAGTTTGTCTTCCATTGGGAGGTGTGTATCCAACAAAAAGATATTAAGGAATACAGGAGAAATAAGATTTGAAGAAAATTTCCTTTAAAAATCTTGTAGACCTTAAAATAGGCACATTTGAAAAGTTAGATAGACTCTTGGATTATCATGAATTGAAAGCTGTTCTACAGTTCCCTTCCTTACTTGTTTTGAATGCTTCTCTAACCTACTTTAATTCAGCTGGTTGTACAAAAGTAACACCATCTATTCCCTGATAATTTTTTCTTATTATGAGGAAATCTCTTTTTCTTTAGAAATATTAGATAAATTGAAATCTTGAAAGATAAGTGTTAGATAAATTGAGATGTTGTTGCCTATTGTTAGTTATATTTTTTCTACTCAACTTTGTTTATTATATTTTTTATATTAGAATTTATTTTGGTAAGACAAAAGATCTTGGCTTTAGTCTGAAGTCTGATTTTTTTGTTTGTTTTCCTTGATTTCATCTATCTGTAGCCTGCATCCTAGTATGGCAAGTTAGTAATTGTCTTCTGCTCTGTTTTAGATCCCTGTATATCACTGAGCCCACCGTGCTTCACTGAAGAAGACAGATTTAGTCTGGAAGCGCTTCAGACAATCCATAAACAAATGGATGATGACAAAGACGGTGGGATAGAAGTGGACGAGAGTGATGAAGTAGGTGGAACTCCTCTTCCTGACTTTCAATCTCCAGTTTTCCTCTGATTTCTTCAGGACTCAGCCCATTTTTCACTAGTTTCAATGCCTTTGACTTTTCTCTTTTTTTAAGCTATAATTTTGCATTGTATTTACATGACCTTTCTGAATTTCTTTGCTACTTGTGTTTCTCGCCAACCCTCTTCCTCCTTTCCCTCTCCTTTCCAATGTAATTGTGACTTCACAGATTGGTAGTTTGAGATGTCAGTGTGAAATATTACTCAGGCTAGCCTCAAATCCTAGGTTCAAGCAGTGTTTTTAGACACTCACATTGCCCCTCCCTCTGCTTCCTAGTTACATAAACATCTCATAGCCATAGGTTTATCAAACACATATCCTTTTCTGACTGTGTTACTACCCAATACTGCTATGAAGACTACTCTGAAATGGTGTGTTAATGACAGTTTATTGCAATTCTGTAGGGTAACTGGGCAGTGTTTTTCTACTGTTGGTATGGGTGGTCACTGTGGCAGTTGGCATTTATTTGTGAGCTGCTGTGATGGTGTCTTACCTGTCATGTTTTCTCTTTCTGTATGTCTGTCATCCAGGAGTCTAGATGAGGGTTTATTACTGCCTGGCAGCTGACTGCCAGTGAGTGAGTGGTAGAATTCCAGGAAGTTCCTGTGTATGAATGCTTATCATGACTCTAGTTGCCAGAATTTGCTGGTCAGATTGGTAGAGGCAAGTCATGTCACTTAGCACAGTCTAAGTGGGAAAGGATTATTGCTGCTTCACGGTGACATTGTGCCTGGAAGAGCAGATTTATAGCATGTCGTATCTACCACAGTTGGGTAAAACTACCACAGGTAAAACTTTCCTCTCCCAGAGGCTTGCACAGCACTTAAACCATGAACACTAGTGGAGAGGAAGTTTCCAGGTTAGTTCCAGCGTGATTTTTCTTTGTCCTCTCTTGTGAAGTCTTAAGTAGTAGGGCCTATTTATGGTGGGCAACCAAGAGTAAAACCAGCATCGTGTGTTGTTTTGGGGGCCTGTGTGACCTCCCTGACAAACTACTTGTAAGGAGGTTACCTCATACCCAACATTGAAAATTTTGATAATTAATGATGCCTTCTGGGAGTACCATTGTCAACTCTTTAGGGTACCCCAGTTCATAAAAGCCTATGTTTAAAAAATAGAGTTTAGGATTTTGTCAGTATAAAGTTTATAGAAAGTAATATCTTCTGTTTTTTGTTTCTAATACTGGTGTTTAAATACGAATACAGTATGCCTTTCTACTTTACTATTGCTTAAAAAAAATTTAGATGTTCCCTGTGTAGTATGGTAGCCACTAGACACATTTAGTTTTTGAATTTTGAGATTGAGGTACACTATTAACTGTAAAATACATGTAAAAATATGAATATGTAAGGAAAATAAAGTATAAATTTTTAAATATTGGAGGCTTGGTAGAATGCTTAGTTCATAAAATGTTTGTTGTACAAACATGAAGACCTAAGTTCAGGTGCCCAGAATATAAAAAAGCTGATCATGTGGGGCATGCTTGTAATCTCAGTGCGGGGATAGAGGCAGCTTGATTTGGGAGCTTGCTGTCCAGCCTGTCTAGCTGAATTGGTGAATTCCAGATTCAGTGATATAGCCTGTCTCAAACAATAAGTTGGTGACTGATTGAACAAGGTACCTGACACTACTGAGCTCTGGCCTTCATCCATACATTGCAAACAAATATGCACATATACACACAAAATATTAATGACATGTGTAAGGTGATAGTGTTTTGGACAGACTAGTGACATCAAATGCAGTATTGCAGTTAACTTATTTTTGTTTAATGTGACTTTTAGAAAATTTAAATGTGTGGTGATATGGGATTCCCCTCTGTATGCTGTGAATACCATTGGTTAATGAAGAAACTGGCTTGGCCTGATAGGGTAGAACAGAGATAGGTGGGGTGGGGGACACTAAACTGAATGCTGGGAGAAGGAAGGTGGAAGGAAGGCTGAGTCAGGGGAGACACCATGGAGCTGCAGCCAGAAACAGACATGCTGAAACCTTGCCAGTAAGCCACGAGCCTCGTGGTAAAATATAAAATTAGCCTCGTGGCTAATTCTAGATGTAAGAGCTAGCTAGCAATATGATTAAGTAATTGCCCAAGCAGCGATTTAATTAATACAGTTTTTGTGTGATTATTTCAGGAGCCTGGGTACCGGGAAACGAACAGGTAGCCTCCGTACTACAGTGTGGTGATATTTTTTGTTTGTGCTATAACAAATAAAGCTTACCCGAGGATCAGAGTGTAGAGCTAGCCACTAGTTAGCCATAGAGGCTGGGCAGTGGTGACATACAACTTTAATCCCAGCATTTGGGAGGCAGAGGCAGATAGATCTCTTTAAATTCAAGGCTTCCCTGGAGTACACAAGATCGAATCTGTCTAGGAGAAAAATAGAGCTCACACAAAGGTGGTCCCAGCACTTGGGATCACACGCCTTTAATCCCAGCACTAGGGAGGAGGAGACAGGAGCAATAGGGCTGGCTGGAGAAAGGACTATAAGGTGGGAGGAGCTCAAGGCATTCAGTCTGAGGACTTGGAGAGAGACAGGCTACATCATTTGGTCTGAGGATTTTGTAGAGGTAAGAACTAGTGACTGGTTACGCTGCTTCTCTGATCTTTCAGCTTTCACTCCCTAATATTGGACTCCGGGTTTTTATTAAAAAGACCAATTAGAATTCACACTACATAAATGTATAGATCCGTTTTGTTCTGACTGCACTAGTTTTAGAGGGCCTTAAAGAATGACTTGTTAATTCTGAAGTTCTTGTACTAGTTCAGTTTTATTATTGTGTTTTTAAAATTTAAAGTATCTCATTAAAATGTAAATAATTCTATAATTAGCCATAGTTAGGGGATTTCATGAGTTTAATGAGAAAGCATAGTAAAACAAAATTAAAGTATATGGATTTCTTACAATTTGGGAGTTGCAATGGCACTTTAAAAAACATTCAGAGTATTTAGCAGTTTAAAATGTTGACTGAAAACTATCTTCTTCAGTGCTTTCTTGTTTTGTGTTTTGATCATATGAGAAAGCATTTATCTATCGAGTGTGTGTCTTAGGGTTTCTCTTGCTATGAAGAGATACTGTGATCACTGCAACTCTTATAAAAGGAAACATTTAATAGGGTGGTTTATAGTTTCAGAAGTTCAGTCCATTATCACCATGGTGTGACATGGCAGCGTGGAGGCAGACATGGTGCAGAAGAAAGAACTGAGAGTCCTACATTTTGTTCTGCAGGTAACAGGAAGTGAACTGAGTCTCACACTGGGTGTAGTTAGAGCACATGAGACCTCAAAGCTCTCTCCCACAGTGACACACTTCCTCCAACAAGCCCACACTTCCTAATAGTGTCACTATTTCCTATAGACCAAGCATTCATATACATGAGTCTGTGGGGGACGTACCTATTCAAATTACCAAGAGAAGGATCAGTAACAGAGTCTCACAGGCTTTTTATTTTTTAATGTGTGTGTGTCCTGTATGTCATATGTACGCTGTGTGTTCGAGTGTTGGTGCCCATAGAGGCAGGAAGAGGGCACTAGGTACCCTGACTTAGAGTCAAAGTTGGTTGTAAGCTGCCATGTGGGTGCTGGGGATTGAACTCAGGTTCCTCTGCTAGAAAAGCAAGTGCTCGAACTGCTGAGCCATCTCTTCAGCCTGAAGGTCACCATTTCTGTATTTAAAGTGATTGTTCATTTCTTTCTTCTAGCCTGTTTGTTGGAACTTAGATATTGTCCAACTGATACTCTGGGGTGGTGGTCAGGAAAATGAATGGGAAGATTTCTGGACTATCAGGGCCACCTTAGATGCTGCTAACCACAACTTGTTCTGTATTCTGCTAACTAGAATTGTTCAGTAGGAAGTTTCTTCACAGGATTAGAAAACATTGAAGTAGTAAAATTATGTTAGTTCACATTTGTTCTTAAAACAAAGATGTCTTATTGAATATAAATATTAAGAGAACTTAGAAATAATATTGGTAAATCACTCAGTGATCCGATAGGAGTGAAAGTAAAGAACTATGAGGAAGTTGACCGTAGTTCTGCCTACTGTACTCTGTTTTCTTGCTGCTGCTCTATCATTATAGCAAGAGACTTCAGTGAATAATAGCTGTATTTAAATAATATGTATTAGATAATAAATAGGTGTATATGAACCATTTACAAGTGTGAAACTTAAAAAGGAGACACAATTAAACTCCTTTCTTTCCAGATGCATTAGACTGCATACCCCTCTGTGCGATTTGAACAGCTCAATTTGGAGGTCTTTGCACTAACAAATTCTAAAAACAAGTTCATGCTATATGCTTCATGGTTCACTCTGCACTTTATAAGAACAGACAATTCTGAGACTCTTAAGGAAGTGCATTCAAGGCATGAAATCAAACTTTTTAAGGCGTGATGTGTGGTTAAAGGTTACGAGTAGTGTTTTGTAATGAGTGGTGACTCTAAGTTACATTTACAAGTGTATTAGTATAATTTATTTGAATGGAGATCATCTGGCATTCTTCTAAAAGGAAAGGCCGGTCAAAAGCGAGGTGAAGAAAGTAGGTAAAAGATATTTTGCTGCTTGTTTAATAAAATTATTGATAGTTATTCTGGGTTCTTTTTTTTCTTAACTGTGGGACTAGACATATTTATGAAGTTATATGTGGCATAACATTTAACATTTACTATTTGTTTTACAGTATAAGCACTTAGTACTAAAGTGTTATAGGAACACTGTGAGCAAAGAATATGCTGTTATTATCTGACTCGGATATATTGGAGAGGTTGGGCCATATGGCATAGTCACTGGCTTATAAGTCATAGAACGAGGTTTTTAAATTCAACCTGAATATATAACTCATGTTCTTGGCTCATAGTTTGTGTTGTTTTTCTCTGACTATGTGTATCATTAATTTTTAAAAAATAGATAAAAGGGAATTGGCACAGTGGGGAGAAACAACAGAACAAAGACTGCTTTCTAGAAAACCAACATTAGCTTGATAACAAGAGTTCTTGAGCAGTGCCCAGCCCTGCTGAGTCAGAAGTCTGGGGTGGAACTAAACGATTTGCACCAAGTCCTTTGGTGATGATGAAGTTTGAGGGTCATTTTATAACATGAATAAAAGATAAAGAAACACTTAACTTCGTGCTAACACAATATATTTACATATCTTACTTTTTCTTTATTGAATCTCTGAAAAAACAGTTCAGGACTCACTCTCCTGCCTTTGTGGTTAACGTCTTTGTATTTATGGAACATGTTCTGCCGTCTTAAGCAGTGCTTAGGTCTGACTACTGTGAAGGTCTGACAGAAGACCCCATGTCCCCCTTGTACTTGGTGATTTTGTTTTTGTCAAATTCCACCTTCAGTTTTTCTTTGTATTTTCCATAAGAAAATATGGACATACAATTAATATAGAAAAGAGATAAGTTTATATTTTCTGGAGAAAATCCTTTGTTATTTTTGAAGAAAGATGGTTATAACCTAGATGATTAAGAACCATTGTGTAAGTAAATGACTCAGGTCTTAATAAAATGTTCTGGTATTTTATAGTTATATCTAGACATTTTAATTTAATCTGTGAAATTCCTACTCTGTTCCAGCATTTAGTTGAGTACCCAGCCTCTTATGTGTTACTGTGATAGCTGTAGAACTCGTTTACTGAGCTTTCTTATCTTTGGGATTCCAGCTCATTTACCATCTACTTTTCAGCAAATGACAAAGAACTGATGCTCTGTCAGTTTTCTTTAGGGATGCAGCTTCTAGAGTGTGCCCATGCTTCAGTGGATGGCCCTCGCCCACACACATGCTGGTAGCAGATGGGTGGATCTAGTGGCTTTAAAAAAGACTACATGAAGCTGGGAGAGAAAAGTGGTAGAAAAAGTATTTGGATGGAGTTGGAGGGGGAAAGAATTGGGGGTGGATTAGATCAAGCATATTATACATATGAATGATATTCTCAAACTACATATTAAAAAAAGAGAGAGAACTGATTTCCCAAAGCATTTATTACTGCGTATCTATGTGTCCTTCAGAGCACCACTGTAGGAGTGAAAAGATTCTTTGTAACCCTACCATTTGTTTCTGTTTATGCTATCTTCAGCTCTTCCATACAATTCTGATTTATCACAGTAGGCTCTGTCTTGAGACCGTATTTGTTATAGGCCATTTAAGAAATCCCTTTAGTGTTTAATAGTTAATAACACTTACATGTAGACTTAAGTTGGCCCTTCTGGTTAACTAGGAACATAAACACCACTGTATGTATAGTTTTTATGGAACAATAAGCTTAATGTGGTATATTCAAACTCAGAAAGAGTAAATCTGAGATCTGTCAAAGAATCAAGAACTTGCACAGTCATAGTATTGCATCAGAGAACAGTAAAATATTCAGCTCAGTACATGTGCCTTTCTAGGCATGACCACAGCCTTGCTCTAACTAGGAAATATTATATTGCTGCCTTTCAGGTTCTTTCAATTTTAATTAAAATACATTCTAATTATACATTTTCATTTAAAAAATAATTTGACATTCCTGTTCTATTAATTTTTAATTTCCTTCAACAAGAATTTCCCACTCAATAATGTTACAGACTCGCAGGGGTAGAGGTGTGGGAGTGAATCAGGGCTGTGCATCTGGCCATGACAGTTGCAGCCTGTCCTGTTCCTCTCCTCCCCCTCTGAGGATGCTCAGAACCACAGCATGGCACTGCATTTACAGAACATATTTCTGGAGAGTTTAGCACACTTTCACATATTGTTTCATTTTCTAGAAGATGTCTGAATTTGAGTGTATACAGAACATATTCTATGAATGAAATGCATTGATATCTTAGTGTAATATTATCACTAATAGTGGCCATATAGATTTTCAGTCAGACAAGGATATTTTTAAGAGTGAAAAACAATACTACTAATTATAGTAAGACTTCAGGTCTAAAGAGAGCCTTCCCCAGGATAGGGCCATGTTATTTTATTCACTATATGGCTAATTGTAATTCTGCTTTCTGTTACACTTAATTTTTCAGTGTTTGTTTCTTTCTTGTTATTATAAATTAGTCTGAATATTAAGTCAAGCTGTTTACTATTTGAATTTATATGATTACGCAGACCCTTTTCATGTGGTTCAGTTTTCTTTAGTAACACGAAAGACCGGCATATAAAGTTAATTGTGTGTGGCGGCTTATCTGTGCATGTGTGCGGCGGCTTATCTGTGCATGTGTGCAGGTGCACATCCATCTGTGTGACTGTATGTTTACAGGATAACCTTGGATATTTTTCTCAGGAGCCATCCACTTTGTTTTTGTTTTGAAACAATATGTCTCATTGACCTAGAGCTCATCAATTAGGCTAGGCTGGCTGGCTGGTTAGCACCAGAGAGATGCTTATTTCCTCCTTCCCAGCATCAGGACTGTCACAGTTGCAGGCTACCATGTGTGTGTGGCTTTGTTATGTGGGTTCTGGAGACTGAACTCAGGTACTTGTGCTTCTCATACCTCAGGAAGTTTACATTCTTTTTCCCTTCTAAAAGTTGTTATTTTTAGATATTTAGAGGTAATAAAGCTGCATAATGTTTCCTAGAGTAAAACACTACTCATTAACTCTTTTGTTGATTTTATAATTTGTACTTTCTTAGATTCCCCAAATTAATTTTTTTCTTTCTAAAATTGTCTCATCTTTATTGAGGTCTAATTTGGTATATTTATGTTTATACACACACAAATATGCAGAATGATTTGATGCACATTATAAATATGCCCTAACATTTCATTAAAATACTATTTA
>NC_022027.1:12946208-12950851 GCF_000317375.1 Microtus ochrogaster
GAAGAGTTTAATAAATGTGATTGATATTTGATCACTCAGTTAAACATAATACATTTAATATTTTGATGTTCCTATTTAAATGTAGTACTATGTTAAGTATAGAAAAATGTGGAAATAGGTATATATATCAGTGAACTTACCTCCTAGTTGATCACATGCTGTCATAACCGTATAATAAAAGGTACATTCTGGCAAATTACATACTAGGAATTTGAATTAACCTTGGAAATGTCCTGTTTTAGGGGATTTAATATCTTTTGAAATAGGAGCTGCGGGCCTGCGTCCCCCCACCCGGCTAGCTTTGGGCGCCACTCTATTGATGGAGCAGTGGGCTACGTTCCTGGCACTCGGCCGCCCACACAGCTAGCTTTACCCGAAATAATTACATGGAAACTGTATTCTTTTAAACACTGCCTGCCCCATTAGTTCCAGCCTCTTATTGGCTAGCTCTTACATATTGATATAACCCATATCTAATAATCTGTGTAGCCCACGAGGTGGCTTACCAGGGAAGATCTTAACCTGAGTCTGTCTGCAGTGGGAGAACCATGGCGACTCCTGACTCGGCTTCTTTCTCCCAGCATTCTGTTCAGTCTACTCCGCCTACCTAATTTTCTGTCCCCTTAAAGGGCCAAGGCAGTCTCTTTATTTAACCAATGAAATTAACACAAAACAGCAGACTCCCACATCACAAAATATGGAAATAGGTATAAATATCAGTGAACTTACCTTCTAGTTGATCACATGCTGTCATAACTGCATAATAAAAGGTACATTCTGGCAAATTACATGCTAGGAATTTGAATCAACCTTGGAAATGTCCTGTTTTAGGGGAGTTAATATCTGTTTAGGGAGTGTGAAACAAGGCTTTGTATGGACCCGATGTTGGACCTTGTGAAATTAATGGCTGTAGTGTTCACAGACTTGGCTGAGATGTAGGACGTTTTGTGATGTGGAATCAGGATATAGTGGTAGAGGGAGAGTGATGTGCCAGGTTTTCCTAGGGAAAGGTTGTAGTGTGTCAGGAGTGTTAGATTGTGAGATCAGAACTGCAGAGAGCAGGATGTTACCTCTCCAGTTTTCCATCTGCTTCTCTAGTTTTTTACACCTTCAGTGCATGTACTCTGTAGGATTTTTGTTATTAGGCTTCTTTTCTTTCCCTTTCTAGGTTTTAGAAGTTTAATGCAGGCTCCTAGATTTTTGATGTGGGAGTCATATATCATTCTGTTGATTTCATTGGTTAATAAAAAAACTGCTTGGCCTCATAGCTTAGAACATAGGTGGGTGGAGTAAACAGAACAGAATGCTGGGAGGAAGAGGAAGTGAGCTCAGACTCGACAGCTCTGCTGTCTGGGGCAGAGACGCCATGCAGCTCTCTCCCAGGCACATGCGATGAAGCTCCGACCCAGGTTGGACGTAGGCTAGAATCTTCCCGGTAAGCGCACCTAGGGGCGCTACACAGATGATTAGAAATGGGCTAAGTTAATATGTGAGAATTAGCCTAGCTAGATAGAAATGGGCCAAGCAGTATTTAAAAGAATACAGTGTCCGTGTAATTATTTCGGGTAAAGCTAGCTGGGTGGCGGGACACAGCCCACCGCTCCTATTACTACAGATTTTATTATTCTTTCATTTGTATTAAATTTGGACTTCTCTCTAAAACAGTGACATTTCAGCCTTTCTAAAGCTATGACCCTTTAATGCAGTTCCTCATGTTGTGGCAATCCCCAACCATAAAGTTATTTTCATTGCTTCTTCATACAGGTAATTTTGCTACTGTTATGAATCATAATGTAAATATCCAATATACAAGATATCTGATAGGCGACTCCTGTGAAAGGGTCATTTGACCCTTTCCCAAGTGGTCATAACCCATAGGTTGAGAACCACTTCTCTAGAATATTCTGCTCACATTTGATCTTGTAGTATTTCCAGCTCCTGTTTTAGATGCTAGCAAAGCACGTTAATTTCTGTCATTTTCTCTTTTAGAAATTCTTAGGCTGACTCAGTTAATAGCTGAAAGAAAATATTTCTTATAGTTTTGGTTGTGAGACTAATCTTTAACTGCTGAGCCATCTCTCCAGCCAGCCCGGTCTACAGAGTGATTTCCAGGACAGCTAGGGCTACACAGAGAAACCCTGTCTTGAAAAACCAAAAAACAGAAAACGTTTCTTAGTCTCTTTTAAAAGGGCAGTTTTCTCACCTGCTCTATCAGCATACTTAGGTTTCCTCTCATGTTGCAGTCTCATCTTTGCCTTCTAAATTATCTGAGCTACTAAGTTTATTATTATTTCATTTATAGGTGCCCTTACCATTGCTAGTCTTTCTTTTAAATCCATCCTGAGTGTTACTGCTTGATAAAAACATTTTAGAGCATTATACTTTGTTCTTTTCCCTCCTGTTTAAAAACTTCTGTCAGACCCCTTTGGATGTCAGTGTGTTGATTTCTCAGAAAATTAGGGAACAACCGCCCTCAAGATCCAGTAAGACCACTTTTGGGTATATATCCGAAAGATGCTCAATCGTGCCACAAGGACATGTGTTCAACTGTGTTCATAGCAGCTTTATTTGTCATAGCCAGAACCTGGAAACAACCTAAATGCCCCTTGACCAAAGAATGGATAAGGAAAATGTGGTACATTTACATAATGGAGTACTACACAGCAGAAAAAAATAACGACAGCTTGAATTTTGCAGGAAAATGGATGGAGCTAGAAAACATTATTTTGAGTGAGGTAACCCAGACACAGAAAGACAATTATCACATGTACTCACTCACAGGTGGTTTTTAAACATAAAACAAAGAAAGCCAGCCTACAAACCACAATCCCAGAGAACTTAGACAACAATGAGGACATTAAGACTTACATAGATCTAGTCAACACGGGAAGTAGAAAGTAGAAAAAGACAAGATCTCCTGAGTAAATTGGGAGCATGGGGACCTTGGGGGAGGATTGAAGGAGGGAGGGGAGAGGCAGGGAGAGGAGCAGAGAAAAATGTAGAGCTCAATAAATATCAATAAGAAATGTAAAAAACAAAAACAACTTCTGTTAGATCTCCATAGTCCAGTGGTCTCGATTATGCATCATTGGGTAGTAATTTTTCTCTAACTGTGCATTCAGATCTTATTTACCATACTTTGTGATGTGTTTAAAACCTGCCAGTGATCTGATCCTGACTAAAGATGTTAGGACTGTCTCATTGCCAGAGGCCATATAGATATTAAAAATACACGGATGGCATTTGTGTCCATAAACTGTCTTCTTTCTGTGTATTGTGCATTCTGTTTGTGTTCTTTGCAAAGCAGTGCCTCTCCTCCTATTCTTGTCTCCTATTTCCCTCTTCTAGGACAGCTCTTTAGAACATCTTGTCTCTCCAATAGTTGTATTTCCCATTTTCTCCTGAAACCTTTTCATGTGCCTTAAAACTTCCATTACTTTTCCTTTTTTGCAAACATACAAAATAAAAAGTGTTGAATCAAATTTTTCCTTTTGCTCTTTGGCCTATCTCTGCCTCTTTTGAGTATAACAAAATCTCTCCAGGAGGACAGATATATTCTTTTTCTTGTGTTTTGTTATGAATCCACCTAGACTTTTGCCGTTGTTACTCGGTGCAGCCCCTTCTCATGATGTTTGCTGGTGTTGCTTTGCAGGGGCTAATTCTCATCTTCACATTTCAGCATCACGACCAAAATGCGTTCATTTAAATTAAAGCACTTTGTTTTCACTTGGTTCTCTCAACTTAATGTCTGTTATTCATTATATTGGCTACTTCTTTTCAGTTTCTTTGCCGATTTCTATATTATTTCCTTGTTCCTGTATTTCTTTGCCTATTTATATCACCTCTTGGATATCTTTCCTACCTTCAAGGCTTTTTATCTTCCCTCTACTTATAGGCATCCTGAACGTGAGATTTATGTGTCCACTTGAAGCAATATTTCCATCTGGATACATAATAGTCTTTTTTTTTAAACCATAACTGTTTAAAATTGTGTCCTAATTTTCTGCTTCATTAGCCTTCTCTTTGTTGACCTTGTTTCTTATAATGCACGCTGCTTTCTCAGTGACAAGAATTAGCAGTAACTTGTAGGACCTTGCTTGTTCAAAGACAGAATGTGATCTATTTCCACACCTGGCTCTCTGCAACTTAAGAGTCCCAGGATCAAAGTGAAGCAGTATTAGTAATTTTGTATTGAAGCTTTTGTACTGATTGTAGTCCACATATTTATGACATGAAACAAATCTAATTCCATAGAAATTAAAAAATTTCTTAACTAAATATCTTATTGGTCTTCTCATCTATAAAGCCATATAGCTGTAGTTCAGTTTACAAAATGCATTTCAAGTTAGAAATGTTAATTTTCATTTAAGCCATCAGCTTAAATTTAGAAGAAATGGTATGATTTAATTAAATATGTTTTTTTAAATATTATTATTGAAAATTTCCACCTCCTCCCCTCTTCCCACTTCACTCCCCTCTCTCCACTTTCCCTCCCCCTCCCTCTCCAGTCCAAGGAGCAGTCAGGGTTCCCTACCCTATGGGAAGTCCAAGGTCCTCCCTGATCCCCCCAGGTCCAGGAAGGTGAGCATCCAAACAGACTAGGCTCCCACAAAGCCCGTCCATGCAGTAGAATCAAAACCCAG
>NC_022027.1:12952274-12966506 GCF_000317375.1 Microtus ochrogaster
CTGATTTTTCTCAAAGAACCAACTCTTTGTCTCCTTGATTCTTTGTATTGTTTTCTTTGTTTCTATTTTATTGGTTTCAGCTCTCAATTTGATTATTTCCTGGCATCTATTCATTCTGGGTGAGTTTGTTTCTTTTTATTCTAATGCTTTCAGATGTGCTGCTATGTTGCTAGGGTGAAATTGCTCCAGGTTCTTTATATAGGCACTTAGTGCTATGATCTTTTCTTTTAGCACTGCTTTCAAAATGTCCCTTAAGTTTGGGTATGTTGACCAGGTAGTGGTGGTGTACACCTGTAGTTTCAGCACTTGGGATGCAGAGGCAGGGGGATCTCTGTGATTTGAGGCCATTGTGGTATACAGACAAACCCTGTCTTGAAAAACAAAAAACAAAACAATAGTTTGGGTATGTTGTGCATTAGTTTTCATTGAATTCTTTTATTTCTTTTTGACCCAGGGGTGATTCACTTAAGCAATTTTCAATTTCCACGAGTTTGTGGGCTTTCTGAAATTAGTGCTTTTGTTGAATTCTACTTGAAGCCATGGTGATCCGATAAAATACAGAGGTTATTCCAATTTTTTGTATTTATTGAGGTGTTACTGGATATGTAGTTGGTTTTAGAGAAGGTTCCATGCCGAACCAAGAAGGTATATTCTTTTGTGTTTGGGTGGAATGTTCTAGAGATGTCTGTTAAACCTCTTTGAGCCATAACATCAGTTACTTGCTTTATTTCTCTATTAAGCTTGTGTCTGGAAGTCCTGTCTAGTGGTGGGAGTAGGGTATTGAAGTCTCCTACTACTACTGTGTGGAGTTTGATGTTTGATCTAAGCTTTAGTAATCTTTCTTTTACAAATTTGGGTACTCTTATATTTGGGGCATAGATACTCAGAATTGAGACTTCATCCTGGATGAAGTTTTTCTGTGATAAATATGAAATGTCCTTCTTAATCTCTTTTGATTATTCTTAATTTGAAGTCTATTTTGTTAGATATTAGAATAGCTACACCAGCTTGTTTCTTAGGTCCATTTATTTGGAAAATCTGTTTTCAGCCCCTTACTCTGAGGTAATGTCTGTCTTTGAAGTTGAGGTGTGTTTCTTGTATGCAGCAGAAGGATGGATCCTGTTTTCATATCCATTCTTTTAGCCTGTATCTTTTTATAGGTGAATTGAGACCATTGATAGTAAGAGATATTAATGACTAGTGATTATTAGTTCTTGTTATTTTTGGTTTTGTTGTTGTTGTTGGTATTGTGTGTGTGTTTCCCTTCTTTGGGTTTTCCTGGTGTGGGATTGTCTATTGTCTGTGTTTTTATGGCTGTAGCTAACTTCTTGGGTTGGAATTTTTCTTCTAGTACTTTTTGTAGAACTGGATTTGTGGATAGGTATTGATTAAATTTTCTTTTGCCATGAAGTATCTTGTTTTCTCTTTGATTGGTGATTGAAAGTTTGCTGAGTAGCTGTGCTCACATCTGTGTTCTCTTAGTGTCTGCAGAACGTCTACCTAGTACCTTCTGCATTTCAGAGTTTCTGTTGAGAAGTCTGGTGTAATTCTGATAGGTTTGCCTTTATATCTTTATATCTTTTGCAGCTCTTGATATTCTTTCTTTATTCAGTATCTTTAGTGGCAATGGGACTTTTTTATTTGTCATGTCTATTGGGTGTTCTGTGAGCTTCTTGTTCTTTAGTCATGTCCTCTTTTTGGTTCTGAAAGTTTTCTACTCATGTTCTGGTAATAGTGACAAAGATCTGTAAGGTGTAGAGTGCTTTTGAGTTATTTGTTACAAGTTTTATTATCCTGTGGTCATTTTTCTCACTTTTTTAATTGATTTTTTTTTGAGAATTTCACACTCTACACCCCATCCCACTCATTTCCCAGTCCTTCCCTTATCTGCCCTTCACCCTTGTAGTGTCTCCCTCCCAAAGGAATACTTAAAAAGAAATAATAAAAGGAAATAAAAATAAATAAGACTTTTAATTAAAGAAACAAAACCAGGTCACTCCTCCATCTTTCCTGCCTCTATATTGCCTCTGTTGGTCTTAGTGGCATTGGGAGCTTTGGTGTATCACATAATATACCCTTTTGTCCACACAGCTTTACTTCCAAATGCTCATTGTGTAATATGTTATTAGTCAGGTTCAAGACCTCTGACTTCTGGTACACCATCAGTACTAAACCCTCACCAAAACTCCTCTTGGATATTCTGTTTTTGCTCTGAGTTGTGGAGATCCTGCAGCTATGTTTCCGCAGGACCTTTCCCTTCACAAGCTCCAGCAGGTTATAGATGGAGTAGATGTTGTGGAGATGCCAACTCAGAGCCCTGAATGCGTGCCTGGGTTGTAGCTGAGTTGGTCAGTCAGAGCCACTGGACCACCGCCCTCAGATGAAGAGGTGGGGCCAGCTTTTCCAGATGGAGGGGAGCTCTCTAGTGCAAGGCTGTTTATTCCAGGGCAAGGGGTGGGTCAGCTGTTCTTTGAGATGGGGTGTCTCTTCTCAGGCCAGTGATGCGCAGGACCAGCTCAGCCTGGCCCTAGTACTTCCACCCATGTTCAATTCACGGTTTATAGGTCCCTGTGGTAACATGGGCAACAGACATCAACACGGACCCCAGCTGCAGCAGGACCATGGACCTAGATGTGACCAGCAGCAGCAGCTTTGGCCAAGATGGCACCATTGCCCTGGGTAGAAGCATAGGCCTCTCAGATTGACATGGGCCCAACAGCAGTGTGATCTCTGGGCTCCAGTGTAGGCCCAGGTGGTAGCCCAGACTCGGGAGTGGGGGATGCAGGTTGCATGACCCTTGATGGTAGCAGGAACCATGATATCAACACTGATTCTGGCTGCATTAGGGCCACGGACCCAAACATGGCCCCTGGCCACAACCTGTACATCACCATGACCTCCAGGTGATAGTGCAGGCCACCCCAATCTGTATGGCTCTGGCAGCAGCATGACCCTTGGGCACCATCCTGGTCTCATGTGGTGGCCCAGACCCTGGGTATATGCCCAGGCTTCAGTGGGAAGTCATGGGCATTGATGCAGATGTTGGCTCTGGTAGGACCACGGACCCAGACATGGTCCTCAGCAGCAACTTGGCAGGGAAGTCACCATAGCCCCAGGTTATAGTGCAGACACTCAGATTTGTATGACTCTAACAGCAGCTTATCCCTCAGGCCCCAACATGGTCACAGGTGGCATTCCAGAACCCCGAGATTCTTGTGGCCTTTGCTGCAACGTGAGCCATGGACATCAACCCCAGACGTGATCCATGGCCACATCTCAGGCCCAGCTGACACCTTGGCCCCAGTGGCAGCACAGGGCACCTAGGCATTGCCCCTGCTGCAGGGTGGATTATTGTTTTTTTTTAAATGAACACTATTTTTAGATAATTCTAGGAAAAGTCCATTTTTATGTATTTAGGCTTTACTTAGCTGTTTGTTTGTTTATTTTGAGACAGGGTTTCTCTGTGTAGCCCTGGCTGTCCTGGAATTATCTCTGTAGACCAGGCTGGCCTCCAACTCAGAAGTCTGCTTGCCTGTGCCTCTGGAGTACTGGAATTAAAAGTGTGAGCCACCACCACTCAGCCTTGCTTAGCTTTCTTAAAAATGTTTATTTGATTGTTTTGGGAGTTTCTGGCACACCACAAACAACTCTAGGAGAGGTATTTTACACTTGGAACTAAGATTTTTTTGGCAACCTATGGCTTTTTGGAAGAATATTTTTTATCTTATTTAGGGGAACTCCAGTTGAACTCTCTATGTGAAAAAATACATATGAAGCTTATAAAATAGTAGGTTTCCATATGACTTCAAACATTCTTAGTGTTGTCATCATTCTCCCTGCCTCCTCATGTCTTACCCTTTTGTCCCTCTTTGCCATTAAACCTTCCTATCCATTGTTTGCCCTTTTCCCTCTATATCATCAGTGTACTATCACCCCATCTCCCTTTGGTTTATTAAGCACATGTTTAATATATATCCCTAAATTCATCTACATTTTCTCAATATTAACTATCACATCTCATCTATATGGAAATTAGTTTATTTCTGAAGCCATAGAACTTTCATTTTCAGTTATTAGCACTCACACAGTGAAGAGAATTTCCTGGGACATTCTTTTTGATGTTATCCCATAAATGGAACAGTTGCTCTTTGTTCCAGCTGACTGGACTGTTTCCAAGACTGACTTCCTTTGCTTAGTGTATCATCATAGTTTTCAGCCTCAATTTTCTCTTTAGTTCTTGGACCTCTTCCAAGATGAGCAGTTTCTAAGCATCTTAGGTGTAGTGATCCCACTTCCCCCAAGGATTTTACTAGATTCTAAAGATATCAGTAAGGGTGACATGAGGATAGCTAGAAAAGCTACTTTAACTATACTGTACTTTACAAAAAGAAATTTATGAAATAAGACACTAGTTGTAACAACAGAATAAAAATAATCTAAGGTGAATCTTTTAAATCAGTGCTTTTCAAGCAATTGATGTAGCACCCGATTTTTAATTTCCAGTCTCTTAATAACAGTTTATACAGCTAACACATTTGTCACATGTTTTGCTCAGATGCTTTGAAAGCATTATCTGATTACTTCTACAAAGGCTACTAAGTAGCCACTCCCAGTCCCTGTACCTATAGTAGAGCAGCATGAGTAAGATGTCTCTAACTAGTCTGTTGAGGTCACTTTGAATAATGGTGTTGATCCTAAAAGCTGAGCATTGAAGCTTGGAAAAGTACATGGTTTGCTTAATATTAATAACTGTTAAGTAGTTTAGTATAGGCTTATTCTATTCAAACCAAAATTTTTTCATGTCTGAGAAGAATATTACTAATAATGTATAAAAATAAGAACTTTACTTTTGGGGACTTAGATTTTCTATATTTTGGATTTCTGAAACAGCTATGATCTACCTTTAGAATCAAGAAAAAAAATCAATACATATAAAAGTAAAATATCAAAACAAGAAAAAAAGAAATGTACAACAGTGAAAAATGATAAAATTTTAAAGTAGTTAATGTTTTCATATAATTAGAAATGGGTAATTTGGAGGAAGTTTGAGGAGCTAAAACCTGAAAAATGGTCAGAGAGAGCGTTGATGAATGGTTTATAGGTGTAATAGTCCCTGCTTTCTGTTTTTTGGACAGTAGGAAAGAAATATTACAGAGCTGGCTAATTTTTAGCAGAGATTAATTTTGATGCTTTTTAAATATTTTAAGGTATAATTTATACATGGGTTTATAAAATATGCTAGTTGTGACATTGTAGCCAGCTTTCCTTTGAGTGATGACTTAGATGGTAGAAAAACACAGGACTATGATAAAGTGACTGAGATTAGTGTTAGTTGTGGTTGGAAATACCTCATCACTGTTTATGTGTCAGAATGTAATTCTGAGATGGTAACTAAACTGTGTGTTTGACTGTAGCCATGGCTCTGGTTGGACTCCCAATACTTGTTCATGTTTTAACCTTGGGCATGTTACTTAACCTCCGTCGGCCTTGACTTCCCATTAATAAAATAGAATTAAAACAGTGCTTTCCTTCCAAGACCATCATGAAGTTTAGAAACAGTTATCTATATAGCTTTCTGTGTCTCTGTGTGTGCATATATAATCCTGCACAGTAGAAATGTGGACTAATATCTACTGAGTAATGAGCTTTAAATAAAGACATATGTTGCCTCTGTTCTCATGATTAGAAGACATTTTATAAAATGTGTTTAACAACAATGAGAAAATGGCTTTAAAATACCAACAGGTGCTGGAGAGATGACTCAGAGGTTAAGATCACCGGTTGCTCTTTGAGAGGTCCTAGTTCAATTCCCAGCAACCACATGGTGGCTTATAACCATCCATAATGAGATCTGGTACTTTCTTCTGGCCTTCAGGCATACATGCCGGCAGAACACTGTATACAGAATAGATAAATAAATCTTAAAAAATAAAATATCAACAGTGTCATGGTTGGTATCTGAAAAAGTCACACTTATTTTTGTTGTTTCTAGTTTCTCAGGAGTAAAGGCTTTTATATATGTTTAACTTAACTGTTTTCTCTTTTATAGTTTATCAGAGAAGATATGAAATATAAAGATGCTACAAATAAACATAGTCATCTTCACAGAGAAGATAAGCACATAACTGTTGAGGATTTGTGGAAACAGTGGAAAACTTCAGAAGGTAAGACTGCAGTGGTCTGAAGTCTCAGCTTGTCTGTTTCTGCCCTGCTTGGCGCTGGTAGCCCTACTAATTGCATATATTTTAATGAAATACCATCAGATCATATTTCTATGAGAATATTTACATTAAAACTTTTCTTAGATCTATTAGGTTACAGGCTATTTTTAGATAATTTGATATCCTACCCTGGACTGAGCAAGATAATATCTGTTTGAGCTCATTGTGTGAGGTCTTAAATGGTATTATAAATGTTTTATCAAATGAAAGAAAAAAGGATACTAAAGTTTTCTTTTTAGTTGTGAATAATGCCTTAATTCTTCAGGAGCCCAGGAATTTTAAGCTTTTCCTGAAGTCCTCTGTGAGCCCTGCTAATGCTGTAGTTTACCTTGTGCATTAAGGCTGTGCTCCAAGACCTCCAGAGGAAACATCCTATGCATGCTGTTTTTTCAATGAAGAAACACTTCTTCAGTGAAGTATAATTCATAAGTTAGGCACAGTAAGAGATTAACAGTAACAATAAGTAACACAGTAGAACAATGTATTGTAATAAATAACAATGTATTATAAATAAAAGTTCTTGATATGGCCCTTTTTAGCTGTCACAGAGCAGGTAGCATATACTGTGCAGATATTCTAGACAAAGGAATGATTAATGTTCCTGACAGAAAAGCGCAATATTTTTTATACTACTTAGAACACTCATTTAACCCTTAATGGGTTGTTGGTTTCTGGACGTTTCCATCAGTATTTTTCTCACTGAAATGAAATATTGGCAACTGAAACTACAAAGAAGTAAAACTATAGATGAAAGATTCCTAAAGTTGCAGGATAAAATTTAGTAATTTGAATTTTGTTCCTTTTTTGTTTCTAAGTTGTCTAGCTACTTTGTGGACAATAATTTTGAACAGCACAGAAAGCTAAAGTTCCTCGACTGAGACACTATGCTAGGAAGGTGCTAAAATTTAAGCAATTTCAATTCATTCAGTTTATTTTGTTTTTCAGTGTTAGTTAACCAAACTATTCCTTTTCTAGTGTTCCTATTTTACAAATGCTAAACAGTTGTGTATGACACATATTTTTCTCTAAAAGTTTGAATAATGAAACTAAGAAGCTGAACAGACTTTTATAAAAACATAAATAAATGAATTACTAGTTGATTATCAGTTATAACATCTAGAAAAGGCAAAATACAAAAGAGGGTGTGTAACTGGAGAACCGGTTAGGGACTCTCTGGAGGAAGGGCTATCTCACTCAGATGGAGTCTGCCAAGTCACACACTCTGCATGGCCAGTCATCACATAGGGAACCTTTTTTCTTGGGGGAAAATATTTTCAAGGCAAAAAAGAGATGTCAAAAACGCCTTTGTCTGTATTTCTTACTTATTTTACTTATGCAGATTGTTGTAGGCTTGTAGCCTTGGCTTTTACAAACAGACAGCCTTTAAAGCCTTCCTATTAGAGGTCTACAATACAAAATATGCCAAAGGAAAGATTTTGTGGTAGGAATTTCATTATAGCTGTGTCCTTTGCCAACTGTTCACCTAGCAGAGTAACTTACTTAAAATATAAATCAACACCATTAAGTGACTCAGAGAAAAAAGTCAACAAGAATCTTCACAAAGTACTGTAAGCCATGGTCTGCACTCAACCCATGCTCCAGTCACGGTCCCCTCTTTGCGCTTTTCTGTTGTCTGTCTCCTTCATTTCCCACTCCATCCTCACGAGACTGGCCATTTCCCTTCTCAGTGTGCAGGTACAGATGTTCTTTTACCTAGCTCCAGTATCTCCTTCCTTAAAGTCCTTACTAAGGGCTAGTCTCCCGATGGGGTTACTTTTTTTTCCTTTTTGGTTTCCTGATACACATGATCCTTCATATCGTGTTTTTCCCGTCACTTACTATGTTCTCAAGTATTTCAGAATTACTTATTTATGACACCTGTTCCTTACCCACAAGATAAGGCTTAGAGAGAAGAGTCTGTTGTGTTTATTAATAAATCTCCCCATGAGGGAGACTCTGTCCTCAAAAGTCTTCTTGCTGCTCATCTAGTGACTTTGTTTTGAGTAGATCTTTTATGATCTGTGAGAATGTTTCTGGTTTGTTTTCTTGTAGTTTAAGACTTTTCCAAGGTAAATAGGCCATTAATCTTCTTTTTCTCTTATGCTTTCACTTCTGCCCTTATCTCCTTATTTTATATGTGATAGAAGGATGGTTTACTGTTAAGTCCAAATTGCTTTCCTGACCTCTCACCTCATTTGCTTAGGGGTAAAGGCCTAAGAGTGCTTGTCACGTTCCTGCTAGCACTCATGCCCAGAAGGAAGGAGAAAGGAAATGGTATGTGGAGGATTCAGGCAATATGACCTCACTAAAAAGTTTACAGAGGTGGGGTTGAGTCTCTCTGCTCACAGTTATCAAAGAGTCAGGTAGAGCCGGGCATTGTACATTAGAAATAATAAGTGAATACAACTTGGTGAAAGGGACTACCTTGTTAAGTTGGGTTGAGGTTGCCTAAAATGAAAGAGAAAGGCAAATCACAAAGATGAGAGCTGAAAGACATCCATGTCAGATGTGGTAGTGGCCAGGTGAGCAAAGAGGAAGAGGATCACAACTTGGTGTGTTGTTGGGGAATGGATATGTTTTGTATATTTTGCTACTACAAATGAAATGTTAACTTGTTTGAAAGTACCTCATGGCATAATGTATTGGCACATCTCTAATTACCAGTCATACATAAGATAATATATGTTACATGGGTTATCATATATTTTGTGGCAAGCAGGCATAGCACTGAATAGTCTGGGGATTAAAGTTAAATCAGACATGGGTCCAGGATGTTCCAAGCAAATTACTGAGTATGGGGGGGGGGATAGCTTGAAATTATAGTATAAGGTGACAGGTCCAACAGTACAATTAAGGCTAGAGTATGGATGGAGCTGGTTCATAGACGGGAGTGACTAGCTCATTAGTAGGATTATTTGCAGAGGTGATATTTGGAATAGACCTTGGAAATTGACTAGTAGGTCTTAGAAAGGAAGGCAGGTTATGTGAGAAGGGCAGTTGGGGGTGGATAGGATCAAGATATTCTGTGTACATATGAAATTGACAAAGAATAAAAAAGTGAAAAACAAAACTAAAAATAAAAGGAAAATTATAAAGTATACCACGAATGGTTCCATCCTTAATTATAATTGAATATTTTTTAAAATTAGAAGTAAAGGTAGCATGCTACTGAAAGTATATGGGCTTCCAGGTCATATAATTTAAGAGATGACTCACAGGGCTAGAGAGATGGCTCAGTAGTTAAGAGCATTTACTGGCTGCGCTTCCAAGGTCACAGGTTTGATTCCCAGTGCCCACAGCTTACAACGATCCATAATTCCAGTTCTTGGGGATGCAGTACCTTTTTCTGGCCTCTGAAAATACCTCGGAAACACATCTAATGCACAGACATTCATGCAGGCCAAACACCTGTACATATAAAATTAAAAAATTTAAAAGCAATAAAAGTGGCTCACTTATAGAATGTGAATCTTCTGTAATGTAAATGAAATGTTTTCTGACACACCAGATGGTCTCTTAGCAAGTGCTGTCTCTGTAATATTTCTGTATAAACTCAAATGTTGAGCTATGCTTTTTTTTTTTTTTTTTTTTTTTTTTTTTTTTTTTTTGGAGACAGGGTTTCCCTGTTTAGCTTTGGAGCCTGTCATGGAACTTGCTCTGTAGACCAGGCTGGCCTTGACTTCACAGAGATCCACCTGCCTCTGTCTCCTGTGTGCTGCAATTAAAGGCCTGCACCACCACCTGGCTTAAAGGTTTTTAATAAGTTGAAAAGATATGTAAAAATTTAGAAAAGTGTAGCTTAAAGCAACTTAAATTATCCTTAATTCTGAAAGTGGAGAGATTTGGGCATTTATAATTGTTATTTTCTTTCTTTTTTAAAAATATTTATTTATTTATTTATTTTGTATACAATATTCTGTCTGTGTGTATGCCTGCAGGCCAGAAGTGGGCACCAGACCCCATTACAGATGGTTGTGAGCCACCATGTGGTTGCTGGGAATTGAACTCGGGACCTTTGGAAGAGCAGGCAGTGCTCTTAACCTCTGAGCCATCTTTCCAGCCCCTATAATTGTTATTTTCTAGTGTAAATAAACTTAAACACAAAAATGATCTTGGGTATTTTCTTTCAGTTTATGACAGCAATTTTTTTGTAAGCATTACATAAAAGTAAAAAATTCTTGGCCATGGACCTTGAATTCTTAAAAATAAGACTCATTATAAATTATTATTCTGCATTGAACCTTTTTATGCAAAGGTTTTTCTTCTGGGTGTGTTAGTGTGGGTGAATTTCTAAATACTGATAAAAAGCTACTAGCCTTTTCTAGTTCTTCACTGTTGATTTTTACATAGAGACTGAATTGGAAAACATAGATGGACTGAGTAAATACTGTTTGGCATTATTGTCAGAGCTACTCAAAACATAAAACTTAGAGATCCAGTAGCATTTTTGTGTATCCAGCAACAGAATACTTTGTCTATTTGCAGTATGCAAGGCAGTTACTAGTAGGATCCAAGGAAGTGTCAAGCCATTTCTTCAAGGAGTGTTAACATTTTTCATAAACACAGATGAAAAGCTAGATAGCGATGTAAGAATGCTTGGTTATATACTACTTTAATGGTGGTGAAATAGGAGTTTAGTAATATGGATGGATTTATTCTAGGGGATGAATCAATATTGTGGAAGGTATACATTTTCTTAGACATAGGAAAGGCAGGGATATACATGTTAGCACTTTTAACATGAGTAAACAAGTCTTTTAAAATGGTGCATTTAGTTTTAAATTCTTTGAATAAGTATCATTTATTAGCCAGAGATATAATTTCTTTTACTGTATGTGATAGGTCACCAAATATTTCTGTATCTTAGTTCTGTAGTACAGGTGAATACTGTCAACTACATCTAGAAGGCAGAAGGTTGTTCAAAATCAGAGTTAAAGTGCTTCAAGCAGTGCTGAGCTCCAAACAAATGATCATTAGATATCTGTTTCTGTTATTGTTTCTGTGAGGAAAATGTGACCATAGTAAGTTAAACAATGGAGTGTCACACTAAGATTCTGCCCTTATTTATACCAGTGCCAGTGAACCCAAAAGTTATTGTCGGAAGGAAGCTGTTGTTTGTATGTGGTCCAGTAGCAAAGATAAAGGTATTCTGGAGGATGGCATCACAGTTAAAAGTAGCAGGGTTTACTGTGTATGTTATATACAGCAGTTCATGTAACATTTTTGTTACCACCTCTAAATATTAGACATTATTGAAGCTCCCAAGAAAGCCTTGTAATAGACACGAATTTATAGAAAGACTTACTCATCCAGACAAGAAGATTATTACCATTGTGTGGATAAAATGTGGGTTTGATTGGGAAGAGTGGATCATCATGGATTCTACAAACGTTATTACAGGAGGACTTGGAAACTTTGCCCCCGTGTTTACAGGGTATTTGGGGGGTTTTCTTTATGTGGTTTCTGTTTGTTTGCTTGCTTGCTTGCTTGTTTCTCATGATTAAACATACTGGCTTTGAGTCCATTAAACTAGCTCACACAGTAGGAGTATTTTGTAAATGCTTATTAGGAGCAAGGCATTGTCCCAGACTAAGATACTCTGATGAAGAATGCTTCTTTATTCTTGACTTACACCTATCTGTGGCCTGTTAGAGGAGAAAGACCTACTGACAGGTACTTAAGGGATGTTCTGCAGTCGCCTGTTGAGAGCTGTGTGATAGATAGGAAGAGGCCTGCCAGCAGAGGTTAAGTAAGGTGAGTAGGGTGACATTTACCTTGTCACCCTTAACTGGACGTTTCTGCTGGATGAATAGTTCTAAGCTTATTAGTAATTAATACAGCATATTTAAAGAAATACAGTTCTTAGTAAGCTTTCTAGCTAATACTGCTTAACAGTTCAAGGTTTAATATTTTTGATCCTGTGTGCAATGCTGTTAGTTTTAGAAGCTGTTGTCAGCTTCAATATAAGTTTGGGTTTTCATTGCTCACCGAAAGCACCTTAGACAAGGAAGCCCTGTTCCCTGAGATGGAGTCTAGTTTCAGGATTGATAATGCCATCATTTATTTGTACTGCTAACAAAAGGTTCTTAATATTCAAAGCTGCTTCTGTGAAAAGAAAGGTGACACAAAGATACTCTGGTTCACTCTGTCAACCAAAATTTAGGGGGATCAATATAGGTTTTGGTAGAAAAGTATTTCATAATCACTCTACATACCAGGCGAACATTTATGTGTGCTGAATATGGGGAGCCAGGTCTCAGAGGACTGGGTCAGAGGATCACAGCTTCCAGGGTTGGATTATGACTGAGAGTTTAGATTAAAATCAAACCAAAACAAGCAAAACAAATAATACAAAACCTTATACATCATGTAACATGTATCCTTCATTCTTTTATAATCATAATTTTCTTTTTATCATAAAATCCTGAATTCAGAGAACTCTCAACAATAAGTTTCTTATATTTCTTTATTGAGACAAACTGTCACTATGTAGCCCAGGCTGGCCTTGGGTTTTTAGTTCCCCTGCTGCACCTCCCAAGCACTGGGATTACAGGTGTGTGACGCCATGCCTAACTTTGATCTGCCTTGATCACCATCCTATGTTAGCATTAGTTCTTGTGTTTCTTCATTCCAGAACTTTCTGTCAGGCTTGTTCTGATTTATTATTTTTCATGTTTCCTATTTCTCTTGACATGCCTTTTACTTCATGGCATTGGAGTTTGGGACACTTGCCAGACTAAATACCTTTTTAACTTGTAAAATATACATAACTTTGATGCAATTATAGTCTCTAATAAGTTATAGAGACCCCACTCAGAAGGTAAGAGACCTACTGTCACATCTCTACTCTGAAAAGTTGACCATTTTTTATCTTTTGTAGTACATGAAGTAAATGTGTTTTGAGGCTCATACTTCTTATGAAACTTAACAAGTTTTCTGGTATAAAATTCATAGAATGAAGGCCAGGTGGTGGTGCATGCTCTTAATCCCAGCACTCGGGAGGCAGAGGCAGGAGATCTCAGTGAGTTTAAGGCCAGCCTGGTCTACACAACAAGTTCCAGGACAGCCAGAACTGTTACACAGAGAAACCCTGTCTCAAAACACAAAACAAAACAAAAAATGAAACACCAAAGGCAGGGGGGAGGGTCTTCATTGCATGAAGACTTATGCAGTCAAGAAGTGTTATTTTCTGATTGTTTGTGACTTGTCCTTACTCTAGTTCTTTATGCTTGAGTGGGCCTACATTTTTCTGCATTCATAAATGCGAGGCTTGCAGAACAGAAAGAAAACCCTTTGCAGAAGGTAAAAATGAGGATTGTCCATTTCACTGTTGGTTATGGATTACTTAGAAAACAGCAGTTTTTGAGCATCATATTTTTGTTTGCTTTCTTTTTACCATTTCCCCAGCAGTTGGGAATTAGTTGCATATGGATATGTGTTGAATTGTGTCCTTGGTTTGGAAAGGGGATAGGTAGGAGGGACTGTGAGTATAATCTTTTTTTTGTTTTGCTTCTCTCTCTCTCTCTCTCCCTCTCTCTCTCTCTTCCTGAGAAAGCTTTCGCTGTAGTTTTCGAGCCTGCCCTTTTACTCTGTTTACTGGACTGACAGAGATCTGCCTGCCTCTGCCTTTCAAGTGCTGGGATTAAAGGTGTGTGTCACCATGCCTGGCTGAGACTGTGAATATAGTCTGATGTTCAGATATGTGTTATTGACAGAAATTCGCTATATTAAATTCTACTTTACATGGAATAAATATTATTGTTATTAAATATGACAATATAAAACAATAGTGTTCTCTTCAAAGATACTTAAGAAAGCATTTTCTTTCCAAGGAGGTCTTACACTTGAGTCCTCTCCCAATTCAGCTGACTATTATTATCTTTAAAATCAACTATAATAAACACAATATAAATTGGAAATGTAATGAAAAATTTGAGAATATTAGCCAAGGTTTTCAACTTATATATTATCTCATTGTCTCATTTCTGAAAATGGGGTAAATTACATAGTA
>NC_022027.1:12966606-12978033 GCF_000317375.1 Microtus ochrogaster
ACACACACACACACACACACACACACACACACACACACACACACACTTATGTTGTCTATCTTTTTCATTTAGTTCCTTGTCATAAAGATCAAGTTTTACTGGCCAAAAGACCATTAAGTAGGCATTTCTTTCTCTTTGCTGCATCATGACTAATACAATATTAAAACTAATGGAGCATTAGATACTTTAGATTTCAAGTCTTTTCTTCAGTTAGATATTCACTGCAATTATCAGTATGCAATTAAGAATCTGGATTAGTTTGACAAAATGAAGAATTGTCAATACCTCCTGAAAGAAGTTCAGTTTTTACTTCCACCATCAACTCTTTTTTGTTTTTATGCAGTAAGTTAAATGTTATCTTATTGCTTTTAAGTGCTCAACATAATAGACTTATCACTTAACAGAAATGGAAGTGTACTTCTATTTATGCCAGCACACAAAGGCTCAGGCTGGAGGATCACAAATTCAAGGTCTGTGTGGGCCACAGAATACATTCAGTTTACCAATACCAGATTTCAAAATGAAAAGCACAAAGAAGCTGGATATTTCAGTGGTAAAGCATCTGATCTCATGTGGAATGCCCTCAGTAATCCCTAGAACCATTTTGTGTGTGTGTGTGTGGTGGGGTTTGAGGGTGACATAGGAATTGGCAGTTCATTGAAAGAAAGGGAAGGAGAGACAGCCTTAGAAAATACTGGCAGGAATGCAAGGTCTGACTAATGAAATGAGTAGTGGCCTTAAGAGGGACACAAGGCAAAATCAGAAAGGGAAGGTGGGCTGGAAACATGGCTTAGCCCACGAAGGATATGGCCTACAACCAAAAGTACAGAAAGGATGGTGCCATCCATATTTAGAGAGGGGAATGTTTTCAGTAAGTAGCTGTAGACATTGGCAGGATAGTCTACCATGATAAAAATTCTCGTTAAGAGTCCCAGTGAAAAATCTGCCCCCTTGTTCTTAATAAAAAGCATGATGTTACTCCAGCATGGATTTTGTGTTTATCACGTAAGCCTTGTGACTAATAATGTTTTTGTTTACTTGTATTAGCTATCATTAAGGATCTCGTGTATTTTCACATGTTCTTAACTCAGCTTCCTTTTGATTTCTGGCTCAGTGATAACATACATCTTTTATTTTCTTTATACTGCATGAATCTTTGTGAAAAATTTCTTTTCTCCTTCTCTCTCTCTCTTTATAGCGGGAGATAGAGAAAGACCAAAAAAGTAGTTAGTATTATAGTTGGATGTAAAGAAATACTATATAAAAAAATCCAAACCAAAATCTTAGATTTGGTAAGAAGCAGATCATTAACTTTGAAGGAATTGATTTAGGCATTGGTATGGTAAGTGGACCCACATATGCATGCATGCAAACCTACAAGAGGAGATTCAAATGTAATAATTGATACATGAGTGGATAAAGCATGCAATATAATTCAGTGAATTATTTATTCAAGCTTTAAAGGAAGAAAATTCTGACAATATGTTCAATATCGATGATTCTTGATGATACAATTCTAAGTGAAATAAATATGCCTAACAATGCAAATAAATATTATATAATTTTGAAGATGTGAAATACTTAGTCAAAAATCACAATGATAGAAGAATTGGTAGACGTGAGAGTAGGGTATTATTACGTATTTGATACATACTAATTTTAGTTTTACAGGATGAAAGGTTTCTAAAATTGGATTTTGGTGATAGCAGCACAATAAAATGTACTTAACTCTGCTTGATTATACTCGTAAAAAGGGTAAAGATAGTAAATTCTATGTTATGTATTTTGTCATATGAAAAAACCATCAAAGAGAGTGAGATAAGTAGGAATGGTGATTAACACCTTATTAAAGAGATAGTCACTGGGCTTTGGTGGTGCTCGCCTTTAATCCCAGCACATGGGAGACAGAGGCAGGCAGATCTCTGTGAGTTCGAGGCCAGCCTGGTCTGCAGAGTGTGTCCCTGTCTTGAAAAAGAAAGAAACAAATCAAGAACAAAATAAAGGAGAGGGTAGAAGTAGTTGATATGAAAGGGAATTGAATGGTAGTTGCAAATGGGCAGTATGATTAAGCAAAAAGGTTTTTCTTGGGAACAAGTAGATATGATTGTACTCAAAACAGGGAAGCACTTGACAGAAGCACAAAAAAATTCATCACAGCTAGTCATTTTTGAATAGCCATGTATGAGAGGTTGTCTGCCTCTATCTTCACATTTAACGACAGTATCTATTTCTTTTAGGAATAATTGTATTCTGAGTTTGAGCTGGGTGGTGGTAGCACAGAGTTCAAGGTCAGCCTGGTTTACAGATTGAGTTTCAGGACACCCAGAACTGTATAAACCCTGTCTCAAAAAAAGAAAAAGTGGTGGTGGTACACACCTTTAATCAAGAGGCAGAGGCAGGCAGATCTCTGTGAGTTTGAGGCCACCTGATCTACAGAATGAGTTCCAGGACAGTCAGGATTGTTACACAAAGAAACCCTACCTTGAAAAATTAAAAAGGAAAAAAAAAAGTGACTCCAGGCCTGCTCACCATTTTCAAATCTTTCTTCGAATTCGTTGCTCGTTGGAGATTAGAACAACAATCCTTGTTAAGCAATGACCTTAACTTTTTGGAAGACATTGGAGATAATAGGAGAAAGGAGGTGAGGAGGAAAAAGGTCCAAGAAATTCTTTACTCTATAAATTGCCTTATGCATTTTTTTAGTTTCTCAATAATATATTGTAAGCTTATAAAATGCTAACATCATTCTTTTACATGTTTTAACCAATACCAAATATTTTGTGGCCGAATTTAATGATAGTGCTACTCTAGCTCTCCCACGGTGAATAATAATAGGTTTCTGTATATTGTACCAGCTGTATTCCACTGATCTAGAGCCTGTGGCCTTAGCAAAGGTAAGCTCATTCCACATTGGAGTGTGAGATAGTTGAAGATTTATCTGCTTTGGTAGTTGTCTGAATTCATATAGTCTGTTTTTAAGAGGCATGCTTAATTGCATGGTTTTGACTATGACATTAGACTAAATTCTCTTTTTGAAGTGTAAGTGAAAACTTTGAAAGAGAGTAGGTTAAGTTAGTCTATTTTAAGGCTAGGTCTAGATTCTTTGAATAATTTTTAGAAATATCCCCCCCCAATGTAATCTCTCTAGCTTCTAAGAAAATTTATATAATGTTTGACACTGGAGGCTGATTTCATCACAGAACGAAATGCTAATTCCTGTGCATAACTGATTGTTAGCCATGCTTCATGGTAGTATTCGGGCATCTAGACTGGCCTGACTTTGGGGTGTACACCCTTAGCTGTATCCACTAAGAGCTCCTCCTGTACACATTCTCTTTTAAAAAGGCCCTGCCCACCTCCCATCAATCTCTCTTTCTCCGTCTCCATCTGTCTGTGTTTCTGTCTCTTTCTCTTCCTTTCCTCTTCTCCCCTCCCTTCTCCTCCTCTCATATCTTCTGTTACTCCTATCCCCAGAGACCAATCTCCCCTCTTCTCTCCCCCCTTTTCCCATTCACTTCCCCCAAAGTTTCATGGCGTCTTTCTCTTGTGCAATACTTTTTCTAAATTATAGCACTTCATTGACTGGTTTGAAATTGCAGTATAATATATTTTCCTTCTTTTCTCTTTTTGCTGTAGAACTTTAAAATCTGAACACTTTATTTTAGTAAGTTTGTTTCTTCTCTTCTTTTTCCTCCTCCTCCTCCCCTTTCTTTCTTTTTCTCATTTTCTTTCTTTTTTCTGTTTTCACATGTAGACTTAATGTAATGAATACTTTTTGGTAAGGAAATTGATCATTAACAGTTTCCTTTATTGCAAGGGTCAAAGGAGAGATTCACTTCCTTCCTTCATTCAGTCAGGTACCAATAATTACTTAGTTATTTCTTTGAGGCATGCATTATTCTAGACATTGGGAATAGATATTCAATAAAGTAGATATGCTACCCTCATGGAATCAATAATTTCAGGGAGAGAATGAACACATTTGAATATCCATGTGCGTATAGGTACATTTACAATCATACAACTGCTGGTACAGTTACGTGTTAAAACTGACAGGGTAACAAAATAGCCAGTGATCAGGGAGGACAAGAGCTGTTTAAATAATATAGCTATTATTTATTAAATAATATAGGCTGTGTGTGTGTGTGTGTGTGTGTGTGTGTGTGTGTGTGTGTGTGGACTGCCCATGCACATAAAAGCTTAAGGTTGATGGTGGAAATCTTTTCCACTTGTTCTTCTACTTTATTCTTTGAAGCATGGTCTCTGAATCAGAGGTGAAGCTAGCTCATGTCTGTAGTCTTGCTAGCTGGCTTGCTCTGGGGATTCCCCATCTTGGCCTTCTGAGGCTGAAATTACAGGGAGGTAGACACACTTCCCCCGCTTTTCCTTGGGTTCTGGGGTTCTCTTACTTACAAAGCAAGTGTTTTAATGCTAAGCCACCTTTCCAGTCTTGTCTAGAAGTTTGGACAAAGTATTTTCATCATTCTTTTGGAAAGATTATTATAGTTGCTGTGTGGATATGGAGTCAAAAGCAAAACTTGAGAGCTTCTGTTGAGGCTCTTAAGCAGAGGTGGATGATCTGGTGAGGACAAGGTGTCAGGGAGGTCAGTTGTTTTCAAATATAAAAGAAGGACTGGCAGTATTTACTGTGGAATCAGATTCTGGATAATTGATGCAGAATGAGAATGAGAATAAAGGTTTTGTGTTTCTGTGGTGTTACAGTTTGGGAGGATTTGAATGATTAGGAAAAATACTGATTGAGTGGTTTTTAATGATACAATGAGGTGGAGTACTAAGGGCTATGAGGTCAAGAAACAGTAAGATTTGAGAGAGAACACTGAGAAGTGTCTAAAGAGAAAGAAAGCCACAGAATGTGAGGGTCTAGAAACCTCTGGAAGAACATGCTTTAAGAATGAGTACAGAATCCAGAGAGGAGTTCAAGCCACAGGACAGCAGGCTTCTTAAGGTTAGACTGACGTAGAGGTCATTAGTGCTCTTTATAGACACAGGTTTCATGCTGGTGGCCAAGTAAACATGGGGTGGATTAAACAGAAAGCGAAGGCAGTCAATACTGTTGACTTCCTGAGGGAGGCATAACGAATGAGTCTCTGATACCAGAAGGCAGACACGAGATGGAGAAAGTTATTTTGTGGGCTTGAAATGACCTAGCTGAATGTGTCACAACACCTGTAACTCCAGCTCCAAGGGATCCAGCCCCCCTTCTAGCCTCTGCGATTCACACTCGCATGCTCAGATTCACACATTCCCGCAAAGAAAAAGCTTTTTAAAAACTGTATTTTAAAGGATATGAAGTTTCTAGTGTTTTCAGCAGTAATTGATGTGGAGGAAGACTGAACTATCACAATTGAAAAGCGACCCTTAAAGAGCTGGAAAGTGCAAGCTTATAATTAGACTTCTCATGTTGGTCTCACTATTTCCCTCCCCCCTGGAGACAGGGTTTCTCTGTGTGGCCCTGGCTGTTCTAGAACTCACTCTGTAGACCAGGCTGACCTGAGACTCAGAGATCCGCTTTCCCCTGCCTCCTGAGTGTTGGGATTAAAGTTGTGCTTTCACTGTCTGATGAGTCAGGATTTGATTGGCTGTTTCCTAGAGTGTAGTTCTTGGGCTCTGTAGGCTTGCTTTTTCAAGGATGATGACCAAAGGGAAGAAGACATCTTCCTTGCCTGTGCTAGTTAGAAAATGCCAGGAAGTCCAATCCAAACCTATCATGGTTACATCCATGGTAGGTCTTACGGTTACTTCTCCCTTCTTTATTCTCTCAGCTGATCAGAAGGAGAAAATGGAGTTCCTAGCAGCACTCAGACTTGCAGCCCAGTTAACAAGAGCAGCTAGACTGAGAAGAGCAGACAAGGACAGCTTTAGAGGCTTCTTGAGGGTGACTGGAGGTGGGATCTGGCACCATAGATCATATGATATAACAATAAACAAACAAGTAAATAATGTAAATTTTATTAAATTTCATTTTTCAAAATGGGCTAATGTAGTTCTGTAAACTGAAAAACAAACAAACAAAGCCTACCTACTAATAGTTTTCCTAGGTACTGTCTGGTACTTTGTACTGTAACAGATCAAAATTGACTGAGTTTGCTTATGTTCACTGGACATGTTTAAATAATGAAAAACTTTCGAGCGAGAAGAGGTTTTACTGCGAGATAGTCGGGCTTGCCTTGTCATAGCTTCCTGCATCAGATTTACAGGCATATGCCACTTCCCTCAGTATCACTGCAGAAGGGAAAATGTACAATGGAGACGGCATAAAACTTAGGGACACTGTATACACTGATTTAGTTTGGAAATCTTGACAGAGAGGTGCCTCCCAATATTTGTACATTGGAAGGATAATTTTTTTCATAACACCTAAACATTCATAGAATACCAGTTGTTATTTATCACACTTCAATCATTACCAAGATGCCAAGACTGTTAGGGTTTTTATAGTGTCATGTCTTTATTTGTATGAGAATTGGATCTGGGTTACTGTTGAATTTTCCCAGTGAGGCTCCTTCAGGATAGACAGTGGATACTAGTCAGTGAATACACCTGAAATTTACAAAGCCATCCAAAGGGTTGTCTAGAATGAAATGAACTGAATGAAATTTATGCTCTGGCAATGCTAAAGCATGCATGGGCAGCCCATATATGTTCTGCTGAACTTGTCCACATTGGGTTTCGGGGTCTAAGTTGATGAGGATGACTGACCAGGTCTTTTCCTCAAGAGGGCACTAGATCTCATTACAGAGGGTTGTGAGTCACCATGTGGGGGAATTGAACTCAGGACCTTTGGAAGAGCAGGCAAGACTCTTAACCGTTGAGCCATCTAGTGTTCATAAAATATCCAAAGGTAATATCTGTCACATCAAGGAGAAGCAATAATTTTCTGTCCCATGCTACTATGAAATAATAGTTCGAATAGTTTTTATTGGCTTTCTTCACTTGGTATAGTCTAGTGAGAGATCTGGTTAGTATTTTTTCAAAAACCAGTTCAATACCATTATAAAAAGTCATTTTTTATATTAATAGGAAGCAAGGATCAGCATTCTCTGAAAAAAATGGTATTATGCAGTATTTACACTAGTAGTTTTTGTTCAGGCTGAATGCGTAAAACATAGGCTCTTTTCTAGATTATAAAAATTTATTTTACAAGTAAATCTGTTAGGTAGGACTTAGAGGTAAATTTTAGTTTGCTGATAGTTCCATTGCAAGAAGTAATTCCTAGATAATAGTGTTTTACTTGCATGAACTGTTGAATACAAGAAGGACTAGTTTATAATTAAATAGGACTTTGAATTATATTTCATTAGATCATATTAATTCATCTCCAACACTTTCAACAACGAGAGCAGATTGCTTTCTTCTCCATTGGCACAGCCAGAGGTCTGCAAAAAAAGAGAAAATACAATTTCTAGAGCTAGTCACAAGACGACTAAGCAGTACAGTGTAGATTTGGGAATCAGTGAGCAACCAATTAGAACAGTATGAAATAGGCAGAAAGGTTGCTTTCAGCTCTAATGCATAAAGTTGAAAGTAAATATGAGATGTTTTAGTAATTTTAACCACATGTAATCACTATGTTCCTAATAAGACTTTTAAATTACAGATAATTCCTCACTGCAAAGTCATGAATCAGCCTTTCTTTAAACTGCAGTTAAAACTCTCAGCTGCTTTTATAGTAATTATTGTTTTTATATAAATACCATAAACCTATAGTACAAAATTTCCAGTATTATGTATTTTCATCTTACATCTTCTCAACTTACTTCTAAATGAATGCTAATGTAGACTTACTATAGGTTTTGAGACTTTTCACCTTTTCATTACTAATTATAGATGCTCCCCCTTTCCTAAATAGGCAAGATCAATATCCCAAAGTGAGGAGAGCCTTGGGTTTGCTTCTTGTATTCAGATCTCCATATAATGTTCTCTAGAACTGTGATTTAGGGTGATTAAATTAATTACTGGGTTCTCTTTGTTCCCATTTGTAAAACGCAGCTAGTGGCAATCCGCTCACCTAGACAGCTGAACTGAGGGCCAGTGAGAACATTATTTGAGTGCTAATCAGAGCCCTGTGTTTGTTATTCTCATTGTCAGTGTTAAAGTGCTGGCTGGGCGTGGTGGCATATGCCTTAATCCCAGCACTTCAGAAACTAGAGCAGACAGATCTCTATGCATTATAGGCCAGCTTGTTCTATATAGGGAGTTCCAAAACAGCTAAACAAATAAAAACAAAGACCAGTTAATGTACTGGCTTCATGAAAATCACTAACTGCACAATTAACAGACTTTTTAAAATCTACATAAGAAAATTTTTGTTTTTAAATTTTGTTTCATAATTGAAATAAATCAAATTTAGAGAAATTGCCAGAACCAGAAAAAAATTCCTTTTGCTGTTTGTCCAGATAACCCCATTGCCCATCCCAATTTTGACATTTGTCCTAATAATGACTTATAGCTGAAAAGTGTGGGATTATGTATGATGCCCAGTGTGTTCCTAATTTAGGAACAAAAACTGCTACAAAATGATTTTTTTCATTGCTTTTGTTTGTGGCATATGTGTCAGTTTTGTTTTAATTCCGGTGATTTTTCTTTGGTTACTTACTGAAGGTAGTGTCTGCTGCATTTCTGCAAGTGGACTTTGATCTCTTTTTTATGACTTTTTTGTTTTTGCTTGACACAGGGTTTCATGTAATCCATACCTGCATCACACTGGCTGTGTAATTCAGGTGTATAGCTACACTCAGTTTTGTACAGTGCTGGGTGTTGAACTCAGGGCTTTGTTTGTACTGCCTAAGAACTCTGCCCACTGAGCTGTGCCCCAGCCCCTTTTTCTGAGGCTGTCACTTGAAAACTGTGTAAAAATATCATATTCCTCCTATCATTTTCTCCCACTGTTTTAGTGTTCTTTAGATTTTTTCTTGGATTAACTGTTATATTGATAATTGCCAAATGGCAGCTTTTCAGATTCCATCATTCTTCTCTTTATTAGTTGGCATCCGACCGCAAGAGATTTAAGTAGAGTTCATTATTAAAATCTTGTCCTGTGAGGATGCTGGTTGATAATAGACATGTCTTGGAAGTAGCCCCTGGGAAAGAGCAACCACAGTGTCTCACTGGCTCTCAGAAGACTCATGTCTGCATACACTCGCTCATACTGCCGTTGATGTCAACTTTTCTCTTTTATTCTGTGGATTTTCATTTTGCAAGTCTTACTTTGATGCTCAAATGCCCAGTGTTGCAAGTGGTCTTCTATGCTGCCTTTAGTAAACCTTAAATGATCCCCTCTGTTCTTGATCCCTTCCTTTTTGACCCGAGAAGGTATTATAGATGCATCATGTTGATTCTCAGTGCCAGTCTTGGAAACACTGATTATTTTAGTAGATGCTTATTTAGAAATGAAGATTCTAGAAAGAATGATGCTCCTAGGATATTATTCTTAGATTTCTCAGTGGTCAAACTTAAACATTACAGCTTATTTATATTTTTTAATTAAAAATCCCTACTGTACTGGCCCATTCTCTTTGGAGGGATTTCTTGCTCAGCCTAGATACAGTGGGGAGGACCTTAATGTTGCCTTAAAGCTATGTGGTAGATTTTGTTCACTTTTCATGGGAAGCCTTATTCTCTCTGAGTAGTGGTTGAGGGGAGGATAAAGGGGGTGAAGGTGGAGGACTCGGGAGGAGGGGAAAGAGTGGAAGTGGGATTGGTATGTAAAATAAGAAAAAAATAGTTAAATAAAAAAAAACCCATGGGCTCAATGTAATTATTTATACCTCTAATTTCAGTCCAACACTATTGAGTGATTTTAACTTAACGCTTCACTGTTTGTATCCCCTTCATTGACAATAAAGTGGATAGGCTGTTATCCCCAGCATGTTTACTTACTCCTTCCCCCTGTTTACAGTCCTTTTGCTGACCGCATCAGACTGCTGCTGCTGCCTCACTCCAGACCCTGCCTTGTGTGGGCTGCTGCCATGATAGGGCTGTTATCCCATTGCATAGGTGCTGGTCAGCAGTAACTTTCTTTTCATCCATATGCGGAACTTGGCTACTTCTGAGCAATAGAAAGATTGTTGAGATTTGGAGAAAAATTGGAGGAAGCCTTAGAGGGCACTGTTCACGTCCTTGGGTAAGTGAGTCTGTCAGTGTGGATTTGTTTACTGGAGCACTTTATTCCTAGTTTGCACGTCTTATGTAATAACTGCTGAGCTGCTGACAAACAAAGGTCCTCTGTAAATGAGCTTGTTTAGTAACTTAGCATTTTAACCTTTGTGCCACTGCTCAGAATTGAGGGAACTTTTCCTAAAAGTTGTTTTTTGCCACAATAACATTAAACCATGACTATATATTCTAAACAAAACCTAAAACATTCCATACCAAGTAAATATAGCTAATAATATTTATGAACCACTAGATTTTAAATTGCAAAATGTACTAGGAAAAGTCTCATGTAGTTGGAGACCAGACAAAATTTTGTGAGTAAAATTAGCAAGACTCTTTCTGCCATTGGAATTGGTGGGATTTTCAATTTTTAAAGGAAAACAGGACTTTCAGGTTGTGAATGTTTGATGTGATAGTGAGCAGTGAAAGCTCTGTTTCTACCCTTTAATTCACTGGCCTTTAAAAGAAGGATTTCTTAGAATTTTTTTCCTCTTTTTTTTTTTTGAGTTGGGGAGTGTTTGACTCCCTCAAAAATGAATGTATTTTGTTATATCATGTTCTGTGATAGTCCTGATAATTTTTGGATCCCAGTATTTTATTTATCCAGCACCTAATATTAATTACCATGTGCCTGGTAAATATTTGCTGTATGAAGAAATAGTAAGTGGACTGTATAAAGATTTTTTTTTAACATACTTAATTGACTTTGTTTTTCTTGTGCCTTATGTGGTGGCCGCAACTGGAGCCCGGGTCTTCAGAACAGAGACTCTGGTGCAGGTTTTCACAAGATAGTCAGTGAATTCTTGATAAGAAGTCTTGGTGAACACAGTCTCTTTCCAGAGGTTTGGGGTGGGGGGTATCAGATAGCTTAGAGATGGCATCAAAGGTGGCCTTGTCAAAATTGTTCAAGGTGGCATTGTAGCCCCTAGCTGATGTGTGGCAGTCATCAGTACCGGCCATCAGCAGCAGCTTCCTGGGCACAATAGCAGAGATGATGCCAGGGCCAGGGATGAGATGCACTAGGAAAGAGCCACCGCTGCCTGTCATCTTCCATAGAACAGTGTGGGGCTGACCAGTCTTGTTCCTCAGTAGCCTGTCCCCACAGGAATGATGAAAAGCTTGGCCAAGATGATGGCCCTTTGGATGGCAGTGGCTACCTTATTGAAGCTCTTAACGTCAAGACCAGCATGACCATTGTAATTTTCATATCTTAGTTAGGGTTTCTATTGCTGTGAAGAGACACCATGACCA
>NC_022027.1:12978313-12979144 GCF_000317375.1 Microtus ochrogaster
GTGCTGGAGACGTGGCTAAGAGTTCTGCATCTGCAGGCAGCAGGAAGAGAGAGTGACATTGGCTTGAGCATTTGAAACCTCACAGCCCAACCCCAGTGACATACTTCCTTCAACAAGGCCACACCTCCTAATAGTGCCATTCCCTATGGCCCATGGGGACCATTTCCATTCAAATCACCACACCCCAATAGTGACAAATCCTTGAACCTGGTCTTTTGGAAATACTCCCAGGGAAAAGTCAATAATCTCATAATCCATAATGGGCAGGGAGAACAGGTTTGTCTCCTCCAGGAACTTGATCTTCATATCACCAGGTGGCACAGTTTGTTGATAGGGGATCTACTCATTATCTTTGGCCCTCCCTCTAAGAGCTAAATCTGAGGACACTTTGTTGGCCTCCAGGTCCTCTGGGACCTCCTGCTACACCAGTATCACCTGCTATTTTCACAAAGAAGCCATTTTTTTTAAGACTTAAAAAAAAGAAGAGGAAAGTGACACAAAATGAAAGCAAGCATTTCTAAAGCTAGTACTTAAAAATATAATTTTTGCTTGATATATTTTTTAGAAAATAGCATATTCATCACTTTATGACATAGCCACACTTTAGAAGAAATTTGTTGCTTTATCTAGAAATGCCATTAAGAGAAATCAGTCAAAATTAACTTCTTCCTGTTTGCCATGTTTGTTTAATAGAATCATTTGTGTCATATTCATGTACCCACAACTCATTTATTAAGTACTTCACAGTTGTTGATATGTCGAGAATCTCCAGGTAAAGGAAATAATGCCGATCTTGAAAGAGTATTTCATTTGATATGAAACAGTATTTTA
>NC_022027.1:12979244-13013546 GCF_000317375.1 Microtus ochrogaster
GGATCTTTGTGAGTTCGCGGCCAGCCTGGTCTACAAGAGCTAGTTCCAGGACAGGCTCCAAAGCTACAGAGAAACCCTGTCTCAAAATACACCCCCCCCCCTCACAAAGATAGAAAGACTTGTCAGTGCCTGTGGAGGCCAGAAGAGGGCAGCAGACCTCCAGGAGTTGGAGTGACTGGCAGTTGTTAACTCACCTGATATGGGTGGAGGGAACTGAACTCTGGTCCCCTGAAAGAGTAACAACTGTTCTTAAATGTAAGCCGTCTTGCCCCATTATGTTCTAGGTGGGATCTTTTCTAGAACCAAGGATTCTGTAGTGCTGCTTTCATCAGTGATGAGATTCTCTGAGAGTAGTATTGTTTATTTTTATTACTACTCCTGGGTCACAAGTATATAATTCAAACTAAAACTGATTCCTTTTAAAGGAAGAATGTTACACACTCATTAAATACTTAAATGGTAATTTTATGTAGGAATATAATAGTATCTTGTGTCTTAATGAAACTTAATATAGTATGACATGAGATGTTAGCAGGTAGTTAGCAAAATAAGGCAGCTCATATGCTATGCCATTTTGTAGAAACAAATAGAAATTCAGGGGTAGAGATCTCTGCCAGCTAGAGCATTTCATCCAGTTCTAACCTAGTTGTAACCTGCCTGTGTCCCTATGTATTGTTCATGTCTTTCTTAGAAGGCTGTTTCAGTCGGGGCAATATGGCCTCTGTTGGTGAATGTATCTACCACTTCCTATCTCTTAATTCTCATTTCTTGAACCTTGCACTTTCAGAAAGCTTTTGCTTTTAGGCCTGGTTTTCATCTTTATCATGAGCTGTTCTAAAAAAGCTTTGTATGGTAGGACTGGCTAGTAGAGTAGAAGGGGACGGCAGCAACAAAGTTGTTTTCTTTTTTCAAGCTGAGCAACTATAGAAATTGTCCTGTTAGCAAAAAAGAGTTGTTTTTTAATCTCCAGTTGTCTGGCCTTCCACATCTTATACTAGAGCTCCATCTTTCCTGAAGTTCTGATTCTACTCAGCATCCTTTTTCCTACCACTCCTGCTCTTCAGAACCCTCACCAAGTGTGGTGCACACTTTTAATCCCAGTACTCAGGAGGCAGAGGCAGGCGGATCTCTGTGAGTATGAGGCCAACGTGGTCTACTAGTAAGTTCTGGAAGAGAAACACGGTGTCACCAAGAAAAAAAGGGAAGAAAATGTATAAAATGTATTGGCTCTTTGAAATATTATTTTCAGGTTGTTAGAGTGTTTCTTTCCATGCACAGTCATATTTTCTATCATGAAAAATTCACATCACTATTGCTCCCTCCAACTTCAGTAGCTCCATGTATAATTGACGTCTCATGGAGAGCCACAAGTCCACTGAGGCAACCACTTGTAGTAGATTACTTGTTGATAACATTCTGTGCTTGTATGCTATTATTACTAAATTTCTAAGAAAAAAATATCTCATGTTGGTAGTACCAGGCTTTTTCTTTTTGGTCACTAACCAGCTCCCATTATTAGTTTTGAATGCTCAGCCTAGCTTAGGGACATTTCTGGCTAGCTCTTTTAAATTAACCTGTATTTCTTTATCTACCTTTAGCCTTGGGCTTTCCTATGTTTTTTCGGTATATTGTCCTTTCACTGCTTCTCTGTGTCTGGCTGACCTTTGCCTGGCTTCTTGCTCTGGGCATCTCCCTTATTCTCTCCTTTTCTTCTTCTTCCTGGTTCTTCTTTGTTGAGCCTAGTTTTCTCCTTCCATCTATTCTCCCTGCCTGTAGTCCCACCTATCCTTTCTCGGCCTAGCTTTTGGCCATGTAGCTCTTTATTTGACCTCTCAGGTGCCTTAGGCAGGCAAGGTGAAACAAATACGCACATCTTTTCACAATTAAACAAATGCAGCATAAACAAAAGTAATACAACTTTACACAGTTATATTCTGCATCATAAACAAATGTAGCACTCCTTTGCATAGTTGAATAATATTGTACAACAGTTATGAGCATGTTTCACACGTGTCAGTTGATAGACATGTGTGACCATATGTGTGATTGCTTGGCCAGGTGTCTTGTTATGGAATCTAGAGACAGCTACATTTCACTGTCATTATAAGGTACAAGTAAAAATGGATGAGTAGGTGTATATTAAACAAAAATCCCTTAATCAAAGGAATGGCATTTTAATAAAAGAATAAGTTCCTAGGCTGACGAGTTGGCAAAGCGAGTAAAGGGAATTGCTGCCAAGTCTGACTTTTATTCCTGAAACCCACAGATAGAAGGAGGTAACTGACTCTTGAAAATGGTTCTTTTCCTCCACATCTAAAACACACACACATGCACACTTATTTGCACACGTGTACACACACATACAGTAAATAATACAAACACTGTTTTTAAAAAAGAGTAAGTTCCTATTGTCTTAGCACTCCTCATCCAGAGAGCAAGTTGGTTGAGGACAATCGCATGTGCGTTTGGTTAGTCTCCTGGTAGACACGCGTATAGATGATGAAAGAACACGAAGGACGATAGCTATAATATTGGAGTGGGTGGTAGGCAAAATGTCTGCAGGAAGGATTTCCTAATTTGAGTCGTTAAGAGTTAAGGACAAGACGGAAGAAAGGAAAGCTGTTCTGAGTTAAAGAGTGGCAGGAGATACAGGGACACAGCACATTTAAAAAGCTGCAGATCGTGAGGGTCATAGGTGCTGCTGCTGCACAGTGGTCAGCAGTTCTTGAAACAGCTTAGTCTGAAACCTACTGTGGCCATTTACTAATTTGTTATACCTAATTAAGAGTTTTATTTACTTTGAGAAAAGCATAGGCTCAGCGTGGGAATAAAAGTGCACACTTCAGAGTTGCTTCAGTGTCTATGTGAAATAACATTCATAAATCTGGTTTGTAGTAGATAGTTAATGTTAGCAGCAGTTTTTATTGGTGTCCTGGCTGCTTTTAGAATTTGATTTTCCCTGTCAGCATTCTGTAATGAAGTGTTCTTGGTTGACTATTTAATTTGTGGTGCTTCAGATAGCAGCCCTCTTTTGTTATAATGGAGTTGCAAAGACAGGATTTTAAAGCTAGCGTAGATCAGTTTGTTGGTGTGCTTATTTAAAAAGTGAACCTGAGTTAAAGAGTCCATCTGTAATGGTGCTGTGACTGGCTGTACAGTGCAGCCTGATGTGTCTCTTCCCATCCCAGAGTTCTCCTCATTAGTGTTGGAACTAGTTGCAGACATCACTGAAACATCAATCTATAGCACTTGCCACAATTTAGAGCAAAAATACTTTGTTAGCAATTCCAAACTCTGAATAAATTGCTAAGTGCATTTTTAAAATGTGCCTTTCACTGCTTGCCCTCTGGTGTAGGTACAGTTCAGCCGCTGCGTAGCTTGAAAAAGCTCAGTTACAGGTGGGCAGAAGGCACAGGGTAGCCTCAGAGAGCTCTTTAACATTGAGGATTTCTTATGCAAACAAGCTTTTGTTAGTTTCCTCATTGAAATGTGAATAGATTTTGTAGTACTTACCCTGCAAGTCTGATCTGCCTCAGTTTATGTAGCACTAAGCTTACAATAATTGCTGCGTGCATGCTTAGCATAGAGTGCTCAGCAAGGGACCTACCTGTCCTTTAGTGGAATAAGCAGATACTGAAAGAATTCCTTTTCTTATAGATAATTGTAACTTATTAAGTTCTGTGAGAAAAGAGGTCCAGAGTGATTTATGAAGAGGTGAAGTTTTAGCTAAGAAAGGAAGGTTCAACAAAATACAGGCAATGATAGGATAAAATGGGTAAGAATGAGTTGCCCTGAGGACTGAAAAGACAGGCAGTCTTTGGAGCAGAGTAAACTAATACAAGACCCAAGTCCTGGTCATGAGAAGAAATGAAAGGGTATTTGCAAGGCATCTTCAAGGAACCCAGAGAGCAAGTGGCAAAGTAAGTTTTCTCCTCGAGTAATTTTGTCATATTTTAAAGATACGCTCAAAAGAAAACTAGTTCTACAAACAAAGCTACTTTAGAATCAGCACAACTGTCTACTCAAGTAGAGTAGTAGCACTTTTGTCCCCTCTTATTTGATTTTCTTCCTTTGAATCTGGCCTCTATGGAAATTGGGGCAGTATTTGATGTGCTGGATCGCTTGATCAGGACTTTTCCTATTGAAAAATTAAAAGTCAAAGAGAATCTTCTCTTGTTTTCCTGGCTTAGAGTGTGTGTGGGTGTGTGCAGTGCAGCTGTGCTGCGGGTTTCTTGGCAGTCAGATGGGGCAGTTCTCCATGTAGTCAAACCAGAAGGAAGAAGCCTTCGTGTAAAAAGCCTACTTTGACTGGATTGGATTCAGCGGGAGGCATCCAGGCCTGAGCTCCTTGGCTGGTAGCCTCCTTTGTTTGGCTCCATGGATCCAGCAGCCTCAGGCCCATATACAGGCATTATGACAGAGCTCTATCAAGAGAACATGAGAAACAGCTGTGTCTCAGTATAAAATCACCACTTAGCAATACAAGTTTTAAAATAAAGTTTTTATTGTTAATTATGATTCGTTCAGGTTTTTTTCTTTAAAAAACACATTGTATAAGGCATACTGTGAAAAAAATTGCATGCAAATGTGAATTCAGAATTTTCTATAATTTATGAGAATGCTCTTTTCCTAGATCCGTTTGTGCACAGATGGATTCACAGCGCTGTGCTCAGTGCTTCCTTGTTGCCTTCAGCCCCATTTGCCCTCTTGTGTGGTCTATAAACACTTCGTTTTCCCAAATCCTCAGATTAAATGCACATAATATGCAACTCTCCATTTCTCAAGCACACTCACAGCCTTCCCTTGGATAAACTCATTGTAGCCCATTACACACTGCAAGCAGACAAAAGCCTCTGACTTGATTCTTAGGGCTTTTGACTTCTTTATATCTTTGCTTTTAGGTGTTATTTTCAATGAAGTACAGAGTTTATGGTTAGTTCGTCTGTGTTCAAATCCAGCCTTTCCTAATGTGTTCTGACTTCCTGCCAATTTCTCAAAAAACACAACACAACAAAACAAACACCCCCAAAAAAACAAAAACCAAAAAAAAACAAAAAACAAAAAAAAGAAAACAAAACAAAAAAAACCCAGTAGGACTTCAATGTTAGCATTTCTCTCTGGTTGGGGTATTTTTCTTTCAGATCTTCAGAATTTCTATGAGTTTTTATTTTAGGTTTTAGTTGATATAGTTAACTCAGAGGGCTGACCCCATCCTTTTTCTGTGTGTATGCACATGAGATTTCTCCCTTCCCCATTTTCCTTAATGACTAACGTAATTTAAACTTTTCCTCCCCATCCTTTATTTCTAAGTTGTCCTACCTGAGTCCTTGCCCAAGGATTTTAGCTTCCACAGGGGCAAAGGTTTCCCACATCTTGTTCACAACCATATGCTGCGATGCTTAGGCTGGACCTGGTTTTTTGAGGGCATTTCATAGTATTATATGCATTAATGGGCTAGGTGACGTGTCAGTCAAATCTGTATCTGTTAAGTTACCTATACCCAGCAAAATGGATTATTTCATCCTTTAAAAGCTCTGTATTGATACTTATTTTAGAACTAGTTTTACTGCTATTTGCCTTAATTGTTTTTATATGTTTCTTCTGTTTTAGATTCTGTCTTTAGGAAAACAAGTAGAGGTCTCATTATTTTGAGTTTACCATAGAGTGCTAGATATTATTTTATTACTGTTTATTGAATTTAATTGAAAATTTAATATTCCATCTTTGCTTCCCCTAAAGTTATATAGATGTGTACAGCTTTTAATTTTGAGAACAGTGTGCTTTAAAATATACCTCCTTTCTGTCTTGCAGTTCATAATTGGACAGTTGAGGATACCCTGCAGTGGTTGGTAGAATTTGTTGAACTTCCGCAATATGAGAAGAATTTTAGGGATAATAATGTGAAGGGAACAACACTTCCCAGGTCAGTGGTACCCAGATTGCTTTTCCACACATTGAGAAGTGTATTTTAGATGATGCCAATTTTCAGTTCTGAACCTGTAAGATAATTCTGGGGCTGATGCCATAAAAGAAATACTATAAATATATCTGTTTTAAGTATTTTATCTATTTTCTTGTTATAGTTTTATTCTTTGTGCATTCATGTATATGTATGTGTATTTGGGGCGTGAGTGTGGGTATATGTAGATGGCACATGTGTGTAGAAGTTAGAGAACAACCTTAGATGGTGCTCTGTAACTTGACCTTGTTTGAGACACGGCCTCTTTGTTATCAGTGTTTGTGCATATCAGGTTCGCTGGCTCCCAAGCTTCTGAGTATACATGACTTAAACTTTTCCTTCTCCACCTTCTTTATTTCTAAGTTCAAGTGTCTCTTGCCTGTTCCTCCTAACTCACTGAAGGATTGCATATTGCATGAATCCCTCCACCCCTCAACCTACCCAAGAAGGCTTCTTATCTTCCATTTAGGTTTTCATCTTAAGAAGTTAAGCACTAAGAGTATAGCGGGAGCTTTTTCAACTACTGCTAACTAAAAGCTCTTAAAGTAAGAACTGTTTAACATCTGCTAAAAATGTTTAATAAGTCCCAAACTATTTTATTTTTCTTTGTGAAAATGCCACCATCAGGTAATTAATTATTATGAAATACCCTATTTCATAAATTTCTCAATTACAGTACGTTATAATAGAAAGTAACTTTAGAAAAAGAGCAGCTCATCATTATAGCAACACAATTATCAGCCCAAGGAAGGCTTCCAGTAGCTAAGTTTTATGAAAGGGTTTCTGAAGTGTGGTGTGCTTCATACAGATGAACTCTTGATTCAGATGAACTCTCAACAGTGATCACCAGCATGTGAAGTAGTAAATATTGTTGCTTGTGTATTGAAATTTGTATATTAGAAATACTTTGTTTATTACATGAACTTTTTTCTGTGTACAGGATAGCAGTTCATGAAACTTCATTTATGATTTCCCAGTTGAAAATCAGCGACCGGAGTCACCGACAGAAACTTCAACTCAAAGCACTAGATGTGGTTTTGTTCGGGCCTTTGACACGTTAGTATCTCTTTCATTCAGTGTGATCCAGTAGTGTAGTCTGCCCATCCCTGTGTTGATGAAGAAAACAGAATGGAGAAGCTCAGATCAACAAGAAGAGCCACTTGCTGACTGTGAAGGAAATATGGCTCATAGGATGAGCTTTTCTGCCATAAAAACGTGAATTTTCAAAAGTAGTTACTAAGTAAAAGTAATTTTAAAATTTTCTCAGTGGTTACACATGTTCTTTCCAAGAAAGCAGTATGAAGAAGGCCTTTAGGAGACATCACAGCTGAGCTAGCAATGATGATGGATCTTTTATACAAATGCTAATTTCAGTACTAGCTTGCTTTGGGGACTTGTGTTTACTGCTAAACACCAAAAGAGGGTCATGCCTATCTTTTCTTGGGATATGAAGTTCTTGGTTCTTTTTTTTTTTTTAAATTTTATTTATTAAAAATTTCCACCTCCTCCCCTTCCTCCATTTACTTCCCCCTCCCCCAGCACCCCCTCCCTCTCCCTCTCTAGTCCTAAGAGCTGTCAGGGTTCCCTGCCCTGTGGGAAGTCCAAGGTCCTCTCCCCTCCGTCCAGGTCTAGGAAAGTGAACATCCAGACTGGCTAGGCTCCCACAAAGTCAGTACATGCAGTAGGATCAAAACCCAGTCCCATTGTCCTTGGCTTCTCAGTCAGCACTCCTTGTCTGCCATGTTCAGAGAGTCCAGTTTGATCACATGCTCCATCAGTCCCAGTCCAGCTGGCCTTGGTGAGCTCCCATTAGATCAGTCCCACGGTCTCAGTGGGTGGACGCACCCCTCTCAGTCCCGACTTCCTTGCTCATGTTCTCCCTCCTTCTGCTCTTCATTTGGACCTTGGGAGCTCATGGAAGGCCTGTAACGGGTAGACTGTATTTGTTCTTCAAGTGTGATCTTAGATTGTGAGCAGCAGTATCACCTGGGGCTCTCCCTGGGCCTTCTGACCGTGCTTTCCTCTTTAGCGGAATGTTCAAGACATTTGTATAATAAATTGGTGATGCTTTGGGATCAGATTGTATTCTCTTTAATTTTATAATTCATTCAACTTAGTGAGCATTTAATTATTTGGTAAATGCTCTGGATCTCCTACTCCAGATAATTACAGGGAAAGAAATCAATCAGGAACCAATTGCATATCTAACTTGACTTTAACATTATTTACTTTATCAACTTCTCTAAGAGAAGAAAATGTTGGAATTTTATACCCTGTTAATTTGAAATAAAACGATAATAGAATATAAAAAAGTAGTTACTAATGGAAAATCTGTGAAACTGGCTAGGTGATAATTTAGATTTCTATATTAAAAATGTTGGAGTATTGTGACTGTTGAAGTTAATTCAGCTGGATGTTCACCCTTAAGAATATGGCAGTTTAACTATTCTGATGACACCAGTAGTAAGTCCTAACAGTGTCACTAGCCACCAGGAAAAGAACTTTGAAGACGTAGATCAGACGCAGAGATCCCTCGAAGCTGTAGAAGGAACACAAGTGTAGTAGGAACACCAGGTAGACACTGTTATTTGATTGATCTGAAAAGGAATATGTAGGAAACTGTTATGTCATATTTTTATTTAAAAATTTTATGTTGGACAGGAATATTTTTTCCCAGAAGGGAAGTTTAAGATGTTTATTTAATAAAAATTTTCTAAAAATGTTTGGAGGAAGTGTTTGAACAGTATATATTTTAGAAGAATTCTGTTTTATTGTTTCAGAATCCTAAAAGGAATAACAAAATTAATACAAGGAGTATGGCATTTTACAGAATACAGATTAGGAAACTAACGTTATTTCTCCCTGGATCCTGGAGTGTACCTGTTAACACTAATTGAGATGGGCTCTTATACTGAAGGCTGAAGGGAATGGTTCAGTGATCACCTGACTGATCATGATTCTGTTTTGGCTGGAGCTAAGTGAGCAGTTCTTAAAACAGCCAGAATTCCTTTGTGAGCTGGTGGGCATTACAAGAGAGGAAGTAGAGAGCTCTGCTAAAAATGCCCAGGATCCCTGAACTTTGCTCCTTGCCCTAAGTCCTTGACTGAATCCACTACATGATTGTTTTGTGTGAAATTTTGTCTTTTTCCTAGGAGCTGATTAGTAAAAACAGGAATTAAAGGTAGAGATTTTTGTCTACATAGGAACAGGCTGCTTCATAATCCAGAGAATATGGTATTATCAAATTGTTTTTAAAAATATTGTTAAATGTGCTCTTTAATAAGCAAACCAGCTAAGAAATTAATGATTATCTTTTAAATATTTTTTTTGTTCTGGAATTATCATTTGACTGAGCAAGTACCATAGTGTAATGCCCAAGCTAGATTTTGTATAATAATTCATGTTGTCAAATGAAAATATACATTTTAAAGAAGTTTTCACTTAACTCCTTTCCAGTGTGTAATGCTTTGGAATTTGGGACTGGTCAATCTGTGTATTGTTATTCCTGGAGATTATATTTCAGACAGAGTCAGAATAGGGCTATGGTTTAAATGAAACCTGAGCTGAACCTCCCAATTGGAAGCAGAACTACAAGCAATCCCTTTTGAGACTGTAGCTTCCTGCAGTGCATGTTTTGCATTGCAGGTGAGGGTGTGTGCTTTGGAAATATGAAGAAGCACTGAGACTTTCTAGCATAGAGACAGGCATGAATGAACCATGGATTTGCTAGCAACTTGAGGTTTCTGTTATGTTTCTCCATAGGAAGCGTGCAGAATGTCTTGTGGCAGGAGCACTAAGTGTTTAGGCAATGTCTTCGTTAGTTATTATTGCTGTGATGAAACACTATGACCAAAGCAACTGGGGAGGACAGTGTTTATTCAACTTATGCTTCCGTATCACTGTTCATCACTGAAGGAAGTCAGGACAGGAGCTCAAGCAGGGCAGGAACCTGGAGCCATGAGCTGACAAACAGGCTATGGAGGAGTGCTGCTCCTGGCTTGCTCTTCATGGCTTGCTCTTCATGGCTTGCTCATCTTGCTTTCTTAAGGAACACAGGATAACCAGCCCAGGGATGACTCAAAATCAATTGCTAATTAAATAAATGCCATACAGACTTGTATATAGCCTGATCTTATGAAGGAATTTTCTTAATTGAGGTTCCTTCCTTTCAGATGACTTAACTTGTGTCAAGATGACATAAAACTAGCCAGGACAGGCAATTTACCACTATAAATTATATTTCTGTGGAACATTGAAACATGACATTATATTTTATTAGAAATCATGTATCTATCTCTCTTTTTTTTTAAGATTATTTATTTGTTATGCATACAATGTTCCTCCTGCTTGTACAGCTCCATGCCAGAAGAGGCACCAGATCTCATTACAGATGGTTGTGAGCCACTACGTGGTTGCTGGGAACTGAACTCAGGACCTCTGGAAGAGTTGCCAGTGCTCTAAGGCTCTGAGCCATCTTTCCAGCCCTCTCTATCTCTCTTCTGATTAGTCCCTATAAAGTTAGTGTGCATTGACAGTCAGGGCAAGGTTAAAATGGTATTTGACTAGAGGTTTTTCTTTTATATATTCCTGAAGACAGCCCTGGTGCCTTTTGCCTTATATTGCAGTGCTGGGTGGACATTATTCTTTGGTAGGCTAGGAAATAAGGTCCTGCACTTTCCCTTATCCTAACCCCTGTATTTCAAACAAATGGCCACTTGATCCACATTACTAACTATGTACACCCAGGACTTCTCAGCTGTGTACATGGTAGAGTAGTGGATAATCTTTGTTGCTAGTAGAGGGTATGGGAGAAGAGGCTTTCTGCCAGTTGATGGGTGCTCGGATATTCCTGATCTCTACTCTTGGGGTGCAAGTAACTTCCCTGTGGGTTAACAAAATATTGTCATGTCTGCTTGGTGGGTAGTATATCCCCCAATGTAACGGACTGCTGATGAGTGTAATTTATTGCATGACTGCATGCTTGGGGAAATGCCTTTTGGTGAATGATTGGTTATCCAATTTGTGTCTCAATGATAGTGACCTGGCCTGACTGAAGGAAATGGAAGCAAGTCATGGGCTCTCTTTACTCTGTGGGGACTTCTCCCCGCGTGGCATTAGAAAATGAGCTGATATGGCCATGTGCATTTTTCACTGCCTTTCTGCAGGTCCCATATACTAGTTAGTATACTGATTGTTGGAAAGTAAGCCTACTGATTTTTGAAGGAGAGTTTTCATTTCATAAAGCTAGAATTTGTACCTGGGGAAAGGAGATATTTAGTTTTGTTTGCTTTGGATATCTACTTTTCTGTATATTTATATTATGTTACACTCAAAAGTTAACTATCTGCTTTTGTTTTTGTAGGCCCACCTCATAACTGGATGAAGGATTTTATTCTCACAATTTCCATAGTAATTGGTGTTGGAGGGTGTTGGTTTGCTTACACACAAAATAAGACATCAAAGGAGCATGTTGCAAAAATGATGAAAGACCTAGAGAGTTTACAAACTGCAGAGCAAAGTCTCATGGACTTACAAGAGAGGTAACTAAATCATCTCACTCAGCCTGGGTGTGAGAATCTTAGCACTTCAGAGGGAGTGCTAAGATGATCCTCTCAGGAGCATCTTTGACTGTATAGCTAGTGACTTCAAGGTCAGCTTGTGCTACTTAAGAACTTGTCTCAAAAAAAAAAACAAGTAAGACAAAATTTATTACTAAAACCAGTCTTAATTCTTGTTATACACATAAACAAATATGTCTTATAAAAATGTTACCTGAGTTTTAGATTAGCATTCATATTAGGTATAAATGCTCATTGCATTTTGTATTTTCAGAGAATTACAGTTTGGGAATAAATGTGTAGAAGATCAGAGAAGTAAATCAGATATAGGTAGAATGTAGTTGAATTTTACTTTCAAATATATTTAAATATTTATGTTTTTGGACATTATCTTTGCAGAAACTGTTTTCTGCAATCTTTGTCCTTCGAGCCCAAAATAACAGAAAATATCCTGATATACACCCTAATTTAAGATCAATAGAAATACTATTAAAAATTCTGATTTTTAAAAATATGATATTTTTTGAAGCAATGTTTCTTTTTTCATAAAAGTGAAATTTGGGGTACTTATATGAGGAATTTTTTAAAAAATTATTGTTCTCTAAGACTTGAAAAGGCACAGGAAGAAAACAGAACTGTTGCTGTAGAAAAGCAAAATCTAGAGCGAAAAATGATGGATGAAATCAACTATGCCAAGGAGGAGGCCTGTCGGCTGAGAGAGCTGAGGGAAGGCGCGGAGTGCGAGCTGAGCAGACGCCAGTATGCAGAGCAGGAGCTGGAGCAGGTACTGTTCTTGAGAAAGGGTTTCTATTGCTACTCGAGGTGCAGGGCCAACGTTTTCTTTTTCTTTTGTCCCATCTTCTGTATCTGCATTTATTTTCATTGTATACTTCCTCAGCTAATATTTTTTTCAGCATTGGTGAATTCATATTTTAAAAATAACAAAATGGTAACTGAAAAGTGAAGATGCCAGCATGTTTCTTTTTCCATACAACATAAGGTCATGTTAGGTTTGTTGCCTAGAGTTTACTTGAGGTGTTTATTTAATATCCATAGTAAGTCTGAGTTTCTAATATCACCTAGTAAGAGACAGGACATCTAGTTTTGGGCTTCTGTAAAGTCAAGGACTGCAGATGTTAAGGATTTCAATTAGTCATTCCTTTGAAACCTGTTAGATGGCTTTAGAATACAATCTACTAAAATTTTCAAATTTATCTACCAAGGTGTCCTTTATGATGTCTGCTTCCTCCACTCAGGTACTCAAAATAGGATAGAGTAGGCTTTCAGACATTTCACAGTTCTTTGGAGAAGAGAGGGTTGTAGAAAAATCTCATGACATGCATGTGTATCAGTTTCCTCTTCCTGCAGTGTGGTAGTTTGAATGTAATTGATCCCCATAAGCTTATAGTGGGTGGCACTATTAGGAGGTGTGACTTTGTTAGAGAGTGTGTCACTGTGGCAGTGGAGTTAGAGGTCTCCTGTTCTCAAGCTATGCACAGTGAGAAAGCTCACTTCCTGTTGTCTATGGGTCAAGATGTAGAATTCTTAGCTCCTTCTCCAGCTTTATGTCTGCCTGCATGCCACCATGTCCTGCTGTGTTGATAATGGAATAAACCTCTGAAACTGTAAGCCAGCCCCAATTAAGTTGCTATGGTCATGGTGTCTCTTCACAGCAATAGAAACTCTAAGACATGCAGAGATAAACTACTACAAGCTTGGTGGCATAATGAAATGTAGATTTATCATTACTCTACAATGTCTGTAGCCTTATTCTAGTGGAGCCTGTATGGAGGATCTGTTCCTTTTCCTTTTCCATTCTAGAGGCCATGTATTTCTTGTTTTGTGGCCCTTCCTTCACCTTGAGAACACATTCTGCTAACCTCTATGTCTATAATGCCATATCATTTTTCTGACTTGGCCATTTATTGATTGAAAAACTAAGAAACAAAATGAGGATTGGGAGACTTGTTTAGAATTATTCAGTTACAAAGCAGGGACATGAACCTAAGTATTCTACCTCTCACTTTGCATACCATGTGTTCTGCTTTCTCTCAATTCAGTTGTCAAGTAAAAGATCAGAATCATATGATAAGTCTTAATTAGTGTATGGCTAAGTAAGTGTACATTGAACATCACTGTTTTCTTCTCTTGGAGAATTTGACTGAACTTTTTTTTCTGCCATTGATTATACTTTTCTCTTGAAAAAACATTTTAATTCTCTTTGACTTAAGTTCATTAAGTTTGGGTCTGGTTAATTTTGGTATATGATTTTTTTATTTGTAAGTTTTTATATAATAAAATTTATTAAAATATACTTTAAAACTGCTAAAATTAACTCGTAGGCATACTTTGTAGTTATGTCCAGCTTCCTGGCAAATCTTTTCTGTAACAGTAAAGGCCTAGACAAAATTATAGTGTGTCCAAGAACTGGGTATGCCCTTCAGTTTCTTTTGAGAACTCCTGGCCTGATCCCACCAAGATATCTGACTTTCGGCTTGTTCTAGGATGACCGAAAACTTATTAGCTAATTATCTAACTTTGCCTATAAGAAATAACTAATCCAAAAAAAAAAAAAAAAAAAAATTTTCTTTTTATTAGCTTATATTAATTACTCTCAACAGTAGGTTTCATTATGGCATTCTCATACAGATATAACATATTTTTATTTTAAATCATTTTTTAAAACAATCTTTTTCTCATTTTATATACCTATCCCAGTCCCACTCTCTTCCCCTCCTCCTGCTCCCCCTTCTTCCACCTACCCATCCCCCATCCACTCCTCAGGGTAAGGAAGGCTTCCCATGGGAAGTCAACAAAATCTGACACATCCTTTTGAGGCAGGCCCAAGCCCCTCCCCTCTGTTTAGGCTGAGCAAGGTATCCCTCCAAAAAGAATGGGCTCCAGAAAGCCCGTTCAAGCACTAGGGATAAATCCTGGTCTTATTGCCAGTAGCTGCAAAGACTGCCCCAACCACACATCTGTCACCCACATTTAGAGAGCCTAGTTTGGTCCTATGCAGGTTCCCCTGCTGTCAGTCCAGAGTCAATGATCTCCTACTAGCTCAGGTAAGCTGTTTCTGTGGGTGTCACCATCATGGTCTTGACCCCTTTGCTTGTATTATGCCTCTTCCCTCTCTTGAACTGGTCTCTGGAAGCTCGGCCCAGTGCTTAGCTGTGAATCTCTGCATCTGCTTCCATCAGTTGCTGGATGAAGGTTCTATGATGACAGTTAAGGTAGTCATCAGTCTGATTACAGGGGAAGGCCAGTTCAGGCATCCTTTTTCACTATTGCTTAGGGTCTTAGCTGGGGTCATCCTTGTGGATTCCTGGGAATTTCCCTAGTGCCAGGTTTTATGCTAGCCCCATAATGGCTCCCTCAATGAAGATATCTCTTTCCTTGCTTCCCCTCTTTATCCTTTCCCCATCTTGATCATCCAGTTCTCTCATGTTCTCCTCCACACTCCCCTTTTCCGCTCCCCCTTCCCTTCTGCCCCCCCCCCATGCTCCCAATTTTCTCAGGTCATCTTGTCTATTTCCCTTTTGTCACATTCCTCCCCAGTTACCCACTTCTGTTCCTCTCCTACTGATCCCTTCTTCTCATCTAGTACTTCTGTTTTATGTCTTTTCACTTATTTATTTTAATGATCCATGAGTTTTATTCCACTCCTTTATAGAGTTCTTGATGGGGGAGTATTTACAGAAGCATGGACTTAGCAGTGGCCACTAAAGAAATGTCTAAAGACTAAAGAAAATGTCTCTTCTTCCCTAAATGAACATTAACTGCCTTAATAATAGTGTTTGATAAGTGAGACTGCCTTTCATTTTATCTCTGGTTTGGGTACAGGGAGCTTTGCATGCTTTTGTAGACCCTAAGGTCACTGCAATTTGATGTACCAGTTGTGCTTGTATAAACATAATATCTCATGTCATCCTGAGTCAAAGATGCCTTCAAGGAAAGCAGTAGGTCTTTGAGGAAGAACTCTGCCCAACATGATTTTATTGATAAGAAATACTACCTTATGAGTATTCAGTGTATAGAAGCTCTTGGTTATGCTATCAGTGGCTTTAACTTTTAGCAGTTAATGCTATCTGAGCATTAACCCTTGTGTTGTGCTGCATAGAGAAGGTTATATTAGGGAGGTTAAGTAACTTATGTCACACAGCTGTTATTCAGCAAACTCAAGATTTTGTGTGTCCTATTCCAAATCTGTATTTTCCTATACTGGTATTCAGTGTTTCATTTACTGAGGTAATTAAAGTGGGAAATTAATGTATGTATATACATATGTTACCCTACAATCCCATATAATTTGAAACATATTTTTTCCTAATGAAGATAATTTCAAAAGTGATCATATGGTATTATTTTTCTAAATGAAGACTTTTGATTAACTAATATTACCACTTTATATTTTATGTGATTAAAATAGTTTCCACATCGTGGTTTTTTTGCTCCTAAAAATCTCATGTTATCAGGCTAAGTTGCAGACAGTGAGTGAGCCTCAGAACTGTGAATCTTGCCAAAGCTTCATAGACTTATACAGTCACAACACAGTCAAATCCGGTCTAGAAGCCAGATTTGAAGTGTGTGGGCTGTTTATTTCTGACATGTTTCTACTTCCTGCTCTTTAGTTTCTAATGTGCCAGAATTACAGAGTTTTCAGATCTGTGATTCATTTGTAAACGCTCTTAGCTAATTTGACTTTGACCATCCTCATGGCTAACAATGTAACTCAAACTGAGGGTTAAGATTTCAATCGAATAACAAAGTTATGAATAATAGCTGTTGAACAGTTGCTAATATTGGATGGTCATAAATTTCACTGAGACATTAACAGTTAATTTGAGCATTGCTCAGCCTCAATTTATGCCCAAAATACATAGTTTCGGTGCAAAATCATGGAGCTAAAATAAGAGAAATAAACTTCAGAGAAATATAGTATTATACAGAATATCATGAGGAAAAATTCTGTGTTTAATATCCTGAACATTTAAATTACACTGGATTTTTAGTTTCAAAGTCTTGTGAGAGGAAAGGCTTGCTGCAGTCTGCTTATGGTGTTTTGCAGGATCACGTGTTGCAGGCCTGGCCTTGAGTTCTTTCTTCCTGAGAGATTAGCAGGGACGCCACACAGCTTAGCCGACCTTCTTACTAAGTTCACATTGTCCCATATATGTTACACAATGAATCATGCCAGGCGAGTGTTGCCTTAGAAGTTGCTCCTACTGAAAAAGCCTTTTTTTAAAGTCCTACGTTACAACTCTTTCAGTTTTTTTAATTTTAATTTTTTTTTAACTTATAGACTTGTGTCCTATTGTGATTTCTTTTTAATTTTGGAGTTTTAAAATATTTTTCCACACTGCTGAACAGCTGTTCTATTTCTTTATCAAAAGTTTGTGTAGTCCTCTTCTTAGTTTATTCTGGCAAACAGAAGTTTATTTAAATAAGTTGGGTTTGTTCAGATCAAACATTCCTCTGCACTTTAGTTTAGGAATTGGAGCTTCAGTTACCTTAGTTAGCTTGTGAGAGCATTTGCCCTGCAGCTATGGGTCGGGTACAGAAGCCCCATGCTCCACAGTGCACCCACGGCTTTGTGGGCCGGCTTTCAGCTACACACACCAGTCCCACCATAGGTCACCTCTCATCTTCTAGTTTGTACACTGTCTAGATTTACAAGTAAGTTCTGAGAACAGATTCTCTTCCTTCTGTGTCACTTTGTTAGTGAGGCTTTTCTTTAGATACTTCTTCCTTAGCTTTTATTAGACTTAATACCTCAGACATCTTATTATTTTTATTGTCATTGTTGTTTAATTGGCTGGCCCCCTTAAATGGCATGTGGGAGAAATACTTCATACTTACAGGGTAGGCAATACATAATTTCTCACAGGGAAAATCAAGTATATTCTTGACCAGAACTGATTCTCTTGACGTTTTCACAGTCTGTTCATGTCAACCTCTGCTTGCTGTCTGGGACAGTGGTGGAGATAGAAAGGGTGGAGCAAACCACAGTAGGAGAAGCGCGAGAGATAACAGACAGTTTCAGGAAATGAGAAGTAGGAAGTCCACTGGGTTCCAGGCATTGCTTCCTATCCTAGGTAACAAAAAAAAAAATGTGTTGTGAGGAAAGTGTGATCAGTAATTTGTATAATCCCTAGATTTTTTTCCTCTGTGCCTTATTTCTCTTAACTTGACAGCTATAAAATACAAAAACTAAATATTTCAACTTTTTATATGTGTGTGGACTCCTGCCCTTATCTAACTTGTGACTTTTTAGCTTTGCTTAGTAAATTTAGAATGCCGTTAAAGCCAGTTATAGTTTTGATATAAAAAGTACATTTAGATTCAGTGACTTTAAAAGGTTTTTGTAAAATCCATAATTGAATTGGTTTTTCTTTTTGTTTTGGTATCAACATTTATTTCAGTCTTTTCTTCCTTTGTGGCTTTTTTCCCCTTTGTCCTTCCAGGTCCGCATGGCTCTAAAAAAGGCTGAAAAGGAGTTTGAGATGAGAAGCAGCTGGTCTGTTCCCGATGCGCTTCAGAAATGGCTTCAGCTAACACATGAAGTTGAAGTACAGTACTACAATATTAAGAGACAGAATGCTGAGATGCAGCTAGCCATTGCTAAGGATGAGGTATTATCTGATTTCATGATTAATTGGAATACTAAAACTTCAGTAGAAACCTTCTTGAAGGTTCTTTTTTTAAAATTAGAGTTTGCCATGTAAATAAATTCTTGTAATTAAATAATTTAAAGTAAAATTATTCTCTCTAGAGAAGTGCATGGATAGCTTGCAAAATTACCTTAGTGTCCTTGAGAAATTGTCGTTGCTGTCACTATTGTAAACGTTTTATACAGAGCTTTTCTCCTCCAGGTTGCTGCCTCCTATCTGATGCAGGTTAGTAGTTCCTAGACACTCGTGTTTGCTGTTATTAAATTGTGTGGAATAAGAGTAAGCCTTAATCTGAATTCTGGAAAAGTGCATAGTTCTCACTAACCTTCATTGCAATAGGGTTTGGTTAATGTTCTTTATTAGTTCTAATAGAAGATTCTGTTTTTTCTCAGCTATAGAAATAAGAGAAACAGTACTCTAGAACAAAGCTTTAAATGTCTTTGACTTAGGAAAGCATGCTTTCTTTCTCATCTGTTTTCTTATTTTGAAAATGTCTGTATCTTGGCTAATAACTTTCTACTGGTTTATGATTATTAATACAGTCAAAACCAAAATCAACTTTATTAGTATGTAAATAGTAATTTTCCTAAACCTGGCTTCATTTTTAACCTTTTGGGTTTTCAGGCAGAAAAAATTAAAAAGAAGAGAAGCACAGTCTTTGGGACCCTGCATGTTGCACATAGCTCCTCCCTGGATGAAGTAGACCACAAGATTCTGGAAGCCAAGTGAGAATGCTCTCTACCAGTCTGTCTGTCCGTCTACAGTGTTGAGCTGTGTACTATGTAGATAATGTATATTTAATTAGAGAAGCAGACACAGTGGCATAACTTAGACTAATTCTGAAACTGGATAATTTTTTCTTGAGATCAGCCAATTTCCATGGGTCTCTTCCTGTCATTGCCTTTATTTCAATGTCATATTCAAGACTTCAGTGCAATAAGTAATTTATCTATTGACCTTTCAGGAAAGCACTCTCTGAGCTGACAACGTGTTTGCGAGAACGGCTTTTTCGTTGGCAGCAGATTGAGAAGATCTGTGGCTTTCAGATAGCTCACAACTCTGGGCTCCCCAGTCTCACCTCCTCTCTGTATTCTGAGCACAGCTGGGTGGTGATGCCTAGAGTCTCCATTCCACCCTACCCTATTGCTGGGGGCGTGGATGACTTAGATGAAGACACACCCCCAATAGTGTCACAGTTCCCAGGTATGTGAGTTCAGCAAAGAAGTTCCTAACATGCGTTTTTTAGGAATGATGTACTTTGAAGTCTATGGGGGAAATGTACTCTTTTTTATTTCTTTTTAATATTTATTTTACTCTTTGAGAGTACTATATATTCTCATATGTATTCGTTATATATGTGGTATGTATTTTATTTTAGAAATACACATTATCAAGAAGCATGACTAGTTGATTAATTTGCATATTTTAGCACATATTTATATTTCAACAGTTGTCATATAGAACTCATTGTAGGATTTTGCTTTTAAACCATTACTAATCATTAAATTGAAATGAGAGAATTGCATAAAAAGGATTGGATACAACAATGACTGCCAATGGTTATGGAAATGAAATGCTGAACTTGGATAGAAAACTACAGTAGAAAGAAAGAGTAAGGCAAGGTTTTGGAAGCCTGGGTTTGAGTGCTAACTCTGCTATAGTCAGCTCTTGACTCTTTGGTCAGCTTATGATTTGTTCCATTCCCAAGACTTTTTTTGTAAGTATTTTTGTTTTGCTTTTCAATGTGTTCTTTTATTAGTAGTGTTACCCTGCTCTGTTTATATCATGAAGTACTGAATTTATTTGCCTTTAACAAAAACTGTGCTTGTTTATAAAACTTAGATGTGATATGTATATACGTTTATATAAGACATTGTATATACATATAAATAAGTAAGACGTTTTTTACTTGTTTTAAGATGACTCAGGGTGGCCTCCAGCCCTACCCCTCTGAGTATTAGGATTATATATGTGTGCAAGCATGTTTCTTTGCTAGAATGTAGCTCTTTCCAAAGGAAGCTTTTGTTTGTATTAGATTGCTTAGTTGTATGTTATATTTTTGAGTTTTACTTTATGAAAAAACATTTTGGTAAGATAAAATTTGAATGCTTTAACTTTGGACTTTTCTGCAGAGTTACAGATGTTTTTAATTTGCAATTTTTATATTAGAAATTGTTTGTTAAATTCTTTATTCTTATTACTTCTTGTCTGGTCCATTTTCCCAGTATTTGTGACTTTTTACAGTGTCAATAGAACAAAGTTTTGTGAAATGAACAAGTGTATTAGTTTAGTCCTTGCTTAACTGAAAACTTGAAATTTTACGTTTTGAGAGCAATCGAGTCATCGTGCCTACTTAAGTTTAGTTTTGACTTTTTCTGTTTAACTGTTACAGCTTTCCTGAAACTGCTAGAATAGTTCTGATTGAGTAAAACACTTTCTACCAAACCAAACTTTGATTTGCCAGCTAACTCTCAGCCATTGACCGTGCTCTATCATTTCTCTGCCTTTAACCCTGTTTATGGTGCAGTGAAGTGAGGAAGCAGTAGTCATCTTTAGAGCAGAGCGGGTGAGAGGAACAGCTGGGCTCGAGGTGTTGATAGCTGCAGCTGCATCTGACTTGTGATTTGAATTAGTTTATTCTATTTGTTTATTTGTATGTATATATGCCCTAATATAACACTGATTCATAAATAAATATATGCATTTATTTAAATACTAAACCTATTAAAATAGCTTTTCTTTAAAATATGTAATTTTTATGAATAATATTGTACTTGAGGATGATCCACTATTAATTATTATAATTTTTGTTGTTGTTGTTTTGCCTGTTTTAGAAACACTTGAGAGTTTTGACGTGGCAAAACTTTGTTTTTGTTTCATTAAAAGAAAATACTTATACTAAGTGTGAATAATTTGCATATGTTTTAAATAATGTAATATTATACGTGGACATTTATAATTATAAATATGAAAACGTATGAGAGCTGGTTTGATATTTAACAAAAAGTTTTAGAAATTAATCTGATTGCTCATAGGTTTAGAGAGCTGTGCCTCCACCTAGTGGCCACACAGTGGTACTCCATTTTGCTTTGTTAAAAGCTCCTAAATTCTGGACCTAGTAAAAACAAAGGCTGTGTTTATCAGATGCCATAAGAATGGCGTCTAAGGTGGATGAAGGTGCTTCGTTTAGATACCTCTTTGGTGGTCTGTATTTTGTGTTAGTTGTGTTTGAAATTATTATTTCAGGAAGTATGCTTGTTGTATGAAAAGAGCAAAGTAAAAGATTCTAATACGTGAATCTTTGTAATTCTGAGGAAAATTCAGAAACTGTTAATTGATACATTTATTGTGAGTAGAAGAATAGAGAATAGAATTACTCCTCCTCCTCCTTCAGAAGTAAATTTGGGAATTGTGTGGTATTATTTCCTTTATATTTTAGGGATATTTAATGCAGATATTTAACCTGCCTGTTGATCTGTTTTATCCTAGGACTCTTAACTGTGCTTTGTTTTACACTCTTCTCTCCCCTCTCCCTTTTCTCTCCCTCTGAACAACTAGTGACTGTCATTTGCATATTAGTGCTCTCTGGTGCCCTCTGAAGTGCAAACTCTCAGAATCTTCACTTTTGTTATCTTTTTGGCCTTAATTTAAATATACGTCTCTGTTTATCATTTTTTTTTTTTACTTTTCTTTTCTCCTTTGTGCTCTTTCTTGAAAGCATAGTATTGATTAGTATTTTGTTAAGCAAATTAGAAGTGAGAAATTCTGTCTTTGGCAGAAAGTGTCTGAACGTTTCCTGGGAAATAATAGTTTAACTAGATAACAGTTTGATTCCTTATTTTCTCCATTGTGCTTTGAGGTTGTTGGTGAGAAGTTTGTCCTCAATCAAATTGTAAGAGTTTCTGTTTAGATAATATATAATTTCTGATACTAGAAGAATTGTTTCATTTCTTGTTCTGTGGCTTACCATAATATGATTGGCAAGTCAAGATATCAGAATATACAGGAAGGCAAAGAAGAGGTCAAAACTCTTGATTGGTCAAGGGGCAGATGAGTCTTTGAAGTGAAATGGTTCACATTGATGATGAGTGGGTGGTTTGGCTAGAGCAAGAATGACTGACAGGGAAGAAAGCATTGGCATGCAGTCTGAGGATTCTATTGTCTAATAGCATGAGCTTCAGAAAGAACCCATTTTATAAAGGGTGCAGGCATAAAGTATGCCAGCCAGCACCTTCTGTCCTGCTGCTGTCACTGAGGAATGTCATGTGCACAAAAGTGTTCTTGGGCAGCTTTAGCATAGGAAAAGAAACGGAATGAATCTGTTTGCTCCAAGGTTCTAGCTTGCGGTAAATGCAGGGAGATCTAAGACAGAGACTTAGTCCTTGAGGATCTGTGTTTAGGAAGCAAGCTTTGGTTTCAGCTGAGGGACTGTCTGTACAATCTTTATTTAAACCTTCTTAAAGGTCAAACATGTGATATGTCAAAGACTATCCATTGATACTTTATACTATTTTTTCCTTCTTCAGTATAGTGTTCACAAGTAGTTTATCATTCCTTATAAAGAGGCTATGTTGATTTTAAATTTAAATGTTATTTTGAATAAAGTTTTTTAAGTCTTTGTTTTAGTAGTATTAGATTTTTACAGTAAGACTACATTAATGTGCATTTTATTTTAGTTATACCTGTTATCATTTTTATTATATTTGCATTATTTTTTTGTTGTTTAATTTTTCCATAGGTGGTAGAGAATGGCAGTTGTTATATAGTTACATGAATAAACATTAAATCTGATATTTTACTGTATTAGTTCTTGTGTACATATTTGTAAGAAGACAGTTAAGGCGCAAGGGACATTGGTGGTTATGAGTGTTTCCATTTGCTTATGTTTTTCAGGGACCGTGCCTAAACCTGCTGGGTCTTTAGCCCGAAGCAGTAGTTTATGCCGCTCTCGTCGCAGCGTTGTGCCATCCTCCCCACAGTCCCAGCGAGCTCAGCTTCCTCCCCATGCTCCGCTGGTATCCCACCCTAGGCTTCCTCACCATCCCCAGCATCCCCAGCACTCATTACCTTCCCCAGATCCAGACATCCTGTCCGTGTCAAGTTGCCCTGCTCTGTATCGGAACGAAGAGGAGGAGGAGGCCATCTACTTCACTGCTGAGAAACAATGGTATTGGCTATTAATAACTGCAGAGGATGGGGCTAAGCGGGTATGGTAGTGGTAGCAGTGTTGCAGTGTATTCTGTGTTATGCAAGCTTTCACAGACTCAGTGGCTTTACATGACACCTATTTATGGACACTCAAGTTCTGTACATCTGAAGTGCAAGTCTAGGCTGACTGGTTTCCTGCTCAGGCTATCAGAGGCTAAAGTCAAGGTGCTGGCTGGCCTAAGTTCTTTCTCATGTGGAATCTGGAGTGCCCTTTGAGTCTCATGTGTTTGTGGCAGAATTCAGTTGTTTGTGGGTATCTTGCTAAGGTCTTGTTTCTGTGTTGTTCTAAGCACAGGATCTGGTTGCTTTCAGTTTCTAAAGACCACCCACCTGTCCTTATTGGGTGACCTAATATTTAATGCTGGTAGCAGACACTTGCCTTGTGTATTTCCTGCCTTTGCTGAGCTGCTTGCCTGAATAATAATCTTTATGAATATTAGTGACTCTGGGGCCTTAGTATGTGTTTCATCTTCGGACCCCTGGGTGACCTGTCAAGTTCCAGAACCCAGTGGAGAGCTCTTTTGTCACTGGGCTGCCGGAGCTTTTTGAGATGTAACTGCATTGATGCTAACAAATGCAGTCGGCTCGGGTCTCCAACCATAGGCTTGTCAAGTGAAAATATGTATGTAAAATATGACATCTTGGACTTGAGTATACCTGCATATAAAGAGACATCAATATGATTGAAATTTCAAAATAATTTGTTGCTTACTAGCATGTAGGCAGTGTCGTAATCTCAGTGCTCAGGAAGATGTTGAGAGCTTAATGGAGAGGATGATAAAAGTAAATTAAATTCATTACTTAATTTCTCTGCCACAGTGAGTATAGCTTCATGTATTCCATTCTGTCTTAAGGGCACCAGCATGCCATGAGGTCTGCTACTGTAGGGAGCTCACTTCTAATCTGTATTCCTCTTCACAAGCAGTACTGCTTGTGACAGAAAAACTGCTGATTTTGCCATATGTCAGCACTGATCATGGTGGTCAGGGTGGTTCCTAGCTATCACATGGTGATATTACCGTCAGATCACTTGTCACTCATCATCATTTCGCTGCCTAGTAAAAGTTATTTTTTAATTAGTAGATAATCTCTGAGGCTTGTTCCTAAAGAAATAATTAGGGTTAGAAGTTTCCAGTAGAGAATTCAGTGCTCCTTTCCCTGAGGAGCCTGTTATAATTAGCATTTTATGTGTCTTTAGTATAAACACAGTCACAAACAGTGTGACTTCACTCTCAGATTTTTCTGTGGCTTCTGGAAAGTGTGGGGAGTTGTCCTGCCCCACAGAACCTTTCCACCATGGGAATGCTAGGCTCTTGTTTCACATGCCATGTCAAAACTTCACAGCTGCCTCCTAAGTATGAGAGGAATCTGACCTCAGAACACCTGGGCTGCTTTATTCATGATGGCTGTCTGCTGTGAAGCCAGCCTTCTACACAGTGTACACATGCACACTCAGCTAGCCCTCACCCACGGTTGTCTTTTTTTCTTTTTAAACATATATTTTCTCATAAAACATACATGTGTTTGCTTACATGTTACCTCAGGGAAAATTATTTTAAAAATTCATGTAAATGGTATATAGGTTAAGTTCAATTCCAAAGGAAACATGTGCTACAAAGAATATGCATTTAAAAATACATTATTTTTAATTTGTGCAGTGCCTGGGTGCAGACCTGATCAGTTGTATGGAAGAAGCAATATATTTGATCAGTGCTCATTTTTGAATTAGAATGGTAGAAGTAATTAAAGTCTCTTACTTTAGCATATAAGAAAATTGAGACCTAGAGAAAATAGATGATTTGCGTGAAGTTGACAACTGAAAACAACAGGACTAGGGGAAGAGGGAGGAGCCACGTCTCCTGAGATTGGTGGTTCTTTTCACATTACACCTTTATGAGGCTAGGAGATAATGTTTCTTATGGAAGGTTGTATGAAGAAAATCTTTAAGGTTAGTAAGATAATTCAGTAGGTAAAGGCACTTGCTGCCTAGCCTGGTTGCCTTGATTCACTTCCCAGGATCCACACTGTGGATAAAAAAACAAGTCCTGTAAGCTGTTCTCTGACCTCCACATTTGAGCCATGGATATATGTATACATAAAATAAATAAATGTACATACATACAATATACCCTTTACATATATAGTATGAGTAAAATAAAAAGTATGTAAGTTCAGCAATCCAATGTATATCTAAAATAATTGAAATAATTCTGAGAATTGAATAGTTGTCAGAAGTAAGCAAGTATAAATATGAAAATGGTAGTAGTCATAGACCAGTCACTGTAAGAGATTGTTTAATTCTATAAATATGAGTTTAGTTCTTGCTGTGTCTTGTATACTTGATACCTTGAGCTCCCAAGGCAAGTAAGATGACCCTAGGCTAGCTCCAGCTGGAAGATCATTATCCTTTGCTGTTCTGTCTTTAGCCCTGTTTTTTTCTGATTTTGTTTCCTCAATTTTACCTTTACTTTTCCTTTTGTTCTTAAAGAACTCTTTAATGGAGTTCTACTAAGTGTATGCAGAAACCAATTAGAAATAGTTCCTCTTCTTCAGGATTTCATTCATTCTTCATTCAGTACATGTTTAGTGATCTCACTGTGGGGTTACCATGAATTACAATGCAGAGAATACAATTATTAATAAGATCTCCTAGACTTAATAGGGTTTTTTTCTTTTGAAGTTAGTAGAAAATACCATTTTTGCTACTAGGCCATGATAGATGATAAGCAAAGGAAATGTCATTTTATAATTTTATATAGGATGGTTAGGGAAGGCCTCTCTGGGTGGGTAGTAGTTATCTAAAGTATAGGAAGAAGCCAGTCAGAGCAATGGGAGGATTATATTCGAGCAGAGGAAACAGTGCAGAGTCCTGAGGAAGTCTGCAGGTTGGTGTGTTGAAGGAACAGGAAGGGTGTTCTGGAACAGAGGGAGGGAGTATGGTTGGAGAGACAGCCAGGGACTCGATAGATGTGCCGCGCCTTTGGATTCTATCTGAGGGAGCACAGTGGAAAGTCATGAGCAAGTGAGTAATGTGACTGAGCTTTTAGGGTTACTTCAGTGGCTGTATAGAAAAGTTGCTGAAAGGGAGACACCGGAATAGAAGCCGAGAAGCTAATGAGGAAGTCATGGAGTCATTTAGGGCAAGTTTGTGGTGGTTCTAAGAAGGAACATGGCTTTGTGATATTTCAGAGGAGGCTAGTCGTCTTGATGGTGACTCTTAGGAACTTTAGTGTTCTGTTTTATTTATCTTCTTTTTTACTATAGACAAAGTGGGGAAACATAGATTATTCTGTAAAAACTTACTCAATGTCCCTTCTTGAAAAATAGCATCATATGTTTGCCTTTTATCTCCTATCCGTTCCAGTGTACCTTAGCAGATTGTCTCCACGAAACTTGGTAGAGCTTTTATTTTAGTGCTGTGTTCATATTTTACTTCCTCAGAAAGTTATATTTCCTCAAGTTCATAACTAAACACTAAAATAGTGATTAAAACTCTATCTTTCAAACATATACTGCAGTTCTATGATTCAGAAGGAAAAAGAGTATTGAAGGAAAGCAAAAGTCAAAAGGGCTTAGGGAAACTCAAAATTCACATGTTAGAAGGCATAATTTAATTAAATTATGTTGTTTGATTGTTATAATTTATCTCAAAACTAAACAAGTTTGGGACTAGGGAGAGGATCAGTCAATGCATGCAGTGTCTGCTAATGAGCATTAGAAGCCGAGTTTGGGTCCCTGTAACCTGTGTAAATGTGAGGTACATGCCACACTTTGTCTAACTCCAGCAGGATAGAGATGGGAGCAAGCAGATCTCTAGTGTATTCGCCAGTCAGCCAGCCCACCTGAATTAATGAGTTCCAGATTTGGTGAGAGATCTTGTCTCAAAAAATAACATGATGGCAGTCAAGAAAGATAGTCCATGTTGGTCTGTAGTCCACACATGCACACATGCAGATATCTACACAAATACATATATATGTCTGTGTGTGTGTTTGTCTCCTCTCTCTCTCTCTCTCTCTCTCTCTCTCTCTCTCTCTCTCTCTCTCTCTCTCTCACACACACACACACACACATATGCACATGGAAATAATATGCTATAGTACAAGAAAAATTTTCAATTTTATCTCTACATATAATTATAGCATTATTTCCTTTAGTAATTGGATTTTAGTGAATGGAAGTTGACTTGACTAGAATGTTCACTGTTACTCTTATGAACATCTTGATCTAAGCGTTCTCCCTTTGTCTTCTTCAGGGAAGTACAGGACACAGCTTCAGAGTGTGACTCCTTAAACTCCTCCATTGGGAGGAAACAGTCTCCCCCTTCAAGCCTTGAGATATACCAAACATTGTCTTCTCGAAAGGTATCAAGAGATGAGCTTTCCCTGGAGGATTCCTCCAGGGGAGATTCGCCAGTAACAGCAGATGTCTCCCGGGGCTCCCCTGAGTGTGTGGGTCTGACAGAAACCAAGAGCATGATCTTCAGTCCTGCCAGCAAAGTGTACAATGGCATCTTGGAGAAATCCTGTAGCATGAACCAACTTTCTAGTGGCATCCCGGTGCCTAAACCTCGACACACATCATGTTCCTCAGCTGGCAATGACAGCAAGCCAGTTCAGGAAGTCTCGAATGTTTCCAGAATCAGCAGCATCCCACATGACCTTTGTCACAATGGTGAGAAAAGCAAAAAGCCATCAAAAATCAAAAGCCTTTTCAAGAAGAAGTCTAAGTGACTCAATGACTTGATGGAATTCCATTCAAGTGGCATCTGTGAACTCTATCTCCCACCCTCCACTCCGTTTTTATTTTAATTTTAGGAATGTAACTCCATTGGGGCTTTCCAGAGTTGATACCATAGTGGAAATGTCCGTAAGGGCAGCTGTCTACTGTCTGCTGATTTAACAAACTACACCATCAATTCATCAAGTCAGACATTACCGAAGAGTCATCAAGAGGAGACAGTTTACAGTTATTTCCACCTATTTATTTCTGCATTGATGTTAGTGATGTACACAGCATTCTGTTGAAAGCCGCTATGGACTTACAAGCTTTAATGGACTGTAAGCCAGCATGGGCTTGCAAAAATTTCTTGTTTACCAGAATATCTTCTTATCTTTCCACAGAGCTGTTTCCATCATGGACTAAATAACTTAAAAGAAGTAAAACTAATTGCACTACTGTTTTCCAGACTGGAAAAAAAAATCTCTGCAAGTAAAACTGTATAGAATTTATAAAATGACTGTGGATAGGGGACTGTTTTCACTTTTAGATCAAAATGGGTTTTTAAGTAGAAACTAGAGTTTCTAATTGACTTGCTTTCTGGAAATGAAAACCCACACTTTTATTATGGGACGCTTCTTCAAATGCATTTATTATTATAAAGTTTCAAGTCCTGCTGTAAAGATCATGTTGTTTTGTTTTCCCCAGGGCTTTCACTGTGATTTACTGCACTGCAGCCTGTATGATAAAATATAAATAATGTAAAGAGAGAAGGCTCTTGATTCCTTATACAAGTGGAAAAGTTAAAACTTGATCGAAGGACTTAAAACATTCACATGCTTAAACTGAGGCAGGGGTGGGGAGTCAGGCACTTGTTTACAGACTTTGAATAAATGCAAAGGATTTATGGTTTGAAAAATTTGTACTGTGGAAACGATAATAAATTGGAGACATTATTATGTGGGATTGTGCTGATTTTTGTTGATAACACTCCAGTAAAAACACTGTTTTTTGAATAGCTATGTAAGCTGTCCTGTTGCTTAATTGCAGTATAATAGTGATGTTTTGGAATTAAGTTGTCAACAAATTTCTTTGTTTTATATTGTTTGTCATATTTTTATGTAGTTTGAAATGTTTAAATGTTCTAATATCAAGATTAACAAATATATATTTATGGTGCATTTAGATTGCGTTGTATCAGTTTGTAAAGTGTGAAATTGGCCAGATGATAAGACTAGCCTGAGAGCAGTGTCACATCGAACAACCGCATGTGAACATCTTTAGTTTCCTCTTTCTCAGCTCTTAGAACCTCACTCAGAATTATCTGGAAATGCAATGAGGATGTGTGCTTGGGTGAAATCTGATACATGTTAACTAGGATGTTTTTGGCGGTGGCTAATATAATACCTAACTCAGTGCTGTATATATGGGGATGTTGGTAGATAAGTGAGGTGTTCTTTTGAGGAATGCTTTGTTAAGAAGCTGAATATCATGATCTCCCGTGGCTTGTGATTATTTCCTTTGGTCCTGTTGGTAACATTGTCAGGGTCTTAGATGGTATCCACAGAGGCTGATGCTTACATGGTTACATATCTACTCCTAGGAACAGAAGTTGGCTGTCTGAAATGAAGATACTTTGTGCAGATAAGGCAAGGTGATATGAAAGATGGAGTTCAGAAACAGCTCTGGAGCTCTACTGAAAGGGCTCAAAGAATTAGAAAGTTCTGGAAGCTCTCGGAGTGAATAGGGTTGCTTTGTCTTTCTCTTGACTGGACAGAAGTTCTTGATAATTGCAGCAGAGATAAGAGCTTTTTGGTATGTTGGATAGAAAAGGTCAAAGCTACTGGAGCATGGTGTGTGTTGTTAGAAGGCTTGTCCTGCAATATTGCTGATAGGACATTCTAGGTCAGAACCTGGTAGAGACTTGGGGAGATTGGCCCAAGAATGTCGGAGGTTTTAGGAAAAGAGTACATTGTGCACACTGGATTACACATTTATAAACAGATCCGACCAAGGGATATTCACTGATGGATGTTGTGATATTTATTGCACTAATAACAGTATTTGGAAATTCCACAGAAAAGAATTTAGTTTTGGAAAACCACAGACATTTCTGTATTACATCACACATAAAATGTTGGGCATTTCTATAAGTTTTATATACATTTGTCCCTTTAGCCTTTCAAAATTATGATGTTTTCCTGGTTTTTCCTTTTGGGAAAAAAGAAAAAGATTACTGGTAGAGAGGATGAAGAAGAAAACCACAGCATGCAGGTTAAATTCTGCTATCTGAATTGCTCGTAGTATTTGAGGTGCCTTCTGCTAGATACGTTTTAAAATAGTTATATATTTTACATAGTTGAAATCATTTTTATATCATGCTTTTTCACTTTTAGCTCAAACATTTCTCCAATATTAAAAATTATTTGCAAATAACATTCTAGTGACTAATAGTATGGCATTGTATGGATTTACTATAATCTTTTAAGAAATCCTGTCATTTAGTACTATAATATATAATATATTATTATTTAAAACACTAATCTGTCATTTAACATTATAATATATATTATCATTAAAACAGCCTGCCAGTAAACATTAGACTGCTGCCAAATATATTACCTGTAAAACATTTAAAACACTTGTTGAGTTTTCTCTATACCAGGCACTGTTTTAAACTGTGGTACATGGTCTAATTTTTATATCAACCTATAAAATAACTCCATTAGCAGCAGCAGCATTTAGTCACGGTTTCCCAATGACTGGAAAGCCCAGAACATTAGTGGGTTGTTAAGGACATGCAGTTAGTGGTAGAGAGTACTGCTCTTAAAGTCTAAATAATACTGTGTAAATTCTCATCAATACAGATTTCTTATAGTGTATTTTAAGGAAGTATAAAGGAAAACGTGAAGATATTTTAGTTTACATCTACATACATGTGCATATGTATACTTGTCTCACATGTATTTTGGGGGTAACCTTTTTCAGGTTTCTTTGCCCTAGAGCCATGTTCACATCTTCTCCCCAAGATACTGAGTGTGAGTACCCTTTGACTACATTGATTTCTGAATTGCTATTTTGTTAAAGCTTCACTAATTTTGTAGGAAAAGAATGTCTAGAGAGAGCAGTTTTTACTGGTTTGTTAGCCTGTGTTTTTTATGTTAGTGAATTGCTGTTCATGCTTTTTTTCCTCATTAAGTTCTTAAGGATCTAGTGTTTTTCTAAATCTTCTGCACTGAGTCCTCCAAACATAGTTATTACAGCTATTGTTTTGTTTAACAATAAAGCTAAGTTTTTGTTTAATGTAGATATATTGTTATTTTAAAAGTACGTGAAAGAAAAAAGCAAGTTTAAGTTTTAGTCTGGCTGATCTTCTCTTTAGAATCTTAACTTGGTTTGTATAGCCGAGGTGGATTTTCTCCTCAGTGCTATAAGTAAACAAGAATATGAAGACAACAATAGCATCTCCTCCTCTTTCATCTTTACTTCCTCCTCTTTAGTACATGTTTGTACATATGGGTGCTCCTTCATGTGCATAACATATATGCAGGAGGCAGAAATTGTCAGGTGTCTTCATCCATCATGTTCTACTTTATTTTTTGAGACAGACTCTATCATTGAACCTGAAGTATACAGGTTTAGCAGTCTGGTCACTGAGCACCAGGAATCTGCTGTCTCTGGTCCCCAAGCACTGGAATTACAGGCTTGCACTGCTGCTTCCAATGTTTTACATGGATGCTGGGAGGCTGAACTCCTTAGCCCTAGGGTCATCTTAATTCCTTCAACTAACATTTAATAGTTTACCTTATACTACACATTGTGAGAAGCCCCAAACATGTGAACACTGATATTACAGGTGCTTGCTGTAAAGGAACCTAATATGTAATAGGAGATAAGACGAAAAACTTCATGTGCTAGAACTATATAGTGACTGTTGAGGAGGTAGAGACTCATGGAGAGAATAAGTATGTATTTCATAGCTTCAATAAATTAAAAATAATTCAGTGGTACTCTTTGTCAAAGACATGGAAGGATTGGCTATGGTGCTACCATAGAACCAAGGGCAAGTTAGTTTTAGCTCTCTCATTAGTGTGACTTCTGCAGCAAATGAGCTTGTATTTATTGAATTCCAGCAAAACGTTTAACAGCAATGAGGGTGAATTGTCCAAAGCACAGTATGGTACTGAATAAAAGCTGTTTCCCCCACCAGCCATTATGGCCTAGAATGCTGAAAGACACCAGCCTTCAGAGATACCTGAGTAGGTGTAAGCTGATTGTGAATGAATTAGGGTCCAGTGGACTTCAGACCAAGATTAAGAATTTCATCTTTGTCCTAAGATTGGGCTTTCCTGGAGTTCTCTATAAGTTCTAAGAAGCCTCTAGAAGATCATATCTACCGCAAACTCAGATGCAACATTGTAGAGCAACCTCATTTTAGATACTGCTTTCTTTGTGTGACCAGATTGTGGTCAATCCCAAGCATCCTCTTCAGAGTTACATAATCCTTGCTGCTGGATTTTGAAGCACCCTAGTAAAGTTTTTACTGAATCAAAACCATCTACACAGGATTGTTTTGGCTCTCCTGGGTTTTTACTTTTCCATTGAAGTTGAGTATTGTTCTTTTCAAGGTCTGTGAAGAATCATATTGGGATTTTGATGGGCATTGCATTGAATCTATAGATTGCATTTGGTAGGATTGCTATTTTTTTTTATGTTGATCCTACCTATCCAAGAGAATGGAGGTCTTTCGATTTTCTGTTATCTTCATTTCTTTCTTCAAAGACTTAAAGTTCTTGTTGAACAGATCCTTCACTTGTTTGATTAATGTTACCCCAAGATATTTTATATTTTTTTGTGGCTATTGTGAATGGTGATGTTTCTCTGATTTCTTTCTCAGCTATAGGAGGGCTACTGCTTTGTTGGAGTTGGTCTTGTATTCTGCCACATTACTGAAGGTGTTTATCTGCTGTAGGAGTTCCCTGGTAGAATTCTTGGAGTCACTTATGTAAACTATTATATCATCTGTGAATAGTGAAAGTTTAACTTCTCCCTTTTTAATTTGTATTCCCTTGATCTCCTTTTTTTGTCTGATTGTTCTAGCTAGAACTTCAAGCACTATGTTGAATAGATATGGAAAGAGTGGGCAGTCTTTTCTTGTCTTAGTGGAATCACTTTGAGTTTCTCTCCATTTAATTTGATATTGGCTGTCAGATTGCTGTATATTGCTTTTTATTATGTTTAGATGTGTTCCTTGTATCCCTGCTCTCTCCAAGACCTTTATCATGAAGGGATGCTGGATTTTGTCATATTTTTTTTCATTTCAGTTTGTTTATATGGTGGATTACATTGACAGATTTTCATATGTTGAACCATCCTTGTATCTCTGGGATGAAGCCTACTTGATCATGGTGGAAGATTTTTTTTTTTTACTATAAACTGATCAGCCCATTAGCTCAGGCTTCTTATTTACTCTTATAATTTATATTATCCCATTATTTTTGTCTATGTTAGCCACATGGTTTGGTACCTTATTCAGCGAGGTGGTCACATCTTGCTTCTTCAGTGGCTGGATCGGACTGTATACTCTTCCCAGAATTCTCCTGTTCTCCTTGACATGCCTCTACTTCCTCTCTGGTTGTCTCACCTATACTTCCTGCCTGGCTACTGGCCAAGCAGTGTTTATTTAAAATATAACTGACAGAATACAGATCATTTTCCCACACCACTTCTCCCTCTTTAAAAAAAAAAAAAACAAAAAAACAAACAAGAACTCTGAATCTAATATCCTTTGTTTAGCTTTTCTTTTGACCATTATCCAAAGTCCATTTTTGGGGGATTTGGGCGTAGTTTCCCAGGCTACTTCCTGCTGGTTTGGGGCACTGATAACCTTATGGGGACCTAAAGAAAATTTAGAATTATTATCAAGTTCTTACTGACTGGAGTATCCTGTGAGGCTTGATCATCTCAGGCAGCAGTCTTGAATCTGTTCTGGATGTAGAACTCAGACATCTGGGCCATCTGTTTCTACCAGAGATTTCTCAGGTGGTCTTCCATGATCAAACCTGATTTTTCTTAACTCAAAATAAATCCATAGCCTCTCATTTTCTGTGGAAACAAAAGCAAAACCTCTTCTCCAAAGTAACATACCTTTTTACTTCAATTTTGAAGTCAAGGTATTTTCAAAATA
>NC_022027.1:13016251-13026834 GCF_000317375.1 Microtus ochrogaster
AGACTTTTGATGACTGTTTCTATTTCCTTAGAAGGTCTATTTCAATTGTTCATCTGTTCTTGATTTAATTTTGCTATGTTATACCTATCCACAACCATTTCTTTTAGATTTTCCAATTTTGAGTACAGCCTTTCAAAGTATGACCTAATGATTCTCTGGATTTCCTCGGTGTCTGTGGCTATGTCCCACCTTCATTTCTGATTTTGTTAATTGGGATATTCTCTTTCTGTCTTTTGGTTTGTTTAGATAAGGGTTTATCAATCCTGTTGATTTTCTCAAATAACCAGCTCTTTGTTTCATTGATTCTTTGTATTGTTTTCTTTGTTTCTATTTTGCTGATTTCAGCCCTAAATTTAATTATTTCCTCAATTTGATTATTTTTTTTTCTTGGTCTGCTCTGTGCAGTCACAGTTTGTATCTCAGAGAGCTGCTGAGGTTGCATAGTTTTCTACTTTTATTATATGTTTATCTGGTTTTAGTTTCAGGGTAATGCTGGCTTCATATGAATTTGGAAGTGTTCCCTCTTTTTTTTTTTCTGGAGGTTGTTCTTTACAGTCTTGTGGAACTTATAATGAGTCCATCAGTCCTACGCTTTTCTTTGCTAGGATATTTGTTTAAGCTGTGCGTAACTTCTTAATTTCAATTTGGTAGGTCATTGTATCTAGGAACTTATCGATTCCTTCTAAATACCCATCTTTGGGAAAATTTCAAAGTATTCTCTAGTGGTCCTCTGTTTTTATGGTGTGTATTGTAAGCTGCCCTTTCAGCTCTAACTGTATTAACTAAAGTTTCCTTTGTTTAGTTTGGCTGAGGGTTTGTTTATTGTATCTGTCTTTTCAAAGAACAACTCTTTGTTTCAGTGATTTTATTGTTCCTTTTAGTATCCATTTAATTAATTTATACTCTACTTATTATTATTCTTTTCTATTTATCTAGGGTTTTGTTTTCCTAAGACCTTGAAGTGTGCACAATTAAATTATTTATTTGAGATATTTGTGATTATTTTTCTAAACTTAAACACTCATAAATGTAAACTTTCCTTTTAGAACTGCCTTTGCTGTGCTCCAAATATTCTGATTTTTTTTTACTTTTTATTTTTAATTGATTCTAAAAATTTTTGCTTTTTGGTTTCTTCAGTGATTCATTGATCAATCAAGAGCATACTATTCTATCTACATGTATTTGTGTAGTTTTTGTTGTTTCATTTGCTCTTGACTTCCAGTTCTGCTCCATCTATAGTCTAATAAGATACGAAAAATTACTGTTTTAAATATTATTTCAAACAGAGATGCCTAAATATATGTCCTAAAGTATGATCATTTAAAAGAAAACTTTACACATCTATAGGATAGAATACTCTGTAGATATTAAATTCATTTACTCTGTGGATGAATTTAACTCTGAAGTTTCTTTGATCTTTTTATTGGGGAGGCTGAATGATAGATCTGTTAATGAGAGTGGGGAATTAAAGTAATTCATTATTAATATATTTGGACTGTCTGTCCCTTTATGTTCAGTAATGGTTATGAAATTGGGTGTATCAATGTTAGATGTATATATATTTATGATTATTCTGTCATCTTAGTAGATAACACCTTATTAATTTGGTGATCACCTTATATTAATTTGGTGGTCCTCCTTATGACTGCAAACCAATTTTGGTTTGCAGTGTGCTTCAATTTAGTGGTAGTTCCTTTTCCGCTTTATGTTTATGTATTCACTTAACTTTGGTCTATATATGGTTTTGCCTATTAGATAATTAATGGGGCTTGTTCTAAATTCAGTCAGCTTGCCCTCGTCTTTTAATTGAAGAAGCAAGACCATTTATATTTAGAGTAATTACTGACAGAGATTTTCTGATTTCTATCATTTTCACTTATTTTAATGGTTTGTTCACTTGGTGTTCCCCCTTCCTGCTGTCTCTTCTTTCCTTCTTCCTCTTCTTCTTGTTCTTCCCCTTTTCCCCTTTTCCTTCCCTTTCTTTCATTTGTTCTTCTATCTGAACACTCATTGTCAGTTATATGGTTTTAGAGTCTTGCATTAATCACTTCTCACTACAAAAAGAACTTTCTTTGACCAAAGTTAAACTTGAGACAGTATTTCTCTATGTGGCCCTGGCTGTCCTGGAACTTACTCTGTAGAGCAGGTTGGCTTCAACTCAGAGATTTGCTTGATTCTGTCTCCCCAGTGCTGGGAATAAAGGCGTGTGTCATCAGTGCCCAGCTCATTATCATTTTTATAAGTAGACTCTTCAATTGTCTGCCATGGTTACCACTTCAAAGTCTTTAACTTTGGAATTGAAGATTTATGGTCATTGAGGACATTGTGCTGCCTTTTTCACATTTTTTCTGTGTCTGTCTTTTAGGACTTATGCATTTGTTGGTTTGAATATTTCCTTCAGTTTTATTTCAGGGTTTTCTTAATGGGCGGCCCAGTTTTTAAAGCCTAATCCTCAGTACCACCCAGATAATAGGAATCATTTTTTTAATTTTTGTTTTGCTTTGTGTTGAGACAGGGTTTTTCTATGTTACAGTCCTAACTGTCCTGGGACTTGCTCTGTAGCACAGTTGACTTTGAACTCACAGAGATCTGCCTGCCTCTGCCTTCTGAGTACTAGGATAAGTCATGCACTGCTACTGCCTGGTACAAAACCAAATTTCTCTAGCAGAAACATCAACAAACCCCCAAAAAAAGATATAAAAATACCCTCAAAATTATGTTAAAGTGGACTAATAATATCATCAATGATAACAGAGCAGAAAATGACAAAAATTAATATAAAAGCAAAAGAAAGAAAGAGAGAAAAGGAAGAAAATGGATGTGGGAAAGGGAAAGGAGAAACAAAGTGATGCTGTTAGTTTTAATTGTCAGGACAAAATAGAATTACTCAGGAAGGGAGATTTAAATAGGAATGGTCTGGATTAGGTTGGTTGTGGTCAGGTCTTTTGGGGTTGTTTTGGTTATACCCATTGATGTGGGAAAACCTGCCATAAAAGAGGACAAGAGCATTCCCTGTGTTTGGGTCCTGACTATAAAAGAGAGAAAACACATTTGTCCTCTCTGCTCTTGACTATGAATGTGACCAGCTACTTCAGATTCCTGCTGCCTTGGCTTCTCTGCAGTGATGGACTCTAAAACTGGGACTGTGAGCCAAATAAAACCCCTTTCTTAAAGCCACTTTTGCTAGAGTGTTTTATTGCAGGAACAGGAAGGGAAACCAAGATATAAAATTAAAGAAAAGACTAGAGGACAAATGGAAAAGAATGTTTAGATGAGAAAAAGATAAGAGATAAAATGTCACAATAAAATGCATAAATGAAATTATATAAATGTGAAATGAATAAATGAAAACTTTAAAAAATAGTCTAAATACTAAAACTAAGAGGAAAAACAGGACGCGAAAGGTACAAATTAATCCAAATGTGAATTGCTAGAGTAGCAATTGGTCTACTTGGTCTGGGCGCTCTGAAGTTGGTGTCTGCTGGGTAGATGGTGTATATGCTGGGGCAGCTGATGTTGGAACTTCTTGCCCTCCTTACCGTTCTATGTTGGTGCAGAACTCAGGCCAATCAAGTGCCATATTATTTTGTTAGTATTTTAGAATTTCTGGTTGTATTTTAATGGAATATCCTAGAAATTTTAGGGACTACACCTGCTTTTGTGGCCTGTAAGCTGAGCAAGTTATTCCATGTTCCTGAGATATCACACTTTGTACACTCAGGGTCTTAAGTGCATTGAGAAGTGGGGGACATAAACAGAACACTGCAGTATCTCCAGTAAGACACCATCCATGACTCCAGTCTCAGGGCTATTCTATATTTTAGTATCTACAGGAACTGCACACGTGGTACACAAACATAAGTGCAGGCAAAGCATCCATAGACATAACAATAAAAAAGATAATCATTTTTAATTTCTAAGAGACTTAGTTTAAAAAGTATTTGTTCCTGAATTTGAAGGGTCAGTGAGAACAAAGTATCACTGATAAATGATTTCACTTTTGCAAAAGAACTTTCAAAAATGGGTTAGCAAGCTCTTCTTACAAAAGACCATGGATCTCTGGTGCAAAATGTGTTTACGTCTGCCATTTATATCCCGAAAGCAAACATAGGCATTATGAAAATATTGGGCATTTCTGGAGTTTGCCTGCTAACAGCTTGATCTATCTCATAGTGACCTTGATGAAGCCCTAGACTATAGTTTAATGATCACTAAGTATAAGTAAAAGACAGGTCAAAAAAGAAGAGAAAGAATTTCAGTAAATGCGCATATGAAAATGGAACATTACAAAGAATACCAGTGTTCAACAAGTACCATCCTAACGGGAGATAAAGATAAAATCTTGAAAGCAAGCCATGAGAAAAACAGAAAACAAACAAAAGCACTCAGGGTCTGTGTGAAAGCAGCGATGCATATGCCAACCGACTTCTGAGGGGAAACAACAGAAAACAACCTACGACACCCCAGTGATGCTGGAGGGGCGCCCAACTGCCAAAATTAGGCTGGAAAAAGACTTTTTTAGATGTAAGGTAGAATAGTTTGTTGTTAGGAGACCGTGTGCTATAAGAAATGCTGTAAGTTGTTCTAGTGTAAGAGATTCTGTTGGATAGAAATTCAGATCCACGGAGCCTCATAAAAGGCACTACAGATAGCAGCTATGTCAGAATTTATAATGTGTAGAATGAAATATATGTCAATGTTAAGCATAGGAGATATATAGTGCATTTTGCAAACACCTTTCATTGCATATGTAGTACAATATTAACTCCAGGTGTGGTGTTAGGAACCACTGCAAAAATAACACACAGGTAAGACCTCAGTGGAAGACATGAAATTCTTAAAATTTTATTAACTTAAAAAGCCAACAAGTATGGGAGGAGGGGGTAAGAAACACCCCATGAAGCAGACTGTTCCAGATCCCCCCCCCCAAAGAAAAAAGAGAGAGAAATGACATCAGTCATATTCACCACTTAAGGTGAATTGAATATAAAGAATTCATTTAGGAGTACCACTGCTCAGGGCTGGAGAGAGAGATGGCTCAGAGGTTAAGAGCATTGGCTGCTCTTCCAGAGGTTATGAGTTCAATTCCCAGCACTCACATGATGGCTAACCATCTATAATGCATTCCAGTGCCACTTTCTGGTGTATACATAATAAATAAGTAAATTAAAAAAAAAGAGTAAGACTGGTCCCAGATACTTTTAATAAGCACTCTTGGTGGTGTCTTAGTAACAATTCCATTGCTGTGAAGAGACCAAGGCAACTCATAAAAAGAAAGCATTTAACTGGGGATTTGCTTACGGTTTCAGAGGTTTAGTCCATCATTGTTGTGGGGAGCACGGTGGTATGCATGATGCTGGAGGAGTAGCTGAGAGTTACATCCTGATCCATAGATAGATAGATAGATAGATAGATAGATAGATAGATAGATAGATAGATAGATAGATAGATAGGTAGATAGATAGATAGGGAGGGAGGTAGGTAGAACATTGGACTGTGTGAGGGCTTTTGAAAACCTCAAAGCCCACCAAACCCCAGCCATACACTTCTGCCAACAATGCCACACTTTGTAATCCTTCTAATCCTATCAACAAGTTCCACTCACTGGTAACTAAGCACTCAAATATATGAACTTACGGGGGCCATTCTTATCTAAACCACTACATTCCACTGTCTGGCTCCCATTGGTTTGTAGTCATACCATACTGCAAAAGATGTATTCAGTCCAACTTCAGAAGTTCCCATTGTCTACCATAGTCACAATATTTTAAAAAGTCCAAAGTTCTGGGGTGGGAGAGATAGCTTGGATGCTAAGAACACTGGCTGTTCTTTCTGAGGACCCTGGTTCAATTCCTAGCATCCGCATGTCCATTTACACTCTATCTGACACTCTATAGTTTCAGGGAGTCTGGTACCATCAAACAGACATATGTGCAGGAAAAAAAAAACAATCCATATAACATGCAGGCAAAAAGCCAATGAATATAAAATATAAATAAATAAGAAAGTTCAAAGTTTCTGGGACTCATGACAATTTTAAATTATAAACTCCTGTAAAATCAAAATTAAAAAGCAGATCACATCCTTCTAACATACAATGGTACAGAATATACATTACCATTCCAAAAGAGAGGAAAGGGAGCATAGTGGGGAGACTCTGGACCAAAGCAAGTTCAAAACCCAGCAGGGTAACTCAAAATTTTGCATCTCCTTGTCTGATGTCAAAGCACTTTTCAGATCTCCAATTTCTTTTAGCTTTGTTGACTGCAACTTACTTCTCTTTCCTGGGCTCGTCCCAAACGCAGTCTACAGCTTTCTTTGGCAGGTGCCCCGCAACTCCAGCATCCTCAGCATCTTGGGGGTCTCTAACATAACCTAGGTTTCTCCTTAATAGCTTCATGCAATGGTCATTATGAACTTTTGGCCTCAATGGCTTTTCTTGGTCATGGAGGGAGATTCCACAACCCCTTTCTTATATTCTTGACTCTAAAGCCAGATTATATTCTTATATTCTTGGCCCAAAGCTACTTGCTTTCTTCAGCCCACTCTTCAAATTAGATTTACATCAGCTTTCTGTTGTTGGTTCCTTCACTGCTTAAGCTTTCCTTTAATTCCTTTTCACAGGTTAGAAGCTTATCTGGGTAGAGTCTTGCCCTGAGGTCACCACTCTGTCTATTCCATTTAGCACCCAAGTGCTAACAAGTTAACAGCAGCAAACAATGATGATGCCACATCCTGAATTTCTTGCTGGCTGGAAATTTCCTTTCAAGTTAGTTAGTTCAGCCTCACTCAGATATTCAGAACATAGGCAAAACATAATCAGATTCTTTTCTAGGAGGTAACAGGTAAGTAAGTCCGCTAGCCTAATTCCCAGTGGAGTTCCTGCTGCCTTCTGGAGCCCTGTGGCACAAACTCCCTCTACTATCCACTCTCTGGTCTCCTAGACTTGCTAGAATCAGCTACTAGGTGGCACTAGAATCTACGTTCTTCCTACAAACCAGTTCCTAAGATGAAGACCTACACAGGCAGTTTTAGTTATGGCAGTAACCTAACTCCACGAGCCAGTTTTATATGCTAGTTACTTTCGTGTTTCTGTGACTAAATCTCCGACAGAAAGAATTTACTGGGGGAAAGTGCATTTATTGCAGCCTATGATGGCAGAGTGGCTCTGTCCATGGCAGCAGAAGCACAAGGGTCAGCAGCTGTTTAGATGGTGTGGGTCAGAAAGGAGATAGTGCAGAGTTGAGTCAGGGATCAAATGTCTGTCCCTAGTGGCCTACTGGTTTTCTGTTTACTATATTTTCGTAAAATGTATTTTAATCATATTTCCTCTCTTCTATCACCTCCCAGATCTTCCCCCCTCTGCCCACCCAGATTTATGTTCTTTCTCTTTTTCTCCCTCTCCCCCCTCTCAAAACAACAAGAAATAAGCAAGCAAACAAAAAGCAATAGACAAAACAAACACCACAAAAACATAAACGTGAAAATCAAAACAAACAGGCAAAAGACCAATAAGACAAAAAATGAAACCGACGATTGTGACCTGAGTCTCTCTGATGTGGGATGTCATTCTGTATATTTGTTGGTTGATGAATAAAGCTGTTAGGGACAAAGGCTTAGCAGAGCAAAGCCAGGAGGGAAATCAGAGTAGGCAGAATCAGGGAAATACCATGTAGCTGCTGAAGCAAAAGGATCCTGGAAACTTACCAATAGGCCACAGCCTCGTGGTGATACACAGATTAATAGAAATGGGTTAATGTAAGATGTAAGAGCTAGCTAGAAAGCCACTTAAGCCATTAGCCAAGCAGTGTTGTAATTAACAGTTTTTTCTATCATTCTTTGGGTCTGAGCAGTCAGGAAATGAACAAGTGGTCTCGATTTACCTCTATTCCACATGTAATTTGAAATGTCCTTTATCATTATTCTTATAAAAAACACAGGATAATCCCCAAGGGTATTGGCACTCATGCCTTGTCAGTAACTAAAAGCTTTCTAACTGGACTTAATGCCAATTCAACAAGAGGAAAATCATGCTTGGTACTAGAAACCTCACCAACCAGCTGGAGCTAGTGAGGTCATGGATCTTGAGGGAGAACCTAAAACTGCCATTTTATCACACCAGTGTAGGTAGAAGTTTCTATTCTGCCTGCCTGCTCCCAAATAACCATTCAGAGTCTTAACAGTAATTATAAATGCTTGATCAATAGCTCAGGCTTATTAATAGCTAACTCTTGCATTTAAACTAACTCATATTTCTTATCTGTGCTTTGCCATGTGGCTTGGTATCTTTTCTCAGTAAGGCATGCCCATCTTGTTTCTCCTGCTTCTGCTAGCAACTCCTCAGACTCCATTCCTCTTTCTCCCAGCATTCTCAGTTTGCTTCTCCCCTAACTTTATCCTCTTCAGCTATTAGCCAATCAGCTTCTTTATTAACCCAACCACAGCATCAAATCTTCACAGTGTATAAGGGGATATTCCACAGCCCACCATTATAGTTTTAACTGCATTCTAAAATTCCCTTTACCCACAGATAAGTGTAGTTGTTGCCCCTCAACAAATTCCTCTTTGCAACAGATGGTTATCACAAAAACAAACAAAAAAAAAAAAAAAAAAAAAAACAAAAACAAACACCCCACAACCAAACAAACTGCAGAGAACCTGATTGCCAGCTCCAACTGACAACATAACTTCTGCACTCAAGGTTCAGGGAGCATTGTGGAAGAGTGCTGTGAGTCACAAGCATTATACAGTAAAAGTACAGCTGACAGATCACTAGACAAACTCATGGAGTGCATTCCATCCAATGAGGAGCCCGATTTGCAGAGCTTTGGGAACACCTGGCTTCTGAATAGTCGCTGTCAATTCCATAGAAATTTTGTGAAACCATGGCTCTTCTCCTTTCGGGAGAAATAATGGGATTTCTCCCGAAATAACCCAGCAGTGTATAAATCATTCATTGAGGGGGCTGGAGAGATGGCTCAGCGGTTAAGAGCATTGCCTGCTCTTCCAAAGGTCCTGAGTTCAATCCCCGGCAACCACATGGTGGCTCACAACCATCTGTAATGAGGTCTGGTACCCTCTTGTGGCCTGCAGACATACACAGACAGAATATTATATGCATAATAAATAAATTAAAAAAAAATCATTCATTGAGGTCACTTCTTTCTGTACAGGCAACTGAATGACCCCACCCATATCTTGGGGCCTTGGTGTGAAAACATTCCCTCAGCCAAACCTTTGTTCTCATAGTTAAATATACTTAAAGCTAATCCCCAACAAGTATCCTTATTGACAGGACTCATTAACAAGAAAGGAGCCTTGAGCAAGAGGCCCTAAACAGGAGAGACAGTATGTTTGCTCCTACTGACAAACAGGTTTGGGTGGCTCTGAATTTTCTAACAGCCAATTCAGGAGAGCTTAACCTACTGGCTTTTGCTCTAACCTAACAAACTATTAATATTCTATAATTAACTTCACCTTTCATTTGACACAAAGTCTGAGTCTAGGATATTAACTGTTTGTACCTTTACCCCTAAAATATATCAGAAAAGAGCTTGAGTTGCTAAACCAGTCCCAGAAAAAGAAATTCCTTCTCACATGGGTGTCAGTGGATATAGTACCCTGGGGGCCAATCACCATCCTAATCCTCCTGGTATCTGCCTGGGAGCTTCACAGCCATGTCCCTTCTGAGACATAAGGTACCCACCTCCTCAGTCTTTTATCCATCCTGTTATCCCTAAGAAATGCTTGCTTTGTATTATTGATGTTTAACAGAAAACAGTTAACTATGCCTGTGTGGTTATATAAATTGGAATCCTTGTGGGATGGGGAAAACAGTGAGGGACATTGAAAGGGTTACATCAAGAGAGCATTAGAGAGAACATGGAAGGCATAAATGATACATGATAAAAAAGACTTGCGTGAGGTAGTTTATTTCATTTACCCTCAGACCTTATTAGTCAGGTTTTCACCTGCTATAGCGATCCTTCTGAATCCTGAGAGGTTTAGTGGGGCTTAACCCCAACATAAACCTTGATAGAAGAGGGGTCAGCAAGATTATAAGAAGTAAGAGAAGAAACTGGATGTCTTCTGTGAAGTCACATCTTCTAGAAGTGTCAGGGAGGCTCTACCCAAGAAGTCTCAACATCATGACTGCCTAAACAAGACCTAACCAAGGATGACACCAATAGACAAGCTAATATGGAAGAAGGAAACTCATAGAACCTCATTTGTAGACAAAGCACTGCAGGCAACTGAAGAAAGCTGAGAGCTGGAGAAGATAGTTTTATCCAAGGACAACCCCCCCCCCCAACTTGGTTAACCAATACCAAGTGCATCAGCCTTGAACCCATATAATACAAATAACACACAGACCAATCAAGTTCTATTTATATGTTGGAATAAAGGTGAATGTGTGTGTATTTGTGTGTGTGTGCATGTGAGTGTGTATAACATTAGTTGAAGAAAAAGGGGCCATAAACTATGAATTTAATCTAGAGAAGAAGATAGGGGTACACGACAAACTTGGAAAAAGAAAATGGAAAAGAATGATGTATTTTAATTTCAAATTTTGTTTTGTTTTT
>NC_022027.1:13029679-13057405 GCF_000317375.1 Microtus ochrogaster
AATCCCCTTGATCCCCTTATGTTGTCTTATTGCTATTGCTAGAACTTCAAGCACTATATTGAAGAGGTATGGAGAGAGTGGACATCCTTGTTGTGTTCCATATGGGACAGTTTCTAATCTAAGATTATTTGTTTCATTTTCTCGCTTTTTGGTTCTTGCTTCCCCCCCTTCCTTTCTCTTCCATTGTGCCATTCACAATTCATGTTGGGCAATTTTCAGATGTGGACTTAGAGTATGTGGTGAGACGGGGGGATAGCTTAGTGCATTTCCGTCTAGTAGGTTGTGTACCTTTTCATGAAGGCCTGCACCACAGAGGTTTCTGCATTAGAGGAGGAAGATCTATCTGACTAGGCTGGCATTTCAGCGCATGGCACAAGATCTCACTTGATAAACGTCCATCTATGTAATAGACCCCCTAGATTCTTATATTTTCATTTGTCCAGTGTACTTGAAAAAATATATATATATATTTTGCTCCAAATGTCACAGGATAGTTGTTGTTCTGAGCCAAAGCCAGCCTCAAACATGCTTTATTCAGACCACAGGGTAAGATATCTGGAGATTTCACACACATGTGCAATATTTCTGCTTTCTTAAACAACTTGTATTGGTTACTTTTCTGTCTCTGTGGCCAATGCCCAAGAGAACAGTTTGAGAATGAAAGGTTTATTCTACCTGCGTTAGAGACTTCAGCCCATGGGTGGTTCACCCAGGCAATTGGGCAGAACTTCACAGAAGCAGAAGTTATAGCATAGAAGCGCTATTTCGCCTCACAGTAAACAAGGGGCTTGGGGTGGACAGGATTGCAGATCTAGGTCAAGTGTACGCCCCCCAGTGAACGTACCTTCTCTAGCCGGACCCCACTTCCCAAAGTCTCCATCCCTTCTCCTTACAGTGCCACCAGCTGGGTACCAAGCATATCATTCAAGCCTGTTTGGATTTGACATTCAGACCATACCCAAACAAGCTGAATTGGGAGCCTACAGAAAGGCCAGTCAAAGGCTAGGGCTGCACAATCCTTCTGGAGTGGAAGCTAAGGTCGGAATTCCTCAGTTCTAATTTTCCTCCTGGTCAGCATGCCCTGCTCAATCTCTCCAACTCCTCAGGGTCAGAGAAGTGAAGAAAAATTGGAATATCTGTGGTTTTGAGTTTGGATCATTTAAAAATCCAGAGTCTACTATCTCTATTGGTATAATATATACACTGCACCTCGCTGTGATGCTTTCTTTACTCTCTTGGTGGAAACCAAACTGGAAAAAAAAAAAAAATGAACCTTTGTGTAGTTCTCCACTATTTCCTGTAGATGGCAATATTGCACCGGCATTTTCTTCTCAGTTACTCTCTACTCTAGAGGCCTCCAAATTGTTCATTATATAATTTTTCAGTGGGAATAATTTTTGCTCGTAAATTTATTACAGCATATTTTCAATACTCCTAAATTTATTGGTAAGCAGGTAGAGTCCACAAAGCTGCAAAATTTAAAAGAACAAAATGAGGGTTATTCCTCCCTCCCCCCTTCTTCCTTGGAGCTTCCTGAGTTAATAGTGAAAAGGGAGCATATTGCAACGTATAATTGTCACGATTATGCGGGCTGATCATTTGGTTTGCATGTGCGTGTGCATCCAGCTGCCACATCTGCGCTGCACATTGGATAAATAGCCCGATCCTTGTACAGTTCGAAACATCAAATGCTTCTCATTTGGAGCAGTTTCTTTATTTTGTTTTGTTCATAATGAATGCTACCCACAAATACAGGAAGCAAGGGAGCAGAAAATAGTCTGCGCAACAAGGGGGAGGCCCTTAGAGATAGCCATGTACACGAGTAGACAAATATGAGCTCTGTGCCGGCTTCATATGAACAAGGCCAGTACTGCACGGGGAAGCTGGCTGTGTTAATTAGATTAATGACTTGAAAACAAATCCATTTCAGAGGAGCTAATTAAATATTTCATTTTGAGTTATTTTGTGAAATTTGCTTTGGTAGGCAACAGACAAATATTAAGTATTCAATTTTATCGTCAAGCATAACTTACTAATATTTTAGAGATTTAATTCTTCAGTTCTGGTGGTTTGGGCTGGTCTCCTTCTGTCCTGGTTACTCTGCTTGACAGTTGAGGGTGGGACAGGACTCAGCAGATCTCAAGTTACAACTTGGATGTCTAAAGCAGACTTGAGCCTTTTGTGTGTTTAGATCCTTATGTCCTTGCTAGTTAGAGGTCTCTGCCTTTCGGTGTCCCTACAGGCTGTTCTCTGGTCCTACAGGAACTTGGTCAGGGATGAGAACGATAAGTGTGACATTGTGTCAACAAGATGATGGCCTCCGTGATGTGGGTTTTCCCTCACAGTGAGCGAAGGCAAACAAACAATACAAAAGACAGGCAGGCAGGTGGGCGGGGCTGTGCAGCTTGAGGTCTCCTGTGGGGAGAGGGGGTTTGAGATTCCTCCCCACAAGTCCCCAGATGTCAATAATGGTGCAAAGAAGACACTCCTGTGAGTCTACACCAAATAACCCACAGAAGGCTCCTTTTATTGTGCTCTTGGATTGCGAGGAAGGCATCTTTGCTCATCTGGGGTCTTAACTCCTCTGCCCTGAATCTCAGAACCATTGTCCCCTTGTTGCTCATCTCAGCCTGCTGGGAAGGTAGGTAGCTCTGGTTCAAAGTGAACCTTGGTTGTGTGAGCTCTGCCTTCTGCTCTCTCACACCCCCCTGGCAGCGTGAGCAGGATCGGACTTCTCAGAGGCAGAAGGGCAACCCATCTTCATCCCCCTGCCTGGGGACACAATGTTCCTGACCGTGCATCTGACCTTTTCACCTCCTTTCCAGCATTCTCTCCCTGTTGTCTCCTAGGGATCTTTGCTAAGGTCTTTCTGGGTCACCTTTATCTTAACAGAGGTTTTTTTTGTTTTTTTTTTCCCACCCAAAGTCTTCCAGCATTGAGCTTCACCCCCTTGGAGGTAATTAAAATGACCCCCTAACAGGAGAGGGACCTATGCATTTGCCAGGTTCCCAGAGACTCTGCTGCTGCTGCTGCCCTAAGTGGAATGTGAGAGCAAATAAATATCCACCTACTTGGAGCTCCGAAAGTTTGACAATCTTTCTAGTTTCACGAAAAATTTCAAGACTTTTTTTTTTTTTATACACGGTGTATATTGTCAATTCTGTCACCTTTGGCTGAGAGATCTTGTTAGGAGAAGCAGCATTCCGTATTTCCACCTTAGGACAATTGTGCCTCTGCTCAAATCTGGAAGTCTTGTGTCAAACCCAGCTCCCCGGTCAAACGCCTGTGCTGTCGTGGGCAGCATTGGCAGAGGCTGTGTGACTTGGAACAGGAAGGGGGATCCAGGCTGAGAGGTAAGTGGGGTAGGAGAACGCCTGACTACAGACTTGGAGATCCGTGAGGGTGGCACAGATGTTTTCTGAGCCGAGGAAAGAGAGATTAGCATTCTCAGCAGAGGATAGAGCATGTGCACAGGTGTGGCGAGCCACCCACCTAGTGATGACTTTGCTTCCAGACTGTCAGCCACCTCTGCAGCACGCTCCTGATCTCAGTACCTGTGGCAAAGGCTGCTCTCCCCCATCCTCTCTTCCTCCCTCCCTCCCTGCCTCTCTTTTCTCCCCTTTCACCTTCTTTCTCCTTCCTCTCCCTCAGTCTCCTCCCTCCATTCCCTCACTCCTTCCCTTTCCCTTTTTGTCTGTGCTCAGGATAGGCCTGGGGGCTTCACATGTGCTAGGGACGCCCTCTACCATTGAGCTGGACCCTAGCCTCTGCCTCGGCCACCTCTACAGGACTGTAGGACACTCCGCATCTCTGTGTCTGTTGAAGGCCAGGCTGGGGCTCAGTCACTTTGTAGTTGCGGAGGTCCTATAGAGGGTTCTTTTCTCCAACAAAGGACAACGTGTTTCTTCCTAGACCTGTGTAAAGGTGTGTGTGTAGTGGAGGAGCAGAGCTCAGATCCATCTTGGTGGAAAACAAAGGGAAGCTTGCCTAAATTCTACTCTGCCTATATAACACATGAAGCATTTTCCTGCAAAATGGGAGTTTTAATATTTGATATGTTTTTGTGAACACCTCCCACATGGACTGAATTATTGGGCTTGGCTCACAGGCCTGTATAAATATTTCTAGAGGAGAAGCCACATTAAAGAGTCGTCTTCCCTCGCTTTGTAAGCTCTCATTTTATTTACACATAAATCTCGGGAAGAATCCCTCTTCTCAACTTCAGATTCCTCCAGACTCTAAACACTGGCCTTTTTATGGACGGAAAAATCTCCTGATTTGTATTCCTCCAGCGCCTTCAACAATAAAGCCACCCTCATTATGGAATAAAATTTAAAACTGTCTCCCAATTGTGCAGTTGATGTGAGTCAGACCTATTATGTTCGCTTTACTATGGTGGGATCCGTGATAGATGGCAAGGGGAATTTTGAGGACCCCGGGGATTCTGACGCTCGGCATGCTAAGTGAAGTGGCTGCGTGTAACCGTTTATCAGTGGAGAACAGGAAGTCCGCCCAAGGCAGCTGGCACACATTGTAACCTGACAGGGCTTGATTGTGTTCGCTCAGATTAGCTCTAGACGCCTTCAGTGCATGGGGTCAGAGGGCTGGGAGTTTGCTGGCAAGAGAATTCTCTCTCTATTCCTGGACATCCCTCTCAACAAAATCTTTGTGATGTGTGTGGGTGAGTGTGCATGTGTATATGTGTGTGCCTGTGTGTGTGTGTGTGTGCCTGTGTGTGTGCCTGTGTGTGTGTGCATGTGTTTATGTATGTATGAATGTGTTTATGTACGTGTGTTGGGTGGACGTGCACGTGTGTATGAATATGTGTGTGTGTCTTCATGTGTGTGTGCGCACGTGTATGTGCCTGCCTGTGTGTGCATGTGTTTATGTGTGTGTTTGTATGCATGCACATGTGTGTGTGAACATGTGTATGTGTGTGCTGTGTGTGAGTGTGTGCACATGTGTGAAGTTTAACTATTTTACACACATAACATGATTCGGGTCCATACTGCTGATCCTGTGGCTGAAGTGTGAGTAGCGTGTGTCTGTTTCCTTTGCCATGGGTACACACAGCTCTGTGGGTGAGCAGCTGCTCACTCTTGCTTTCTCTGCCTCTCTTTTTAGAACTAGAGAGCAGGCACCTTTGGCACGGTTTGGTGACCTTCTGGTTTGTCTTGTTTTCTCTTCGTTTTTCCCTGATTTCTGCGTGGAGCAGGGGATCTGTTCTGTGACGACTGGCTTGGTGTCCCAACATATTTTCAGCACCCCCAGAGACACCATTGTCCTTAACTAAGCCACAAGGCATTGTTGGGGTGGGAACAGTTAATAATCCCCTCTTTTCAGGATTGCTTGAAGTGTATTTGGCTCAAAATAAAATGCAGAGGAAAGGCACAGTTCTTGCCTGAGAGCATGGGATGATAGACGCCCCGCTGAGCTGAGCAGGGCTCACAGTCGGAGGCTGCTTGGAGATTCACTTCTGGATCCTCTCCACCAGTCACAAGCAAGGCCAGGCCAAGCTCATTTACAGGCTGGTACCTAGGTGGCTTAAGTACCTGGTGTTCATGGAGCCGGGACAACCTCTTGCTGAGGATGCAAAGCCATGCCTTACAGCTTGAGAGGTGGAAGGTGGGGGTCTAAAGCAGCTTTGGCTAATTTCCTTTTCAATTCTTTTGCTTTCCCAAAATAGTCTTGGCTCACGAACAAAGGATGTTTCCCAATATCGTTTGGGAAATAGATGGCCCTTGAAAAATGAGACTCCGCAGATAACCGGAGTCTTCTTAGCGGGTCTCGGTTGTTTACAGAACATTCACATACCGACATTGGGAAGAATTCTTGGAAGAGGACGTTGGAAAGAGTGAAATTTCTCTTTGCGTCTTATCCCATCTTTTTATGCTTCATTTTTAACTAGGTCAGAAAGAGATGGAGTTGTCTTCAAATACTGTGTGTTAGTTAACTCATTAGCTACCAGTTGCCACTTCCCCGATCTCTGCCAAACTCTGTACTCCGTCTAATATATATTTTAACAGTGCTGTATAAATCGGCATGGGCAGTCCCTTGGTCCACCCAGAGCCAGAGAGAACAAAACCTCCGCCAGTGACCCAGGCCTTTCTCTTACAGTCCTTTTGTACCCTATTCACATTCTTTGTAGGTCACAGCTTTTTGTTTTGGTTCCCCCCCCCACTCTCCTTTATTTCCCCCTGTCTCTTTAAATATAGAGTGTCTTTCTCACATAGCAAGTTTACAGAATATTATCTTGCAGAATATGGTTGATTTGATGTATATCTTGAAGTTGTACATTTGGGTCATAAACAAGTGGCTGTGTCTAGGTCCCTGGTAACGGTGCCTAGGAAGAGCAATTGCTCCTGCTCATCTCCCTCCCAAGCCCTTTCCTCCTGCTTCTATCTTTGTTATTTTAGGGTTAGTATAGATTCATCACTTATTAAAGGCTAATTGTTACTAACTTACACAAGGCAGCTTGACCCGATACCACATAGAGTTGGATGAGTAACTTGCCGAGGCAATACAGGAGAAGAATAAACGGGGCATAAAAATAATCAACATTTACTGATGTCCGACCCCGTGTGCAAAGGTGTCTCACGAGAACCCCGTGAAATATGAGCATCCAGTGCAAGCAGTGAGGCCTGGGCTCCCCCCCCCCCCGCCCGGCCCACACAGTGGTAGAGCAGAGATTGGATCAGGAAGATGTGACTTTGGAGAATAATCGAGAGGATTTAACAGGTGTGGGCAGATGGGAGGGAAAAAGGACAGGTTGAAGATGACAAATTTCACTCAGTAATGAGCAATTAGTTAAAACACATGTTAGGACATACATTCACTTGTCATCCGCAGACACGCAAGATTAATCTCGGGACCTAGAAACAAAAAAAGCAGTGTCGCAGCTCACCAGGGGAGGAAGGATGGACGTCTGCTCCTGTGTTCCTACGGGGACTAATCTGTGGGAGCTGGCAGCTGCAGGCCAATCCCTAGGCACAATGACAAGCGTGTCCCTTGAACCCACAGCCCCACTGCGTGTGTGAGAAGCTCTGAACAGTTCCTATGGCAGGGAGTGATCTGGATTTTTTTTTTGTTTCCCTCTCTTTCTCTCTCTCTTTTTTAAAACTAGTTATTTGAATCTTATACAGCTAATTTTGATTATATCCAACCCCTCCCCAATTACTCCCAGATTTATCCCCCTTTCCCTTTCAACCCAGCTTTGATTCCTTAAAAAGACAAAAAACCAAGAACAACCCACCACCTAGTACAGTTTTTCTACCCTGCCAGCATGTGCTGCCCAGAGAGCACTGCTGTTTTCTGTGGTATTCCTTCCACAGCTGAGTGAAGTGGGCTCCACTAGGCTGAGCCCTTGTGTGTGTGTTCCCGGTAGGAAAGCAGATCTGCATTTCTTTCCTAGTTCAGTGTTGCCAGGAAGACGGAAGACAGCATCTCCTGCAACTCTTCCCTCTATCATACTCTGAGCAGTTCTGGCATCATGTTTCAGCCAAGGGCAGGCGCATCCTCCATAGTGAACAAAAAGCCAAATCAGTGCAGTGAGACGTACTTTTGGGCCCCTAGGACGGATGTAGGTGAACGGGCTTGCTACATAAGCCCTAGTCTGGAAATCACAGAAAAGATTCCTGAAAGTTGTCCTCTGACCTCCATACACATGCCATAGTCCTTGTCATCCAGCATTCACATGTACACACACACACACACACACGAGAAGAAAGAACCATGGATCCATGGATACTAGATTTTTAAAACAGCCCATCAGTGTCAAAACCAAGTGCAAAATGGTGAACTGAGAAGCTTCAAGCTTCTATGAAGTGGGCTAGAAAAACCCTCGTGGTCATTACAGAAAAGTCAGACATTTCTGAAAAGATGGGAACCCCACAGTGGTGAATTCCACTGCTCGTCTGAAAGAAGGGGGGGTCTATTGAGCTGGGAATATGTCCAGCAAGTGTGGTAAGAGAGTGACCTTGGGTGGAAACATAATGTCACTTTAGATACCTTCGCCTGCTTCACACATCTGTCAAACATGCATAATAACCCTTCCTCCTCTCGCATGGGGACTGAGGATTAATTAATAAGTGATAGTAAATTGCTTGGCACTCCTCAGAGGCAACACATCCTACAAGTGCAAAGAACTGTTATTAGCCAGCAATTCAGCTAGCTATGGAGTCTTAATGACTTCTGGGAGGCTGGTGGAGCTCACGCTGTGATCTTTCCAGGTGGGGAGCAAAGGTTGAGGGTCTAGATGACACTTTAGTTCCCTCTCTCAACCCTGCTCTGAAACGAGTCATTCTCCTCCACTAGAAAAAGTGCCCTACTAGTGGCATCCCATCCCCTACCTTACAAAATTAGACATTTTTCTTGACCCAGGCTGAAAATTCTCAACGCATGGAATGGTGTTTCACAGAAATGATTCTCAGAGCACCAGGCCCATGAGCTGAGATGAGCAAATCCAAAATAAGGGTCTTATTGCTGCTGCAGCCTTGGGGGGATGCTGCACGTTCTGCATTCCTTGTGGAGCCGAATTTTGCATAGCAGTGCATTGACGTCTGGCAAGGGGCTTGAAGATGCATTGACCTTTACTGTCCTTGCTTTCTCGGGAAATTATTGGATAGGTAGACACTTGCAAAAGTGGCTCTCACACCACTCTGGGAGTGTTCAACCCCTTGGACCGTGACTTCGCAGTTCTTATTCGTAAATGAGGTCAGTTTCTCTGTTGTTGATTCCTGGTTGGATTTGTATTGCAGAAGCTACAGCAGCCCCCATGCCTCGGTTGGCTGGTAAGATGTGAGTAAAATGACAGGATCGTCGTGATGAGCCTTAGGAAATTCTGCAGCACTCAGGTAATACGCTGGGAGCTCTGCCAGCTTCCATAGGGACAAGCCTGGGCAATCAACTAGAGCAGGAGGAAACTCTGTTCCCCTTTGCCCTAGTCAATAGCCTCTGAACCCCAGAGTGGTGGAGCCGCAGGTCTTGAAGGGCGAATGCAGCACCCATGAGCACTGTGAGTTACTTAGCTGGGCTTTGCTTTAAGGCACTAAATTTCGAGCAGCTATAAACCACGGGTTAATGATATAATAGTGTCATAATTTTTAAAGTTCTAATCCCATCTGCTAGTCCTAGGTCTGTCTGGTAGCATTATAAATTGGTCATTGATCCATCCTGATCCCTTTGGCTAGACTGGCTATGCTAAGCACCACGCTGTTGCTACCTCTGTTCCCTCTCTTGTGCACTTTAAGGAATGCCTGGCAACCGGAACACCCCACATTTCTTTCCATGGTGTGGTTCCAGGTTATATTGAGTTGATAAGAGGCACTGTAGTAAGATTCCGGAAGTGACAGTGAAGGTGAAGGTTTGTTCTTCAGAATAGTCATGAGCAGAAACAAGGCAGGTGCTGGTGTGGTTTTTATTACCATGTTGGGGTGCATGCCTCAGAGTGGCCCACAATGAAGCTGTATGTTGTTTCCTCAAGGCTCTGGCACTTGCTGGGGTCAAGAGCTCAAATAGCCCTTTCTCTGGCCTCTGCATCCTCACCTTTTCCAAGCGTTTGGGCAGCTCCTGGTCAGGGAGATGTTCATAAAGATGAAAGACTTTCATTAGGATGCTTTGGCTGTTCTGATAAAGGAACGTCTAGGGTCTAGCATGTATTGGTGACTTGTGTACCTGCAGACCAAGCCACGATCTAGCTTCCAACCTTGCTATGCCATAGCTCAATGACCTTCAAAAGTTCCTGGGTCTCTTGAATCATCCCTGGCAACATTTTCATCCTGTGTGACATGGAGACAGCGATGGTTGCACCACAGAGGTTATTGTATGGCGTGGACAAGGTGCCAGCTGCAGAGCCTAAAGCACACTGTCGCTCTTTTCTTTCTCAGCTCATACTGATTCTCTGAGGATTTCCCATTGTGCATCCTGATCCCACTTATCTCCCTGTCCCCTGTGTCTGCCCTCTACCCTTGCATCCTCCCTATCCCCCCAAAACAAAACAAAATTAGCCCATCCATCTTTACTTGTAAGGGTTCATTGCTACGAGTCACTGCCCCTGGCTTCTGCTACGCCATAAATACAGGCTTTCTCTGGGGCTCCTCCTGGCTGTTCCATTGTCCCGTGTCATGTGTCGTGGAGATCTCCACGTGTTTGGGATCTCCATGTAGGTTTGTCCCCTTCACATGCTCCAACAGCGCATAGATGCAGGGGATGTTGAGGTGGTCACCCACACCCCTAGTTCTGGGCCTGGGTGGTGGCTGAATTGGTCAGTCTGCCGGCTTTCCCTCATTGTCATTACCCTGGCGAGCTCTCCAGCACCGCCTCAGCAGCTCACCCAGGGCAGTCAGCCTCAAGAACTGAGGCCAGTTCTCCTAATCAAGTCCCCAGATTTGATCACTCACACACCACCAGGGTCAGTTCTACTGTTTTGTCCAGGTGAGGTGCTTGGCTCTTTCTCCCAACTGCTGCACGGGGTATATGGGGGGGTCAGTTCTTCTGCCCTCACACCCTCAGGACTGGCTCCCCTGCACCCCCCAACAACAGGTCAGCTCTAGTATGCTGTCCAGGCGGGCTACAGGGCCTGCTCTTCTGTCACTCTGGAACTCTTTAAAGGGCAGTTGTCCTCTTAGCTTGGGCTGTGTCCCAGTTTCCAGTGGATAGAGTCTGAATTATTGAGTTGCCCTTCTTCAGACTGCCCCATTTTGCTCCCTTCTCTTTCCTCTACACGATAACACATCACATTAGTACATGCCGGGCAGTGGTCAGAGACCTGCAGAGTGACTCTGGTCCTTTTGCAGTCTCAGGCATGGTGTGCTCCTATTGCAAAGACTGTTTTCTAATAAGTAAAATGTTTTACTCGAGTGAATTTAAACACAATTGCTGCTGTTATTTCTCAGGGAGTTGCCTTTGAAATCAGCAAACAAATCGAAACATTTCATTCCCTGGCCAAGATCTCAACAGGCTTGTAGCAGAACTCGGAGGAGCCAGGCTACAGCACCAGCAAGAAAGAAGAGGAAAACCGTGCATATTCCCACTTAGAGATACTGCAGTTGCTTGGTTGGGGAGCTCCACCGGGACTGTATTGACAACGTAAAGCCAGAACTTTCTTGAGTCTTGATAGCCTCAATTTGTTGGCCACTTCTCTGTGAGGAGACTTGGGGTGCCAGACTGCCTAGGCTTCTGATAGAGGCAAATTAAATCACGAGCAAGAGGAAACCCAGGTCCCTAAAGATCTTCTGTATGGTTTAAGACCATGGCCAAAGATAACATGTGTTTCATTTTAACAATGCAGATTAGTTTCTCTTTGCATGACATATTTATCATGATTTTAATAAGAAAACAATATTTATCCCATGAACCGTCATAGACAGAAGACTTATATACCAAATTTATTTTCTATAATAAATAATAATAATTCTGAAAAGACAATAGTCTCAAGGCTCAGGTAGAGTGGGGGTTTAAATTCTGATTCATTTATTTTATAGCTATGTGACTCAGGGAATTCTCTTCTCTAAGCTCATTTATTTTTTTTTTTTATCTAAAAGCAAACAGAAAAAAAAAGAAAAAGAAAACCATATTACTACTTTTCTAGACATTTTAAGGATAAGAGTTAAATGAAATAATATACTTAAGATGTACACGGAAGTATCATATAACACAGACATAGGAAGCAACAGCTGCTATTTTTATTGTTACTTCTTACAACAAGGCCATAAAATGAATGCTTTTACCCTTTTTAGTCTTCATGGAAGCCGGAACCTTAGACACCCAATCTTTTGCTGTTGTGAGATTGAGCAAGAACCTGGAGTAGCCAGGGAAGAGAACATGATATCCACCAGGCGTGGCTTCCTGTTGAGCAGTGACTGTGACTTTACTCTTCACTTTCCAGAAGGCATCTCCGGAAGACTCATTCCTGTTTCTACAAGACTCTCATGTTTGCTCAGTGAGTGGTCCACCTAGGCCTGTGGAGGATGGATGGTGACTGTGGTGCCTGTCTGCATCCGATTGACTCACCTTGTCTGCTCAGTTCTCCCAGACGCTTTGTCAAGTATCGTGGATTACACTTAGAGGGTAGCCAGTGGGTTTCCTGATGATCTTCCCCACCCATTGCTTCAGGGGAAGACTGAGCTGGAGGATTTTAAAGATGCTAAATGGGGGCTGTGGAGATAACCAGGTAAGCAGAAGGCCCTGGAGCTTGAGTCCCCAGAAATCACATTTAAAAAACAAAGCCAGATAGGATGGCATGCTCTGGTCTTCCCAGCACTGGGGAAGCCAAGACAGACAGATATCTGGGGATCACTGGCTAGTGAGTCTGGACTATTTGGCAAGCACCAAGTCAGTGAGATACCCTGTTTAAAAAAAAAAAAGGGTGGATTGTACCTGACAAATGACATCTTGGATTGTAGTCCAGTTCCCGGAAGGGTACATACATGTGCATGAACTTGCACACACATGAACACACACACACAGACACTGTAAAGATACTTTGTGGTTTCAAAACAAGATTCTGAATGAATTTCTTAAAGAAAGTTGTAGACACGGTTTTCTTGGTAGCTTGGGCTTTCTCCTCCAAGAGATTTGCTGTTGTTAGATTTGAGGTGTTTTGCGGTTGGAATTTGGATGGGCCTTAGATGGTAGGCTATGGTGTTCTGAAACCTAACTACACATTGCTTCCCTTTCTTTTCAGAAGTAGTTTAACCTTTATTCCATTGAATATGGGTTATACTAGCTGACTTCCTTCTCACACATACAATATAATGGAAGAGATAGGATGTCTTTCAAAAATAAGGTGTAATTGGTAGGGGTTCGTGTGGAGAGTGAAGGGTGTAACCCAGGTAATCTTATGCATATATGATATATGATAGTGTCATAATGAAGCCTATCATTTAATACAATTAAGGAATGAAATAGAACGGAGTACGAAAAGACTGTGGCTTTTCTCTTGGGAGGTGTCACATCCTTCCTTAAATTATTGGCTCGGGTAAAAGCCTGCTGCCACATCAAAGGCAGCTCTTTGGAGGCAAGACTGGTGTAAGCTTGCAGCAGCCCTTTGGAGGCATATCCTGGTGGAGGTGGGGTGTCTCTAAATCCAGCCTTGAGAACCGATGGATTGGCTGAAACCTCAGGGGAGTCACGGAATCTATCTTTCAAAGCAGGGAATGCAAAATTGCTAGCTGGGGGAAATGGTAAATGATAAATCTTGCTTTTCTGAGGGACTAAATATCAATAGCTAAGTGATACGAGTGAGAGATGTATAAAACTTAAACAATATCAATTTTTTTGTCCAAACATGCAATAAAGACAAAACGAATCTCATGGTTTGTTGATAGAAGAGGACAGACAGAGATGACGTTACTAGGGCTAAGGCCATGATGGTTGTGCGTCATGGGACATGGACAGATGTCCTGTTGTTGATGGAAACCACAGGAAGATGAAGGGCTTAACTTTGCTCTATGCTAACAGAAACAGAAGATCTGCTGCACTCAGGAATCAAGTAGAAATAACACTCAGCATTTCTAGGCTAGCATTTCACAAGCTCTCTCAGAAAAGAAGGAGATAGCATTTTACGCTGGTGGGAACCTATAGTCTCTGCTGCACCTACTGAATTCTGCCACCACAGAGTGAAGAAAGTAAAGTGTACGTGAATGGGTGTGACTGTTGTACTGAATTTCAGTCCCGGAGTGTGAGAGGGATGCAGGGAAGTGGGTGATTGCAGCGCAGAATCAGTTGTAGACTCCGGCTCATCGGCAGTGATGGGAAGATTGAGGACACTGACTAGGCTATATGTTTTTACTGCCTATAGAAATCTTCACAGAAAGTTCTGGTGGCAAGAGCCCTAACACCAAAAGCTATGCCTGGGAAGCTGTGCAGTCTCATGGAGGTCCAGTAATTGGGTAACCTTGAGTGTGCAAGATTGTGTCCCTTCATCATTGGTGTGAACGGAGTCTCTAGAACTAAAGTTTGCTTACGGGAAGTGGGAGGGGTGACCGTTCTGCACACCTGAGTAGGGTGAGCATGTGACACTTGTGTTGTCTGTATGTGTAAAAACATGCTTGCATTATTTTAATTTTCCCAAATTGTTGGCCATAGGAGATCGACATACTATTATTCTTGCTCATTCTCTCAGCTTCCTAAGGTCAGGCATGGTGTTTGCGTTGCCTTTCAGTTTCTCCGAAGAGGCCAGTACTTGAAAGTGTGTAACCCAGCTAACCAAGGACAGCTTGGTGCAAAGAGAGAGAACCTTGGGATTTAGAGGACATTTCTTTGACAGAGCTTATTATAAGAAAAAATACTGTGGGAAAGTTCTAACCTCTGCTTCTTTCACCATCGCTAGTGAGAGCGGAGGTGTTGAAGGAGTGTTGATTCAACTCGTAGCACACTCTGAGATGCCAACTCACCTCACACAAGACATGGAGAAGAGCCTTGGGACCCAGAGTGATGACACCTCCTGTTTTATAGTGTGGCCCGGTGTCATTTTCTGTGAATGTGTTCAGACAGTTTTGTTCTTGTCACTGACATCAGAAAGAAACATGTTGGAGCGGTTTCTTTTGGTTGGTTGTGCATGGGCTAAAGCAACAGGAAAGAAACAGCAGTGTATGTGACCAGCCTGTCCAGCATCTGCCTTACTTTGTCTTGGTTTTATTAGAAGAGTCTAACTAATTTTTTTTAAATAATGAGGTTAATCTTGTTGGAAAACTCTCCTTAGTTGACTTCTTTTGTTTGCTAAGTTTTGAAATATTATTTAATTCCTTTACATGTTAAACACATCTTGTGGAACACGTTTTTATCCACAGTCTGTAGCAGTTTGCATTGAAACCCAGTGTACTGCTATATAGTCATCTCGACCTGTTCTTGTTCACTAATTACTTCAAAAATGATTAGAAATGGGATTGTATGTAGGGATAAGTAGAATGCATTTTGTGAACTTGCCTGCTATTACCTTAAGATTTATGGAGTACTTCAGTGCTTCCCAAATTTGATGATCTTACTTTTGATTTTTTGATACACGGGGAGGTGTGCGGCAGTATGGGCAAAATGGGAAAATCGGTAATGTGGACTTTCACTGCTGTGTAACATTGTCAGTAATGATTTCAAGTTGTTTGTATAGGTGTTTGTATGCTAGTTTCTTGGCTGTTGTGCCCCTGCCACCCTGCAGCAAACCTGTATTGGGCCTTGAATCTATTGATAAACAGTAAATTTCTAAAGCAAAGCAAAGGCGAATAACAGGATAGATTTACTGAGCATTCCCAGGATGGTCTCAGTCCTTTGTGTTTTTTTCCTGAGAACTCTGTTTCTATTTCTCTCAGGTGCAGAATGTGACACACATAAAAGAAACAATTCCATTTCCTTCCATCTTAGCAAACCAATGAGTTTATCGAGGTTATTTTCAGGCTCATGGGTGCGACTTTACTTGCAGGGGCAACAGCATCACCAAAAAGCTCACCTAATTGTCACTGAAAACTCAAAGAAGCTGCAGCACTGGAGTTCCCTGTGCACGCGCAGGCAGCTACATTGCTGGGTTCTCTCTGTCCGGCACTTGTTTCATGGCTTCTGTAATCTCAGGTGGTGGCCTCATGAGCTTTGGACATTTCACGAGCTTCTTGAGTCTTGTCAGCATCTTGTGCATTTGACAAGTCCCCCTTCTTCTTGCAAGGGGGATTACTACATCTTGGAGGAAACGGCTACACCAAAGATTCCTCCACCGTAAATAACACATAAACAAACAAGGGACTAACAGCTCTTTCCCATGGAAACGGTGTGGGCTATAGTAACTATTCAGGACTCCCGTACCAGAGCAACAATTGAATACAGTCAGTTGCTAACTGTGGGCACAGAGTAAGTCTCCCCCCCCCCCCGGTAAACAGCAGCTGCAGCAAGTTTGCAGGAATATCTCACAAGGTTATTATTTCATTGCTCCTTCCTCTGCACATACTCTTTCTGTGCATGCAAACAAAGACGTACACATTTAATGGGGATGGAGAGGCATTTTTAAGCCTAATTCTTATACATTCTAGAATGAGTGATAGAAAGATGAGTTTCTCTTGGATAAGGGCTCTCTGAAAGATCGTCCAGGTCCTCTTCCTGGATGCCGAGTCTTGGTAACCTTTCCAGAGAAGCTCCGGCAGTCTGCAGAGGACACATTTCACTTTAGCCCAATTAAAATGGGAATACATCCCTAAGCCTGTTGGAACTGGCCATTGCCATTGAAGGATAGATTTCCCGTCAAACTGAGCTAATCGATAAGATAGAGAGGCCAGCCCTAAACTTGAACTATAGTTTCAACTTGAAAATGTCAATTGGAATTAACACATCCTGGGGTGGGTATGGAGGTGCACACCTAGAATCCCAGAATTTAGGAAGCTGAGGCAGAAGGATCAGGGCTTCAAGGACAGCCCAGGCTATACAAGATTCTGTCTCAAAATCAAACAGAGAAAGAAAATCAGTTAGTCTATTTACCACTAATATGCACTGTTCTCATGTCCTTCCGAGATGGTCTTCCTTGTCTTTTCTCAGAACTTTCCTCTGCTACAGCGCCAGAGAACAAGCTCCTTTCCAAAGCGCCAACAGGACATGAGCGAAGGACCCGTGTCCGGTCACCACAGGTTTTCTAAGCTCTGACAGCCAAGGCTGCTTGTGAGAAGATGACAAGGGCAGCTGCCGTGGGGCCTTGTCCTGACTCATATTCACAGACACAGGCAGTGGGGTCTGAGGAGAACATGGCGGGAATTGTCACGATGTTGTCCCCAGCACTCTGAAGAGTGCCTGTGTACCTTGCTCTTTTCTCCTTCACTCATTCCCGAGTCTTTTCCCCTTGATAATTTGTTTGAAATCACAGACCCGAAACTTAACTGAGTTCAATATTTTCATTCCTAGGTTTAACTTTCTTCATGATTTTGACACATGCTTGTTGTATATACTAACTGCTTTATGTGTGCATGTGTTTGTGTGGGCCCAAGTACATGGGGGGGGGGCAGAAGTCAATTTCAGTCCACTTTGTTTTCTGCGACTGGGCCTTTCAATTGATTTCGAGCAGTGGTTCTCGACCCTCCTAATGCTGCGACCCTTTAATACAGTTCCTCATGTTGCGGTGACACCCTAACATGAAATTATTTTCACTGCTACTTCATAACTGTAATTTGACGACTGTTATGAATCATAATGTCAATATCTGTTATGTAGGATATGATAGTCAACCCTTGTGAAAGGGCCATTTGACCCCCAAAGGGCTTGTGACCCACAGGTTGAGAACTGCTGGTCTAGATATTACTGATTAGGCTAGGCCAGTGAGACACAGAGATCTCCTGGTTCCACTTCTCAGTCTTCAGATTGGAAGCATATACCACCATATGCAGGATTTTATGTAGGTTCTGGCTGTCAATCTCAGATTCTCTGGCTTGGCAGTGAGTACCAGCGGAGATGTCTCTCCAGCCCTAACTGTACATATTTAAGGAGGGTAGTGTGATACTTCAGTACATAGGTACAATGAGTAACGATCAGATACAGATGGTAGCATGATTGATGGAGCTATTAGGACCTCAAGAGAAAGGAAAGAAAGCAGATGCATTTTGATGGACCAGGGAACAGATGCCCAGGTATGGTGGGGTAAACAGCCACGGGATATTAGAGTCATAACTCACTTGGAGGCATAACTGGCATAAGAGGCAAACAGTCAAGTCTAGGTGTCAAGAATCCCTTTCCAAGGTGGAGGTCAGAGGATCCTAGATTCTTGGGAGACCTGGGACAAGCAATCAGTGACAAAGAGGTCAATAGGAAGAATACATCTCCCTTTTTTGCCATCCACCATAATAAACCAGAAGATATTGATAAGTGTCATAAAAATTCTAGGCCAGCTTCTAGTAGCTCCCACACCTCAAATCAGGGCTTGTATACCAACTTCCTTGCCCATCATATTCCAGGCCAGCCTGGGCATACTATTCTACAACTGAAGGTCAATATTTCAAGCACTCTGTGGCTCTTGTCTCCCCCTCGATCTTGGATGTAGTCACCTGCATGAGTGACAACCTAGGGCAGCAGAGGTTGAGGTGTGGTGAACAAGCACCTGGGCTTTTTAGGCACAAAGTCTCTTTAGCCCCAGAACTCTGCGAGTGGCATCTGCCAAACCTATAAACAGGAGTTCCATCCAAGTCTCAGCAAATGGGAAGTCCTTCTCCACAGGTTCTGTGATCTGATCCACCTCCAAAGCATGCTTTCTTTAAAATAGGAACAATAGGAGTCCCTGCATCCTGTGAATTTTGTAAATTTAAATTAAATGATGTTTGTAAAGCCTGAGGATGCACATACCCAAGAAGGAATAAGTGTTAAATGAAACCTGCTCAGACAATTCACTTACATTTGTATTAATAACGTTTTCAAAAGACCCTCTTCAGAAGGAGAGTGTGCTTCAAATTGGCTTTCGGGCTCAGACTAAGCCTGTCTTTAGATGGAATCTTCTCTCAGCTGAGGGCGGTTCTCTTCAGCACCTGCACCAATTAGCGGTCTCAGCCTTCTGGACTCAGACTCAAAGACTGCATTAATGTAGACCCTTCAGTGTATGACACTCTAGAGTTTATTCTCCTTACCAACCTCTCCTGCCTTTCCTTCAGATGCACACGTCATATGCTCACAGAAATGCAGAGCAAGTCTTTCAGAACACAGGAAGAATATTCCATAGAAGCCCTGTTATTCTCTGATGACAAGCTTGCATGGATTTGTACCATGTTTAAGTTTACTCGATTCACATGATATATTCGCTATGTCTCTGTAGGACCCAGCCCAAAGGGCTCACCGCCTGATCATAAGGCAATTCTGTAGTTCAAGTCCTGAAACAGGAACTACCTTGTAAGAGTTCAGGAGTGCCCATGCATTCATTTTCTCCCTACAGAAATATTCTTAGCAAGTGTCATTTACAACTGGTTAAGACTTGGGAATGAGAGGAAAACAGTATTTAAACAAACCAGTGAGCAAAAATATAATTTTTCCAGACACACAAAATCATTAGCAAGTGTGAATGTGGCTGATTCTATGCCACATCAACATCTAAAGGGTTCGTTTTGCAGAGTTCACTTGTGGGGAGGTCATTTGAGCATCCGTTTCTCTGCCTCTTCCTTTTCATCCTCTTGATTACCGGGTTATTTGCCCTCTGAGATACAGGCACGGGGTGGTCACCACTCATTCTCAGATACTTCTATTTTTTTGTTTCTTCCTATGACACTGCAGAAACTGCATCAACTACAGAAGACTCGGAAACAAGGATATTGTTATTGGGTGGAAGGCGTGGCTCTGTGTGTCAATAGTTGTGATGTGGAGGATTTGGAATCACAAGCAATAGAAAATCATGCCTCCAGGAGTCTGAAACATGAGGATATTACTGCTTAATTATATGAGTTTGTGTGTGTGTGTGTGTGTGTGTGTGTGTGATGTATGAACATCTGTATGTGTGTGATGTATGAACATCTGTTTGTGTGGGTATGTATGTCCATGTGTAGATGCAGAGGCCAGAAGAGAACACCAAGTGTTCTGCTTTACTATGGGCTGGGGTTACAGGTATGTGGCCACACCTCATTTTTGATATGGGTACTGGGATTTAAAGTCATGTCATACCCCCACACTCCTAAGCTATCTCTTCAGCCCCTGTTTTTAGACCTGGTCATTTACTCGTATTCTTTTTTTTTTCTTCTTCTTAATTTCTTTTACTTTTTTTTGTGTGTGGAATGTTCATGAGGCTATCATACTGCAAATGCTCACTTGTAAATTGCTTTCATCTGATCAATAGTGTGCTTATGGGATTAATTTGTATTGATTTGTGGAGCTCTGGTGTATTCTTTTTCACTGCTATATGGGATTCCCTCACGGGCATAGCACAATTTATTTTTCTTCTGGATGTAGATTGAGAAAAATGTCAGTATTTTGCTATGATAAATAATACTTCAGTGATGATTTTTGATGATTCCTGTTATACATGCTTGCATATTTGTAAGTGTATATTTGTGTGTGCATGTTCGCCTGAATATACCAGAAGCATTTATGTACCTGTGAATGGATGCATGTACCTGTATACATATGAAGTCAGTGATGGTTTAGCAAAGTGATTTTATTCTGATTGCCCGAGTGGATGTTCCCTCGTTTTTCTCCTGAGTAGTTTATGCATGTTCATTTCCAGTTCTGATGGAAAAAGGATCCTATTGCATACAACCTAATCCAGCTTCTTCCAAGCCTTTTGGTTTTTGCTCACCTGAGGCTGTAAATTGTATCTAATTTTGGCTTTAGTTTGCATTTTCCTTATTCTTAGTGAGGTTAAGTATCTCTTCATATGATTTATAGTGCTTGATATGCCTACTTCAGTAAATGATCCCAATCATGTTGCTCTTTATGACTAATTTCTTTATCTTTTTCTGGTTTAATTAGAAAAAATTTTCTCTGTTTGTTCCCATCTGTTACAGGAGGAAGCTTCTCTGATGACGGCTGAGCAAGGCACTGTTCTACAAGTATAGCAGAATGTCATTAGGAGTCACTTTGTTGCTATGTTCTTTTAGTGAAACAGTAAAATTAGTATTTGGTTTTAGCCTAGGTCCCTGGGCAAGATAGTCTCAGGCTTTGGTTATCCAAACGGTGTTATGCATTGTGTCTTAGTTAGGGTTTCTATCACAGCAGCAACTCTTATAAAGGAAAACATTTAACTGGGGATGGCTTACATGTCTAGAGGTTTACTCCATTATTTTCATGACAGTAAGCGTGGTGACATGCAAGGAGACACGGTGCTGGAGAAGAAGCTCTACATCTGGATCAGCAGGCAGAGGAAAGAGAGAGAGAGAGACACTGGACTTTGAGCATTGGAAACCTCAAAGGCCATCCCAGTGACATACATCCTCCAACAAGGTCACATCTACTCTAATAAAGCCATGCCTCCTACTAGTACCATAGGGAATATTTCTGTTTAAATTACCCCATACACATTCTATTTTGTGAACTGGGCCTCAAATCAAATCAGATATTGGCTGGTTATTCCCACAAGTTTTTGCCACTATTGCACTAGCCTGTCTTGCAGTCAGGACACCATTGTAGATCGAAGGGTCTGTAGCTGGGTTAGTGCATATGTTTCTCTTTTGGTAATGTACAGATTACCATCCTATACCAAAGACACTAGAACATAGAGGTGAAGGCTCTATGTAGGCACCAGCTTTACTTATCCTTGTTAGGTAAGTTGTGGAGGTGTTATCTTCAGCAACAGGGCCTTATCATACAGCCAAAGTTATACAGCAAATGAGAGAACATGGAACACTTAGCCCTAAATGGGAAGTCTCAGACCATAGGAAACCTACCAGAAGAGGAGATAGAAAAAGTGTAAGAGACAGAGGGAATGGAGGACAGCAAGGAAACAAGGCCTCAAAATCAACAGGATCAACAATGCACCCATCAACTCACAGGGATTGAGGCAGGATGCACAGGGCCTGCACAGATCTACACCAGATGGTGTCCTAGAGCTGAAAGGAGAAATGGACACATGTTCTCATCCCTAATCTAGAAACTGTCTCCAATTGATAACCACTTGCAAATTGAAAATTTAGTATTTTCCAAGGAAGTCTATGTAGGCAGAGAGTGCTCTTTAGCTTCCGGACTTCTCAGACTGGTAAGGATCTGGTGTCTGTCTCCTTCGGCAGCTACATAGCATCTCCTTGACTCTGCCCAACCCCCCCCCCCCACCCCTCCAGCCTGGATATATTATGCTAAGCCATTGATCCAAACAGCTTCTTTAATAACCAATGGTAATAAAACATATTCCCAGCATACAGAGGGGAATCCCACATCAAGTCTCACCGGGGAGACTGCGTGCCCAGCAGTAAATGGCCAAAAGAAAACTGAGAATTTGACTTCTTCTTTTCTGATTTGTATCCTTTTGATCTCCTTTTGTTGTCTTATTGATCTAGCTAGAACCTCAAGTACTATATTGAATAGATATTTGAGAGAGTGGACAACCTTGTCTTATTTCTGATTTCAGTGGGATCGCTTTGAGTTTCACTCCATTTAGCTTGGTGTTGGCTGTTGAATTGCTGTGTATTGCCTTTATTATATTTAGCTATGTTTCTTATATCCCCTTTCAGTTTTCTTAAAGTTATCTTTTGGTAAGTTTTTTTTGATGTGTTTTAATACAGACCAACATTGTGTTATAGTTTATGGATTTAGAAAGTTAGAGCTGGGTGGTGGTGGTGCACACCTTTAATCCCAGCTCTCCGAAGGCAGAGCAGGCAGATCTCTGTGAGTTCAAGGCCAGCCTGGTCTACAAGAGCTAGTTCCAGGATAGGCTCCAAAGCTACAGTGAAACCCTGTCTTGAAAAACAAAACCAAAAAAAATTGTAGAATTGGTAAAGTTTTACTTACGTTGTTTCTTCAGTACATAAAGATTCCTATATTTTTATATTTAAGTCTTTCTGCAATGTTGTTTTTAATCCATATAGTATTAAGGTTGTCATTTTCTTCTTCTCCATGTTAATATTAATTGTCCAAAATAAAACATTTACTAAGGAATGTCAGATATCACATTGATCTGTGACTTTTAATTATAACCATTTTCTTAAAATTTTACATACTCATACAATGAAATGCCATGTCAGCCTCCCATTTCCCTTCTCCAACTTGTTCCCAACATGTCCACCTTATAATTTCATGTCTATTGATTGATTGCGATATTCCCCAAGTCCAATCAACACTGCCTGTATATGCATACCCGTAAGCCCACCCACTGGAAAACAGGGTTTATACCTTCAAAGAAAGTGTTTTTTTTTTTTTTTCCTTTTCCAGCATCTGCCAACTGCCAATAGGGGTTGCTCTTGAAGAGAACCTTTCTGAGTCATGTCAACTTTGGCTGGCTTGACCTTTGTGAAATGTTTATCGTATCTGTGGAGTCTTCTGAGTTCTCTGTTGTTAGCCAGTGACCTGCCTGAGCCAAGAGGACCAATAGCTTCACAATAGGTATTAATAACTTGTAGGAAAAGTCCCTGCCTATCTTCCCCCCTTTAGGTTGTCATGTCCAATGTGGCCCTTAACATGTAGTAAAATGTGTAGGGATTCCTTTCCCATACAGTTTCTTCCAAAAGGCTGCACGATGCTGGCTGCTTGCTGTTCTGCCAGCCCTCTAGTGGTACCCACTGTCTTTGCATTTTAACATGCAGCAAAGGGTGGGAGTTTTATACTTCTTTAAGCTGAAAGATTTATTCCCACTTGAAACCCCATCTGAAAACCGATATTCCATTAGCAGACTGGCATCTGCTGGTACAACCCCAGCGTGACAGTTCACTGTGGCCCAGCTACAACACTGATACAGGAGATGAATGGGAGAAACTGCTTAACTGTCGCATGCTCTTCACTAAAGCCAAGGAAAGCCGCCATGTGTAAAGGCCTCAGGAACTTCCCAGTGTCAGACATGTAGTTGAAATGGGAGGGTTTTACTCCTTTCCTCTCCTTCATTAGGAATCACCCCAAAGCCCTGCCTGAACCCTGTCTACTCTATTCCCTACTTTCTTTTACTTGATAGGAGAGAAAAAAAACCTTTCCAGTCTGCCTTAGTTAGGGTTTCTATTCATGTGAAGAGATTCATGACCACAGTAACTCTTATAAAGAAGAACATTTAATTGGGTTGGCTCGCTTATAGCTCAGAGCTTTTGTCCATATGGCCATGATAGGAAGCAAGGCAGCATGCAGGTAGATATGGCGCTAGAGAAGGAGGTGAGAGTTCTTACATCTTTACCTGTAGGTAAGAGGAAGTGGTCTGATACGTGGGGCATGGCTTGAGCATATATGAGACCTCAAAGCCCACCTCCACCATGACACACTTCCTTCAACAAGGCCATACCTACTCCAACAAGCCACACCCTATGTGCTTATGAGGAAATTACGTTCCAGCAAAAACATGGCCCACCCCTCCTTCCCTGTCTTCTAGGCTCTCAGGGTCTAATTTAATGTTCATATTTTCTCACACTCTGTACCTACCATCAATACCTAGTAAGGTGTAAGAAATCCCTTATTTACGTTCATGTGTTTCTATTGGCATATGTTCACATTTATAAACACCCTCAGTAATGTCTTAGAGGAAAGTATTATCTAAATGCGTGTCATATCTTAGAATGAATTCCGTGTCAGGAATGGGAGGCCACTTGTTCAACAATTTGCAGTGTTATCTTGTGCTGTTTTCTCAGGCTCCCGAAATCTAGACACATATACTTCTTTTTCTTCCGTCTCCATCCTCCCCCACTGGTCTTGTAGCCTGGGAAACTGGAAGGTTGGCAGTTATTTTGGCTTAGCAGGAATTACTATATTCCTTTTTCTTCCAAGTGCTCTTCAAGAAACTACACTAAAGTAATATTTCCAGGAACAACTTGCTATCTGAAGGAGTGTGTGTGTGTGCGTGCACATGCATGTGTGTGTGCACACACCTGAGTGAGTGTGTGTGCACAAACACTTGGGCGTTGTGTATAAAACAACCTCAGTAATTGAGTGTGCATCTGAAACTCTGCAAGAACAGTGACCTCTCACACTAATTCCTTTTAAATTCCTAAGCCCTTAGCCCTTTACCGAAGGCAGGGAGCTCTAAAAGCTCCTCAGAAACAGGGGGTGGGGGACTTGACACCAGTTTAAAAGCGCTATTCACTCAGCGGGAACTACCAATCTATCATTCCAGAGGCCTGCCTGATGAGAGGGGCCAGGTGCCCTGTCCAGAGTTCAGAAGAAAGAACTGCAACAAATTATAAGTGGGTTGGCAGAGGTGAGGAGGGCTGCAGGACGGACTCCATCAAAGAGCTCGGCAGCTGCCTGAAGACCGGGGCAAGCACAGGTGAGCTGGAACACATCGCCGCCAGCAGAAGCTAAGTGGTCCCTCCCCATCACTTGGGCAGATGCTCACAGGCTTCTGCAGACCACTTGCATTTCTTTTGTGTTGATTTCTTTTTTTTTTAAGAACATGGCTGGAGATGAAAACCCAGGGACTCCCACATGCCAGGCAAGTGCTCTGCCACTGGCCTACAGCCCCAGCTTTAAGCATCTGTATTTCCAGTCTTTTTCGGATGAAGCGGATGCTTCAGAGAAGGTGAGTCACGCTGTGAGGAGTGCAGATTCTCTCTACTGTGGTCCACATGGTTGCATGGCCAGTACTGGTTCAGGTTCAAGGATGGAGGAGGACACAGACCCAGTCTGTCTCTCCAGGAGCCTGAATCTTATCCTGCCTCTGCAGGGCCAGTGGGAAGCTGTGCTTTTGAGAAAAGACTGTAGAAATGAAACATATAGACGCTAGGCTTCTCCCAGAAATTTAAAAATTAGTACACCTCAGATGGGATTCAGGAATCTGTATTTTCTACAAGTTCTCTGGGTGCTCTTTATGATCATGAGAATAGAAGGCAGGCTTTGTTAAGGTGTGCCTTCTCCCAAAGCCCAGCTCTTCTACCCTAAGGAACATTTCAGAGTAGCCCATCAGTGTTCTCAACCTCTGTCATCTAGTGTCTGACTTCTTTCTAAAATAAACTGGCTCTTCCTGGTAGAACCTTCTGAGTAAAGAACCCCAGAATCACAACTAGAAAAGAAAATTGAAAAAACATGACACTAAGGGTAGGCAAAATTTTCATAAGTCTAGGTGGCTCCATGAAGCAGCAGGAGAGGCGTATCTGGGCATAATGTGGGAGATGGCAAGGTGGTCACTAGACTTTATAGCTCTCCCACAAAAGAGACAGGGTCTATTTATCCACCCTTTGAATCTGAATTGCTCTTCTGACCTGCTTTTATCGACAGAAGGAAGATAGGACAAGTTCCAGTCCTGGCTTGCAACAGGTCTGACAGCCTCTCTGGAAACTCTGCTTTCGCCCTGGAAACAAGCCAGGTTTGAAGATGCTGCTACCACATAGGGAAAGCCCCAGTCAAAAGTCAGCCATCGCCACCAGGCCATTGCCCACAAATGCTTGAGCCAAGTGAACTGGACCAGCTAAACTCAATTCAAACGTCCTGCAGACTCATGAGCCAAATGGGTAACTGTTGTCTTAAGTCACCAAGTTTTCGAAAGTTGCACAAGGCAAGAAGAAAGCCAGGCATGGTCAGAGCAATCCAGAGAACAGTTTCCATCATTGGAGCATTTTGCTTGAGGCCAAATGCTGGGTAATAGGCCTGTCTCCTACACACACAAACATCCAACTGGTGTCTGTGTCTGTGAACGTCTGATGTATAAGTGACCTCTATGAATACCTTCTACGGTGAACAGCCACACTGGGGCATCCACATAGATCTGAAATATCAAAATCCCAGTTAGCATAAAATCCCACTCATAGTATCATTTACTCTATTTTTAGTTTTGAAAATCAGTGAGGCAGCAAGCACCTTAAGGCCTGTGCTATGAAAAACCATTCAATTCTGTGCAAAGTAAGAAGTATTGCAGCGCTGGCATGTATATTCCTAGGCTTGTTATTTTTCTTAATGAACCTTGCTTCTCTCTTTAAAGCTTATCGGTTTGAACACATGTGGTTCACAATGGTTTACCACCTTTCACCTGGTGATTAGGGGACAGGGAACCAAGTTACATCACTGTCAGGGAAGCAGAGGGGAAAAATGCAAAATAAATGGCAAGATGTCGCAGCGATAGCAAGCAGGAAAATATGCGGTGGTCAGGAGAACTCGGACACAGGGGTCCAGCGGGGCGCAACCTTAGGATGCTGCAGAGCCAGCGAGAGGCGCGGGAGCCACGTGACTGATTATTCAAATGCACCTCTGATTAACTGGGTTTATATTGATGCAAATAATCCAGCCGGAGCCTGCAAGGGCTAATGCATTTTGGAACTGTGGTTTTTCCATTGATAGCGCAAAATGGTGTAGAGGAAAGGCATTTTTTATGATATTAATAATGGAATTACAGAATCAGGTCGCTTAAAGGAACAGCGCTGACTCAGCGAAAGCAGCCCAGAGTTGAATGTGGAGATTAATACTGGCAAAACGAAATACAAGCCTGCTGCAGCCATCTCTTTGCCTAAAACACACGTCCCCGTTCTATTTTCTTAAAAAAAAAAAAAAAAAGAAGGAAAAAGCGACTGTTTCAGCGCAATTTTCAGAAGAATTAAAAGGGAAGAGGTGTCCGGGGTGCTGGGGGGGGGAGGGGGATTCTGACAACCTCCACACCCAGCACCCAGCTAAAATGTTTCCCCCTCTTCGCCCTCGCCCCACTGATTAAATATTGGATTTATCTCTCTTGCCAATGCTTCGGTTTCATGTCTTAGAACAATGCCTGTAAACACTTTCCAAATGGATGATTAAAATTGCAAATGAAGATCAATAAATGCCCCTAAAGGAATGAATGTATTAAAGCTGGGGCAGGGATGAAACTGCAGAAACCTGCTTTTGGCTGAGTACAGGGGCCAGCGAGTGGGAGCCTTGCTAGGTAGGGGACAGTGGAGACAGGTGGTTGCAGCCAAAAACAAAGCTCAAAGCTCTCCTGAAGGAACGAAGGTGCACTCTCTGTGATGATCACACTAAGGCTTTTATAAAAGTGACTGAAGAACACTCAGATTATTAAACATGTCCAGAATGCCATGTGTATGAAAAGATCACATTAAAGGGGTAGGAGAGAACATTTGGGTGCACTGTGGGGAAAAAACAAGTTGTAGACAATTATCCTTTTCCTTTCCTTTCCTTTCCTTTCCTTTCCTTTCCTTTCCTTTCCTTTCCTTTCCTTTCCTTTCCTTTCCCCCTCCCTCCCTCCTTCCCTCC
>NC_022027.1:13057505-13078288 GCF_000317375.1 Microtus ochrogaster
TCCCTCCTTCCCTCCTTCCCTCCCTCCTTCCCTCCCTCCTTCCCTCCCCCTCCTCTCTTCCATTCTCTCTAAGCTATTGAGAGCTCTGACTGCCCATTCACCCACCCTTCTCCACTCAGTTATACAGGGTGTGGGTGATGATTTGGTACAGTGTGGGAGCCAGCCTAGTGAAAAGCCATCTACATCTCAATTGAAAGAGAAAGAAAGGGGAACCATAAGACAAAGAGGATCTTGGCAGGGCAGGAAATTAAAGTTGATTAAAAATTAATTTGTGCCACAGTTTCAGAAAGTTTGCTCTGAAATACACAGAGCAGAAAGCTTATCATTTTAATTGGATGTGTACAATTCAGTAGTGTTTAGACACTCACAGCTTTGGACAAGCAATGCCACTGTCTCACTCCAGAACACACTGGTCACCTGCAAAGCTCATGCCTTGCCGGCTAAGCTGGCCCCACCAAGTTCTGGCAGCCTTTAACTATGCTGCACTTCTTTTCTTCCTTCCCTTCCGCTCCTCTGTGCTTGCCCATCCCCATGCTAACGTTATTAGGGCTTTTAGAGTCATAATAGGGCAGTAGAGAGCTCACTTCTGTGGTCTCTGGGCACAGAGGCAGGGGGAGGAACAAAGGTACCAGGTCCTGCCAAATCTCCAGTTTTGGTAACCTCTTTCAATTTGTGCATGGCCATATTGCTTAGAGGCAGTGAACAAGGACTCTAAGCCTATCAGCCTTGGTTCAAATCCTGGAGACACCTTTTATATGTGTAAGCTTCCACTCCTCTGAGCCTTAGTTTTCTCATCTATAAAATGGGGAGAGTAAGAGCATCCTGTTCATAGAGTAAGAATCTAGTGAGTTTTTGGTCAGTTCTTAGAAGAGACCGAGTCATAGCAGAAGTGGCCCGTGGTAATGGGAATGCCACCTTGCAGTAGGACTTCCTTTTCCTAACCTCAACCTCCTGGACATTAGGACCCTAAACACCTGCTTGGCAGCTTTGTATAGGGACTGAAAAGCTCAGATTTGAAAGCCGAGGGTCTCATTGCTGCTTAACAGATGTGTGACCCTTGCAGCAAGAGTTCGTAGCTATGCCAGGAAGAACAGCTGCCCTATTGCCCAGCCCCCATCATCTGCATTGTAGGCCATGGAGGTGGAGGTTTCCATCTGGTCCCATTCGAGTCATTGCCTTTTCAAACTAGGTGGTCATGAGGTCCCCTTGACTTGACTTTGCATGCCCATCATCATCTCCCAGTAGCTTTTCTTGTTCGTATTCTGGGTTCTTGCTGCCTGTGCTCTCTTTGGGGCTCTGTGCTCAACAGCCTCCTTTGGATCTTGTTGACCCTCCTAGTTCCTTTTGGTGAATCCCGTCTTTCTCCTTTCCTGACCCCTTCAAACTCATTTGGGACAGAAGCGAGCCACTGAGTACTCATCCGATGTGTGGTTGGTCCCCTGGCCTCAGGGCTGAATGACCTGGCCCTTGCCTCTCTCTTGGTCTCAGCTCCGTCTTCAGTGCTCCTCCCACTCATTGCCCTCCCTTCGCAGCGAGTACTTCGCCTTCCTCAAGGCATGCTAACCCTGTGCTTTTTGTTTCTTTCCTTGGTGCGGTTCACTGTCTGGAAGGCTTTTCCATGCTGCTTTCCTCATCCCTGCAACAGAATACCTCCCAGAAACAGCTTACGGGAGAAAGGACGTATTTTGGTTCACAGTTTCTAAGGACATGTCTTCGGGGAGTGCGTAGGTGCTGGAGCATCTCCGTTTGTAGCAGTGTGAGCTGACAGAATGGGTTATTTATGCCACAGCGGACTGGTAGCAGAGAGAGAACTGGGGCCAGAACCAAATGTGAACCTCATCCTCAAGGTCTGCCTCTACTGTGCCTTTCTGTTAGCTGGGTCATAGTCCCCAAATTTTCACAACCCCTCAAAATATCAGCACCAACTGGGGGGAGGAAATGCTCAAAGCATGAGCCTGTGGGCAATAGCCCAGATCTAGGCTATAAGAACTGATGTAAGATGAAGGAAGAGCCTCATTACGGAGTGCCTTTCTGTTCGCAGCACTTTCCAGGGTGTCTGCTGCTCCTAATCCTGCTGTGTAAAGCACTGGAAGGAGAATGTTCCACAGTCCCAGGGTGGGGCTTCAGGCATTCACCGACCTGAGTCCTTGGGCTGTGACCTTCACCACTGCTTCCTCCAGCTGATCCCAAGGCCCAGCCTGCTTCATGCTTCTTTTTCACATCTTAAAACTTAATAGGAGGCGTCTCTGTCATTCAGAGATGGTCTGTGGCACCCCATGGTGTCCTGTCTTTTTTGTGAAGACCCGAAAAATCAAGTCTCAAATGGTTCCTGGGATCTCTTAGTATTAATGGCAGTAATCTTCTCACTATGGAATTTGGCATCCACCATTCTCTGGCAGCTTTGGGTTTGTCATAGATCTGAAAGCTTCAATATATTCATCTTGCTTACGTGGCTGTGTTTTGAATGCTTGCTCTCAAGATGGTGGAGCTGATTTGGGAGGCTGTGGGTCCCTCCAGAGGTGAGGTCTGACTGATGGAAACCAGTCAATAGGCATCTCCCAAGTGTTTCCTAGAGGCCAGGCCTTGTGCTAGAGATGGGGAAAGGATGCTTTGTTAGCAATGGAGCCTGTGGTGGTGGTTTTGTGTTCGTTCAGGCACCTGTAGGCGGCGCTGTATAGACATTTTCCTGGGACGTGCTCTGGCACACGGTTGTTTGCAAAAGGGTTCCCTGGCAGCTCTTCAGAGGCAAGCTTAACCACCTTCAGGATAATGGGAACGCTGGGCTCCTTATTTATAGCTACCAGAGCAGAATGCAGTAAGCAAAGGGTGATAAATAGCCCTTTACACTAAATGTTTCACAATAATGAAAAAGCAACCTCTGTCTTAAAATTGGCCGTTCTTAACGTAATTTTTTTCCCCCTCTAGCAAACAAATTGGCTTAGTCAGGGTGGGCAGCCGTGGCTTTCATTAGCCCTGGATAGATGGAATGGTGGCTTGCGCAATGGGGCGTACAGACTTTCCGGCTGCGATCTTCTGTACACATTTATCAGCAAGCAGGTGTGGGCAATGGTGCTGGCGGGAAGCAGCCCTGGAGAAAGTAGTAACCTTTGTAAGTAAATAATTCCCAGTCCCGGGAGTTGCTGGGCTGCAATGCAGAGAGCAACAGCCAGTCTCCACGCGGTTCCATTTACACGGGGTTTGACCCTGTAGCAGGATCCTAAGCTCCTGATGATTAAGGAGGTGACAGGGCCTCTGGCCACAGTGGCAGGGTCACGTATATTCAGACTTTAGTGCCTTTTGCCTGCTAGGGCTTGAGAGCCTCCAGCAGTTGGTCACCTCTCGAGGGGCCAGTAAGGTGAGGGCATTGGCTTCAAGTTCTTTCAAGTGGCCTTTATTCTCTTGGGTGGAAATTTTGATTATTACTATATTTTGGTCTGTTTGGTATTTAAACTGCCTCTTGTTATGCTGGACATTGATTGCCTGGCAAATGGCAGCTGCCTCCCAGGGCCCCCACATTTCCCCATGTAGAAAATGAGTAGTTTTAGCTTTATGGAGAAACTGGGCAAGAAGCACAGTGTTCGTATTGTTTATGCCCCCACCTCCTTTTCCACCGTATTAACTGTTAGGAATAATCTTAAGATGAGCCTCTCCGCCAAGGCAAATAATTCCAATCAGACCAAATTAGACTAAATAAAAAATACCCACGTTTAATAAGTGTAGCACCCTGGGATGGTTGGGAGCACTGCAAGGAAGAGGGGGGAGGAGGAGACCACACAAAGCCCGAGACCACGTGTTTCTTTTTTGGGTGGCAGCCTAAATAGCCTGTGGGTGTGGTCCTGGCCCTCCCTGGGAGGGGTCAGCACTTGGAAGGCTTTCCTGGAGGTGGGGTCTGGACCAAGGCAACTCCCAGGGTGAGGGGGCTTCCAAAGATGGATGCCTGGTATTACATTAACGTCTTGCTCTGAATAGGTATGGTTTTCACAACTGATGAACCCATATTGCTAACTACAGTTCATAGCTGACACTGTATTTTTTTTGTGTGTGTGTGTGTTGTGTAGGTCATACCTTTGCCCCAGCTCATGATTTTGTGTTATTTTTAATTTTATCTTTGAGTGTGTGGGGGGGGTGGTGAGACTTGTATCAAGGACCCCCTCCGTGCTAAACACACTTCCTACCACTGAGCTACCCCACCAGCTCTGATTGTCATCCATCACCATAGCATCTGCTTCACCCTACAAAGAGTGTCCTCCTGTGAGCATGGAGCTTAGCAGCCCTACCATGCAGTGCCCAGGCTGGAACCACACGAGAACAAGGACATTTTTTTTTCTTGCAAAGTGGGAAAACTAGAGCCAGTAGTGGTGCCAAGGAGGGGGTCCCTAACCCCTGAGTTGTCACTAGGAGCAGTGTGGTGTTCCTTTTGAAATAGCAGCAGAGGCTTTTTGTCCCCAATCACTAAGGGACATGTTCCTGCTCGTGAACTGTGTCTTGGGCTACTCAGAACGTTGGTCATTTTCCATGGCAGTTGTTGATGTCTGGCAGTCCCGTGGCTATGACATGCCACTCTGGTTGGATAGTCAGAGGCCGAGAAATGGGCGTGTCTTGTACTGGCCAGCAGTACAGTGCTGTAGAGCAGGGTCATTCCTGGTGGTGAGGACTCAGATCTGCTGTGGCCAATGGGCTTTGGTGGTGCTACTATGGCAGTGCCTGCTAAGGCTTTACAGTGCTCCTCCTCACTCGGAATTTTATGAGCAATGCCCTCTTTTCTCTTGGGTAATTTTTCTCACAACTCATGCAGTTTCCCCTGGATCACTGCTTCACCACCAGGCTTCCCCAAGGACCATCTCTGTATCTCCTTATCTTGCTAACCCCCTAAGAAGATCTCTCTCCTTTTCTTTCTCAGTGGAGGGGCCATTTATCCCAAAGAGGGACAAGGCTGGGGACTCTGAGGGTAGGGATTGTCACTGACGCCATGTGAACCTCCTCATACGCATTGAGGCCCCGTTCTGATGGTTGGAGGAAAACCAGGATGGAAGCATCTTCTGTGTGGAGGACACAGCAGGCCAGAGGAGAGAGAAGCTTGAAGAAGTGACTCCGAGACAGCCAGAGTAGAGCGGAAGAAGTGTAGGCTCAGGGATCTGAGGTGGAACTGAGAAGCCACAAGCATTGCTGCTTCCTGATGCATGCAGACACTCCCTATATAGTTCATTCTGGAATGAGAAGCTCCTAGAAGCCTCCATGTGGGGGCTTAGACAACACTGGGAATGTATCTCTCAAGTCTGGAGAACCGTATATGCTACTTTACTGATGAAAAAACAGGTTAAGTGATGTTAGGTAAATGACCCAGAACACATACTTGCAAAGTGCTGGGATTTGAACCCAAGACTAGAGCTTTCCTTGACTTTTCCCATTACATGTTGATTGTGTCTTGAGTCTGTCTCCTTGGAGTAACTAATGGAGATGGGCTATTCATTCAGCTTTTTCTTTTTAATGTAATGATGAGAGTTGGGTATGATAGTTCATATCTGCAGTCCCTGCACTCAGGAGGCTGAAGCAAGAGGATTGCCCTAACTCTACAGAGTGAGGGCCTTTCTCTGGACAGAAAGCATTGAAGGGAATCAGGGTGTGGAGGTGCAGTCCTGTAATCCCAGCTACTGGGGAAGCTGACATAGGAAGACTGCAAATCCATGACCTGGAGGGTAATGGAAGCCTGGATGGATTTAACCAAGAGTATTCTCTATAGAGTTTTTGCCTGGCTTCCAGCAGTGTTTGAAGGGTGGGTGGAGGGGGTGATGGTGAGCAGGTGTTACCAGAACTGCCCAAAATACAAGATGGAGGAAGTCACAACTATACAACTCACCCACCTCTCTGGGTTTTGTTATAAATTATAAATCTTCCAAGTTTATAATATGAGTATATTAAATGGTCAACATTAATGTCCCAGGACTTTCTTTATATAAACTACTTTTATCACTTGTTAAAAATGAAGATTTCCCTAGGATGTTTGTTGGTGGGGGCTGCTCGTTCATATTTTTTTTTGCCACCCTGACTCAAAATAGTCACACAGAAACTATATTATTTGCACTGTTTGGCTAATAGCTTAAGTGTATTGCTAGCTAGCTCTTCTATATTAAATTAACCCATATCTATTATTTTATATTTTACCATGAGGCTCATGGCCTAGTGGCAGGGTTTTGGCTGGCAGCTAGTGTCTTTCTCCTCTGGTGGCTACAAGGCATCTCACTGACTCCGCCTACTTTCTCTCAGCATTCAATTTAGTTTTCCCACTTAGCTCTATTCTGCCTTATCATAAGCCAAAGCAGTTCCTTTATTCATTAACCAATAAAAACAACACATATACAGAAGGACTTCTCACCAGATGTTAAGTTGCACAACAGCAGAGGGTGATCTGTTTAACACCATATCCACAGACCCAGGGGCAGAGCTTGACATGTAGTCCTAGGTTTTTAAACATTTGTTGAAAGAATGAAGAGTCTTGGAGACCATCCTTAAGCTACTGAATTAGTATCGCTAAGTGTAGCGATATCAGGTAACCCAAGCTGGTTCCAAACTCACTACGTAGCTGTGGCTGACCTTGAGTTTTAGATCCTAAAGATCCCACCATCTGAATGCTGGGATTACAGGCCTGCACCATGCTCAATTTATACAGAGCTTCCATTTAACTGAGCGTTTTTACCAACTGAGCCACATCTCCAGCCCTCCATCATTTTTCTGCTATTGCCTTGAACATTATCTTGGCCTCTTCCCACAATCTGATTGATAGCTGGAGGCCATTTCCTTTCCCAAAAGACAGAGAAAGGAGAATTGCTGAGAAACCCCCTGTCTTAGTTAGGATTTCGATAGCTGCAGGGAAACACCATGACCAAAGAGCGAGTTGGGGAGGAAAGGGTTTATTCCATCATTGGAGGAAGTTAGAACGGGGACTCAGACAGAGCTGGCACCTGGAGGCAGGAACTGATGCAGAGGCCATGGAGGAGAGCTTCTTACTGGCTTGCTTTCCCTGGCTTGCTCAGCCTGTTTCCTTATAAAACCTAGGCGTGGCACCACCCCTTAAGGGCTGGGTCCTCCCCCAATGATCACTAACTGAGAAAATGTCTTACAGCTGGATCTCATGGAGGCATTTCTTCAACGGAGGCCCCTTCCTCTCTGATGACTATAGCTTGTGTCAAGTCGACACAGAAACCAGCCAGTAAACACTAGTTATTCTTCCATTCCTGAAGTTTCCTTTCTTCCTCCGACAAAGATCTCAAGGTGCAGCCAGACTTGGTCCTGCGAAGCTGGAACAGACGGAGTCCAGGTAAGGCTGAAGACAAAGGTGTGGCTGGGGTGATGACCTGTGTTGTGCTGCTGTGACCCCCCTGCCATCTCCAGCCAACTTATTGGGCACACACTGTATTACCCTGGGGGAGCTACGACAGCCATCACACTCTGGGTGGGGTGGAAAGCTCCTCTACCGCATTGCTTTCGAGCACAACTCATTTATAAAACTACCCTATTGATTGAAGTTGGCATGGAGATCTCCACCCTCTTGTGGGTGTAGTGGGAAGCCAGTCCATAATTTAAATCTACTCTGTTTACTCACCCTAGGGAGCAGGGCGTGAGAGCAAACTTCTTGTCCTTCCTATATTCATGTCAGTGGCTTCTGACCTCCAGCCTATCAGAGGGCTTCATGGAGAGCAGCCAAAATGCAGCCCGACTTGGTGAGATCCTGGAGGCTGGCCAGGGGGCATCCTTTTGGTGTGTCTTTCCACCTAGCTGTACCTCAAGTTTCTTGATTGGAACTGTTGACAGAATAAAGATGCCTGTGGTACCTCAGACCAACTTCACAGGGAGCTCTGAGGGGGCAGGCAGGGAATGGATTCGTTTGGAAAGTTCTTGAAGTCGTTTTGATGTGTAAGTAGCTCTGCAAACTGTCCACAGATGAAGCTACTAATCAAAGAACTGTGTTCCAAAACTACTTCCTGTGGGTTTTGCTTTGTCGAAAGCTAGGGTTTTTATTTTAAAAGTGAAAAAAGAAAACCAGGGCAGTTTTAGCTCTACAGCATCGCCGATGGATAATCAGAGAGAGCTCTCCTTCAGCCTCCTCCCCACTATCATGTCCAGCATTAACGCTGTTTTCCAGATCAATTTACATGACTTACAATGACCAGAGACTCAAATTTCATCTCGTAGGGAGATGGTCATCAAGTAGGCTCATATACAAACCTGGCGTTGGCAAGTTTTATTCTGCTTATCAAACGCCTGGCTTCCTGTGGTTCAGCAGTGCGGCTCGGCGGCTTCTCTCTGCCCTGTGAAGCCAGCTTGCAGGATTTCTTGTGTGTGCTCTGTGGGTAGACCTTCCTGTGTTGGGAATACGTCTGCAAGGCAATCTATGTGAGTGTGCATGCAGAAGGGCCCCAAGAAGAGGGTTTACGTTAGCCGTGTTCAAATCACCTTGAAACACAGGCACCGTCTTCCTCCATCTCCACTTCCTCCCGTTTCTTTCTAAAAATGTCTTCAGCTATGTGTAAATCCAATTTCCAGCTTATTTCTCAACTTCTTAAATATAGAGACATTTCACTAGGGGGCACTTCAAGACTGAACAACGACAACAGAAACTATCCACAGTCACTTGGTGACAATAGATTCCACTTCACCATTAACTAGGTAAACAGTCCTGCACAAAACAAAATATAAAAAATACATGAGGAATTAAATATGTATTTAGTTGAAACTGTGATTCAATTTCTCTGGCCTGTTTTCTATGCCTGTTTTCTTGAAGCTGGACAGGGGAGGAAAGTAGCATTCTGGGCTCTCTGGAAATTTGGAGTTGAAGATTCGAATAATAATGATCACGAGAATTATCATAATAGTCTCTTCATCTGGCTTAAGATAGACACTGCTTACACCAGTGTTTTTGTACAACAGGATGAGCCTTTTATGCAGATTCATGTTTTAAAAAAAAAGTCTTAGTCTCCTCATTCACAGACAGTCTAAATAAGGGAGCTAGCAGCTTCCAGCTGGAGGGGCTGTTGGGAGATTTTTCTATGGAGAATAGAAGATCTGGAGGGGCATCTGATACCTAAGTTGGAGCCCTGACCTGTTTACCTGACAGTGCAACCTTGCCCCTCTTTGGTTCTCAGCATTCTGCTTTGTGAAATGGTTGTATTCAATGTCTCCATTCTGACCTGCCCTCTTCCCAACTGTTTCCCTGAGGCTGGATTGTGCACACTGAATTTTCCCTGTATGCCTGTAAGAGCAGTTCAACCAAAGGCAGCTGTGGGGAGCAAGATAGAGAACAGGAGAATATAGTGTAAGTCCTGGTTCCTTTGTTTGCTGGCTACCATGGGAGATGTGATGGATTCAGTAGGCTTTGAAATAGCAGTGCCTGAGAATGAGCTCTAGAGCCTCCCAGCTGTTCAGGTGGGATGAGATGATTCCGGGTGGCCCTGGTGCAGTGATGTCTTCCTGTACAGAGTGAGGATCTGACACAGAGATAGGCACAGATGGGGGGAAAACTGTCGGGGAGCTGGAAGAACAGGTTAGGGTGACATGCCAACAAGGCAAAGAACGGCAAGGAGGGTCAGAAACCACCAGAGGCCTGGAGACAGGCCGGAGACAGGTTCTCTTTCCCAACCTTCTCGTCCTGCGGACAATTTGATCTCAGATTTCTTAATTCTCAGACTGAATAACACATTTCTACTGTTTGAAGCCACCACCTTTGGGTACTTTGTTACGGCATCTCTATGCAGGAGGGCATTTGACCCCTCATCCCCCTTCCTGTAAGTATGCTAGTATTGCTCTAGGCATCTCTCCTGCATCTCTATGCAGGAGGGCATTTGACCCCTCATCCCTCTTCCTATAAGTATTGCTCTAAGGAGTGGGTACTTGGGGAAGCTACTATGAAGGCAAGGCTGGCCATCTGGTAGGGCTCATCAGCTCTATAGTAAGGTGGAGGGGTGAATAAGGATCACCTGGTATTAAGCAGGCGCTTGAAACCTTGCATGCTGGTCATCAGATCATAGAAATTACTGGTTTGCTGCCAAGAGAATGGAGACTAAGAGGTTAGCTATGCTGAAGGCTACAGATCTAGACAGCAATAGATATCTAACTATGCCACTTGTCTTTAAAATCTGGGCTCCTATTGTTAGGGTCAAGTGCCATTTAGCCTACCTGGATAATTTCCTCTTCACTATCTCCCTGTGTCTGTCCATCTTTCCCTCAATCTATGCCATTTTCTCCTCTCCATCTGCTTGAGAGACAGAAAGACATGAAACTGGTTCATTCTAGTAAAGCACTGATAGCCTCAGCTCTACACAACTATTTTTCATCTTTCTGGAATGGTCCAGTTGCCTGGAAGACTGTCGAACTGAAGAATATGGAAGACTGTTGGCAGTGAGATGGTACAGAAAATAAATAGTAAAGACTAAACCCTGAGTATGAAGAAGTGAAGAAGTAGGCCTTTTGATTGTTTCTTTTTTCTTTTTTCCTGTAACAAATTGGCAGACTTAAAACAAGCAAACATGACCATGTCCTTTTGCATAGAAACAAAGTATGACCGAAGTGACAGTTTCTCTGTAGCCTATAGAAACAAGGTGTGGTCAAAGTCACCTTTCTAGTTTCTGTGGGGTTCTGGGAAGCCTTTCTTGACTCGCTTCTCATAGCTGTCACAATCCCCTTGGTTTTGAGGATATGGGAATCAAACTCAAGCCTTTGAGCAGTTCTGGGATTTGCAGTTCCTTCTGGCCCAGGTGGATTCCATCTCAGCTTAATTACGTATGCAAAGACCCTGTTTCCAAATAAGGTCGCATTAGTAAGGTACAGAACATTTGCAAATTAGCAACAGAGCCCTTGAGGGAATCCTACTGAACTCACAGTCTCAGGGGAGAGCTACAAAGCTCCCCTTGGGGGACGCTCGCCTGGCTCAGCCTCTGCCTCACGGTGAAACACAGTTGCACATTTCTCCTGGAACTTCAGAAGCTGCGAAGCCGTGTTCTCACTGGAGCTTGGCCGACAGCTTCGGGGACCCTGCCAATGGGCCTTGAAGCGTGTGCAGAAATGAGAACGGTCCTGCTGAAATCCAGAGCGTGGGAGCAGAGAACGAGAGAGTCCATCTCCCGTGGGTGTTTCGTTCCCCTTAGCTGTTCTCAGCCTGGTGCTGGGGTTAAATACCCATTGCGGTTCCTGAGTGCTCGGTTCTGGGCTTTGTACCTGTCCCTTTGCATTTTCCACTTTCGCTCCAGGTAATGATGCGGTAAGGTTTGGCTGGCAGATCTGAAGGGTGCTGGAAGGTGTCCCAGCTGCAAATCAGCTTGGAGGAGGCACAGCCTTCTCACAGAGTTAGGACCAAAAGAAAACGACGTACCCTGTGGAGTGTAGCCTACCCAGTGACCCGCGTACACTGGCTGTGGATACGCCTAGAGAAGAGACCGTTGTCATCAGGCAAACCTTCTAGAAAGCAGCCAGAGCTATAGAAGTGATGTGAAAAACAACAATGACAACAGTCACACCCCTGCTTTTGTTTTCTTAGGTATTTATCAGTCCTTTCCACGAAATAGGTGTTATTTCGATGTGTTGTGCTTTGACGGTCTTTTGAAATCAGATGCTCAGCCGTTGCACGCTTGCTGAAAACACCATCTCCTCCTAGTTCCTCTCAGAAAGTGAGGTGGTAGGAGGAGGGTTGGTACAGGCTTGACTCTCAGGATGAGCAGCAATCAAGGGAGCAACCCATTTCCTCTTGGCACAGCAGCTTTCTGCCTTGTCTCCACCGGACACTGCTGCCCAGGGCTCGCCTTTTCCCTCTCACCAGCCCGTTCTCCATCGGGGCACTTAGGAGCCACGCTGAGATGTTAAGTACTGAGGGGTGCTGGACACTTTTGTTGCTGTGCTCTGCAAAGCCGACTGCTTTTTACAAACATATTAAACATTAATATCTACAGAATGGGCAGTTTTATAGTGTACAAGCACGCGTTTCCTGGACATGGATTTATTTATTTTTTATTAATGTAACCTTAGCATGCCACATATTTCTCTCTGAGCTCCAGATCTGAAAGGCCCTGGCTGGACCTGATGAATTCTTTATGATTCCATTTAAGACCAAGGGAACCAATGAATTCACCCCCATTTACATTTCTGTTGAGTCTCATAAGTAATGCATGCGTGCACGCTGCTTGCCTCCCCACCGGTGCTGGGACAGCCTTTACCACCTCATCACAGGGCAAGCTTTTCAGGAGGCAGGGAGTAGAGGCGTGTTCTCCTCAGACTGCTGTCTTCTCCTTGCCTCACCTACTTGAACCTACTCTGTGGCCAGGGATGGGCAATCCCGGAGAGCCAGCCCTGGAATATCCTATGCTTTCTCTTCTCAATCCCCTGATGAGCCTTTTTGGCCTCTAAGTGATGTCTAGAGAACACAGCTGGAGCCAGCTGCCCAGAGCCTGAATTCCTGATGCCTGTTATTTTGGAGGATTGTAGTTTTCTTTCCAATCTGATTTTCCTAAGGTGAGATCCACAGGCCAGTCCTGGTGTGGGGCTCTTTATATCCGTCCCCTGTGCAGTGCCATCTTGATGTGATATAGGTCAGATCAGACCATCCTTGCTTAGAACACTCCAGTGCTCCCCATATTTTGACTTACGCCCAAACTGTGGATTCCAGATTTGCCAGTTCCTACTGCTTCCTGTGCCAAGTCTTCAACGAAGTCTTGATATAGATGCAGCCACACAGTACATATCAGCCTCTCTGTCTCTGTCTCTCTCTCATACACACTTGGAGAATCTTGCTCCAAAAACGTAGTTACCATATTGGCTTTGTTTCCACCAGCCACCCTTGCACAGGTACCGGCTTCCAGACAACCACAACTCCAGACCAGCTCCAGACCTGAGAACACAAACTGAAAGGTGAGGTGTCTGTCATGTGATCTTTCCCCAGCAGCCCCGAATGATGTCTGTTCACATCAGGTAGGGCACCAATGACAGATCAAACACAGCTCTGCCTAAGTCTGGCTAGTAGACTGATGAGCTTGTTGGGGTTGCTTCCAGGAGTGTGGAGGAGGGCTTGCTTCCAGGAGCAAGAGTCAATCAAAGGCAGCTGCATCACTGAAAAACCTACCCAGCGTAAGCGTGGTAGATGGCTCATGAAAGCTGCATCCTTAGAGCGAGCTCTCTGCGCAACCTACAGACAAGCTCGCTACTCAGGGTCTCTTCTCCCCAGCTATTGTTGCTGCTTATATAGCCTTGGGGTGGGGCCTTGTGAACCCTAATTTCCAAGAACTTCCTAGGCCTTCTACGTCTCTTTGGCATCCCAGGTTGGGCATGCTTCTTCCTGAGTCTTATGAATTTCTCTTTTCCCCGGGAGGGAATGTTCCAGTTCAAAGGAAATAGCTATACAGCATGAGATGGTTCCAGGATCTCTCCTTCACGATGCCCTCAGGGGTGAGAGGAGCAGAGAAGAGCTATTCCCACTGAGCCTTGCCTTCCTGTATCTTCCAAAGGAAGCAAGACATTCTTGTTATTGGAAGCTATTGTTGTTTGGTTAATTTTAATGAAACAATAAATGACTGGAATATTCTCTACTTTATACTGTTAGCTCTTTGTTTTATATTATTTGGCAATGTGTTAATTATCTGGCTCCTCCATTAAGTATAAATTCTCAAGGAATGGAATTTTTTTCCGTCTTTGGTACCATTACATTTTAGTGCCTGTAGGAGTTTGTGGCAACGCAGGCTGCCACTGAATATTCCTCCCATTATTTCTCTGAATAATAATTTTGAAATTTTATTCCTTCCCTCCCTCTTCTCTGTTTCAATTTTTCTTTTTTTCTATTTCATTCCCTTGCTTTTTTCTTTGAAACTTGTTTTGCCACCACTCAAATACTGCATGAATATAGTTTCCCTGTGAAAATTAACTTGTTTCCGGTAAAGCTAAACTTCCCTTTTTTGACCATCTGCCCCTGAACGTGGCCCTGCTTCTCCACCTCAATGCTACTTGTTTAATGATGATGCCCTCTCCCCTCAACCCCTCAGCACCTCCAAGATGGGTACCACATCCATCATGAGCGCACACATTATGTGTACTGGCCCTGTTCTGACCCTGGTCTGGGAACTCCCCTGCACCAGTCTCCTCTTCCAAAGCTTCTTTAACATTGCAGTTGATCATCTTCAAATCTTACTTTGAGGGAAAGCTTCCAAGGGCTCCTTACAATTCAGAAGTCAAGGTCTGAACCTTAACTTAAGTCCAGGCTTTTATACTGCAGCTCACAGTTGTTTAGCTCGTTAAGTCTCCCAAAGGTCAGTATGTTCTGTTGTCTTGAGCTATGGTTAGGTACTACTGGTATTTCTCGAGGTGGTAGATTCTCAAGAGGCAAGACCTAGAATGTCTTTAGGTTATCATGGAGACACCTTTGCAGAGGGTAGTGGGACCTCAGACCCTTCTCATCCCATTGCATTTCCTGACCACAAAGTGTATAGTTTTGATCAACATGTCCTGATACGATGTGCTATCTTATGTCCCCAAACAGTTTATCATAGACTAGGACCTTTAGTATTGTGAGCCATAATAAACCCCTTCTTCATCTCCTTCTTCTTGAATTCATTGTCTCACGTGTTTGGTTATAGTTGGTAAGTATTGGATCCCTGTTTGATGGATTCCTCTGCCGCTGATGCAATAAAAAAAAAATCAGACCGAATTAATAAATCCAGAGTTAGTAAACAGGGCAACGCAAAGCAGAGTCCTCCCAGGTGGCCCTCAAGAAGGCAGGGCATGAAGGCGCATGAGGCAGATCTACATCTTGATATAGATACAGCCACACAGTACTTAGGTATCATCCAAATAGCTGGTAAGTGTGCTCTCCAGCATCTCTAGGGAAGAAGCCCCCATGATAGGTTTCTCAGGGGCAGAGTCTGAAATAAGGCAACTCCATGGGACTGGGCTGCTGTTTGGCACCCTGAGGACAGTGTTTAGAAGAGGCCCAGCTGGAGATTCCAAACAATAGTGACAGGAAGCTGACTAGCTGTCAACTCCTTTTGTAGCTTTTGTTTCTCTTTTTCTTCGGCAAATCGCCTGCCCCAGCTCCAGTGGTATTTTTTCAAGGAGCTTGAAGAACCTCTGTTCCCAAGGCTGTCCGTCTACCTTTCCTAATGCTGTCACCTATTCAGAAACTACTTGGTTCCTACCTCTCCCTGGACATTGTACCCATCCTTTCTTTGAAGCAGTTGTCTCTGGGCTTCATTTTCCAGTGTTGCTTGCCCAGGGTGGGGGGGTCTTTGGACTCTAAAGGCAGTTGTTCTACACACAATGCTGCAAAATGTTGTTCTGTAAGAATTGCTTGGTGATGACACAGTCCCGACTACAAAACCCATCTGCCATTGTTTTAGGGGCCAATGGAGGGCTCAGGGCAAAGGAGGGGGTGTTTTGGTAAGAGGCTGCTTGTTCGTTCCTGCCCAGACCCGAAATAACCACACGGAAATACTGCTTGGCCTATTAGCTTATGCATATTTGTAGCTCACTCTTACCTCTTAAATCAACCCATTTTCTATTATTTTATATTTTACCATGGGGCTCGTGGCCTACTGGCAAGGTTCCGGCTAGCAGCTAGCATCTTTCCCCTCTGGCAGCTCCATGGCATCTCCTGACTCGGCCTACTTGCTCTCTTTCTATATATCTATCTTCCAGCCTGGATATGTTCTGTTAAGCCATTGGCAAAAGCAGCTTCTTTATTCATTAGCCAATAAAAGCAACACATAGACAGAAGGACTTCCCACACCCGAGGAGGGCCCATCTTCAGTGATGAGGCTGTGGTGGTTTCTCAGAGCACTAGTGTAAGACAGTCACTTACTCAGTGAATGTTTTGGAGCTTCCATGGTCATGGGATGGGGAAGTGGCCAAAACAGTGGTCCTTGCCTTCCGTGAACTTAGATTCTACTAAGAGAAACAGGCAGATAAGTGGAAGAAAATTCTAACCCAACATGGTGGTAGTGATGATTGCAATAAGCTAGGAAACCATGGTCACATCAAGGGGACATGGTTCTAGAAAGGGGTTTGCCAGAAAATATACCTAAGGGGTTATAACATAGCGTCTTGGAGTATGGAGAGAGGGGGGAAGAGAGAACAGAAGTGAATGGAAGCTTATTAAGGCCTAGATGGAACACTCAGGACAGAATGTCAGCACGCTCCCTGTCACAGGGCAGAATGCCAGCACGCTCCCTGTCACAGGGCAGAATGCCAGCACGCTCCCAGGATCTTGGGATCTTTCTGCAAGGGCAAGACTCCACAGGCAGAAGAGCTGTAAAAACTTCGCCTTGCTCCCACGTGGATCAGAGGAAGTCCAGGCCAGCTGTTCTCACCTGAAACACCTGCCGCAATGTACTGCCTGGCCCCTGTGGGTACAGACAGTGGGATGGCATGTGGGTCATTGCCACATCAGTGTATTGGGAACCCAAGTCAGATATTGCTGCTTTCGCTCACAGGACCAGGCCCACTCTGACCCTGAGGTAAAGTCTTTTAATGTCTCAGTCTTCTTGAAAGAAAGCCTTCCAGTTGGTGACTGGGGATTGCTCAGTGTAATGGATACGTGCTGTGGTGGGGAGCTTCCCAGAGTCTATCCCAGGGACTGCCACACCTTTTGGTGCCTGTCTCTCTTCTTTCCAGGATCCTTGGGTTTGTCCTTGACTTGAAGTCTCCTTTGCCATCCCTGCTGCCCCCCTCTCTGCACTCCCCCCCCCACATCTGTATCTTGTGCAGAGAAGCCCTCTTTGCCTCTGTAATCTCAAGACTCTGCTGACCTGAGTCCCTGAGTGGGTTTATCAGTGTGTTCAAATGACAAGGAAGATCTCTCTCCAGGGGGATGGCTTCTCAAACCAGCCGCTGAGAAGGAAAATGTCACTTCTGGGGAGATGAAAGAAGCCTAGGACAAGAGGTGGCAGGAGAGCCACATTGTATGGTCAAAGGCATCTTCACTTCTAAATCACCTGGACTCTCCTTCTCTGGGCTCTTAGTGCATATGTGCAGGGAGTGAGCATACCAGGGGGCAGAGACGCCACTGGGAACTGGCATCCTGAACCAGCCAGGCTTGTCTACTTCTCTTTTTCCCTCTGTTTCCTTTTTACCCTTCATGCCGAGTACTGCTCACTAAAGGCTTATTTCGGTTTAGAAATGGAAGTAGGTATTCACTAAAGGAAGCAATGTTTTGTGGATAGCAGTTAGGAATTTTGAGGGGTCTCCTGACCACGAAGACAATGTCCACCTTTTCCCATGGCAACCATGGGCACTCTGTATCCACCACGCCCTCTCCCACTGGACACATGATCTAGGAGTTTTGTTTATCCCTGGCTAGTGAAGTAGAAGCTGCAGGCTGGATGCCAAGGTCCGGGAAGGGCTATTTTTCTCGTGAATGTGAAGAAAAGCAGTGAACATTTGAGAGGAGTCAAGCAAAAATACCACTGAACAGACGTGTTTCCAGGAGCCTAGAGCAAGCTCTTTCTAGGCTTCACTGACTTCCTGGGTCTCTCCTGCTTTCTCTTGCCTCTCACTGTAGAGGTTCACAACTGACAAATCCTACCCTTGCCCCAAACTTGTTTGAATTGAGATTCTGTCTGTTTGTAACCAAACTGGTACAAAGAACAATTAAAACAGGACACGGTGTGGTCCTTTGCAGTGAATAGGATCCTTTGAAATCAGAAAGGCAAACGGACCCAGATTTGGGACAAAGGTCTGGAAAGCATCTGGCATGGTGTCTGCCAATCAGCCGAGGCCAGGATATGCTCTCTTCAGCCCCTTTAGTTTTCCTTCCTGAAGCCGATGTCAAGTCAGCCACAGCAAAGCAGAGTCCACCCCAGACAGGCTCTGTGTGCCCTGTGCAGGCCCTGACTCCTAAATGCTAAGAAGCAGTGCAGGTCGGCTAATTCCTCTCTCCTGTCCTACTTTGCCACGGCAGAATATGTCATGATACATAGCCAGAATTACACTGGGAAGGCCTGAGTCAGAACCATGGAGACAGGGAAATCTGTTGCTGGAAAATCAAAGTTTTTAAGCAAATAGGTTTCATACGCAAGCAGCAGCCATGGGCCTTTGTTTGATTGCTCATTATTTTGAGACCAGGTTGGGCTTAGCATGCTTGACCTCCGAGTGGGCTTCCCCGCTGGCATCCATAGGTTGAAATTCTCACTTACGTTCCCGGACCTTTGGGAGGTGATTAGTCTTTATGAATGAGATCAGTGCCCTTAATTGAAGAACCCCCGGGGACACCTTCAGCTTTGACACACCTCATGGGGGGAGGAACACTGCAATAAGGTGTCATCAATAAACTAGCCCAAAGAGGTGAAGATTGTCACTTAATCATCTGTCCAGAATGAGTTCCAGAACCTGAAGCAGCCCAGCCCCCTACCTTCTTACATATTTCTTTTCTAAGTGGTTTGCCATTCATCAATTCTTCGCTTCCGTTAGCAATTCATGCTTTGAATAAGCCGCTACATAAAGTCCAGGTTTATCTTTCAGCTGTCTAGATGCCTGTTTTGTGGGACAGTTGCTAAGTTGCAGTCTATTAGGTCACTTCACATTTTGGGGAAAGAGCTTCAATAGTTGGTCAGTAGATGACTCAAAAGCGCTCTACAAACTAATGTAAAAATATATGGGTGGTGGGGAGAGAGCGAGCTGTGCAACAGTTACTGCCAATTCTTGGTGAGAACTGTCATCAGAGATGCAGGGACTTTGATGTCTGTATTGAAGTCCCAACAAGTGTCCAGGTTGGGGCTGTGCAGCCCGGCTAATTACCACGCAGACTGCACAATGTAAATTGTTGTAACCTCTCACGAAGTGCAAAGTCAGGCAATGTTAATTCCCAGGGAAGTCATTCCCAGGCCACTGCGTCGGCCTGATTAGTGTAATTCTTGCTCTTGTTCTCTGATTTAAAAAGAAAAAGCACAAAGTTCCTCTCTGGACAGTAGCCCAGCCTCCTCTATGCTGTGTGCACATTAGTAAAATTGATCTCTGTAAGAGTTCTTCAAAGTGAATTACTTAACAGCATCATTTAGGGTTGGTGTGGTGGGAGTGGAGTCGGCGGGACCAAGATTCAGGCAACTTCTAATGCTTAGGCTTGTTGAGGCTTCCACACTTCACTAAATACTCCTGGCCACTGCGTGGTGAAAGGCAGCTGCACTTTACGCGTGGAGAAAGCCCCTCTGCGGGCAGCTCTTGGCAGGGATCGCATTGAGACAACTCATTTGCAGGTGATGTGAGTTTTATGCATTCCTTGTTCCTTTCAATTCGCTCTTTGGGTTCCTTGGGGTAACGGCACAATTTAGGCTGATTTTCTATTGGAGAGCTCACAGTCTTCTGATTCTAGAGTTTGGTTGTTTTTTTTTTTTTTTTATATTTATAAGATGCACAGTAGGGTTGGGAGGAAAGAAATAAGGAAAAAGAAAAAAAAAGTAAATTGAAGGGACTCAGGTGTTACTTAAAGCCGTTTTGCTGAGAGTCTTGAGATAGTGTGGGACCCTCAGCACGGGCAGCAGGGTCTGGGGACGGAAGGTCATAGAGCAAAGGTCGTAGAGCAAAGGTTGGGTGGCATGAAGTTGCTTTGCACATGAAGCTTCTGGGACAGGATGGGCGGTCCACCTTAGGGCAGCACTAGCATCTGGCACTCAGTTTAAGGAGACACTGAGCCCACCAGTGAACAATGCAACATTTAAAAAGTTCAAGTGTATGCAGAGGCTATCGGTGATGAGTGAAGATGCCAACGTGGTAAAGACAGGATCTAACACCCATGTTTGGGTTATTTACCCTATCCTCTTCAGCTGGCTTCACCCAGGCTGCACACACAGCTTATGCCAGTGGCTGCAGCCTCTACCTGCAATCACCTTGGCTAGGTACCAACGATGGGTCATGATGTTTTACACTTTTTGTCTTAAGTTCTGAATTGTATTCTTTTTTTTTTAAAGATTTATTTATTTATTTTGTACACAGTATTTTGCCTGCATGTATGCATGCAGGCCAGAAGAGGGCACCAGATCTCATTATAGATGGTTGAGAGCCACCACATGGTTGCTGGGAATTGAACACAGGACCTCTGGAAGAGCAGCCAGTGCTCTTATCGGCTGAGCCATCTCTCCAACCCCTGAACTGTATTCTTAAGTCAACCCTTCGACACCTTTGTTAATGTATGCACTACTAGTGACACATGCCAGGAAAGCAAAGAGCCAGGGATTCACCTGATGGAGGGGAAATAAGCATTGCTTTTTGGGGTTCTTACTCTCATTAACAAAGGAACTTAGGAACACATTCCCATGGATGCTCCAGGACAGTGTTTAAAAGAAAAACTTCAAGGCAGGCAAACTGTAATCTTGGCATCCGCCCAACGGAGGAGAATGAGAAGAAGAGACAGGGAAAAAAGCATACTATTAGAGTTAACGTGGTGTGGAGGTCAGCCATATTCAGGGAAGGGAGATTTAGAAAGAGTAAGCAAGCCTGTGACAAAGGAAGAAAATGAAACGCAGTCCAATAAAACCAGCTTCAACCAAAGTTCTGTTCCACACGTGCCTGTCAGAATGATCCTGACTCAGTAACGTGAATTCTCATTTTATTCCCATCTCTCTTCTTAGCAACCCCGCTCCCCAGTCTTACAACCCCAGATTCTTGCTCTCTGACTCCTGTTTGCTTTGATCTATCCCTAGGAAGCTTTTAGCAGGGCCCATTACTTGGCTAGGGTCTGGGATAACACCCCTTCTCCAAGGCTATGTATACATGTGTGTATGTGGTGTGTGCATTGTGTTGTGTGTGTGTGTATGTGATGTGTGTGT
>NC_022027.1:13079048-13081122 GCF_000317375.1 Microtus ochrogaster
TGTGTGTATGTGATGTGTGTGCTATGTATATGGTGTGTGTATGTGATGTGTGTGTGGTATATGTGATGTGTATATACATGTGATGTGTGTGCTGTGTATGTGGTGTATATATGTGTGTGTATGTGTGTGCTGCATGTGTTCATATGCAGGCTAGAGATGGACCTCAGCTGTTGTTCAGGAGTCACGTATCTTCTTTTGCTGAAACAGGATCTCTTGTTGGGAATTAGGAATCACTGATTAGATTAAGCTGTCTGGCTAGCAAACCCCAGTGATTTGCTGGGTCTTTGTCCCCAGTTGTGGGGTTACAAGTGTGCCACAGCAACTGGCTCTTTTGATGTAGATTCTAGGGACCCCAGTTGATGTCCTCAGGCTTTCAAGGCAAGCCCTTTACCTAGCTGACCCATCTCCTTGTCCCTGCAGGGCTGTTTTCCAAGCATGCAGGCGACTGTAGTGCAGATTACCAAGCACAGCTGAGTGGTCTGTGTCTACTCAGGCATTGGCCAGGAGGCAGAATTCCTCCCAGAGCTCTGCACTGCCCATTGACTTCAATGATGTCATGAGCAGAACACAGAAATACCATTGATGGGAAGTCAGCGTCTCCTCAGTGGTGATGGGAGACCCAGCAGCAAATGACAACCATGGGTGCCCAGCACCACGCCAGCCAGGCTTGCCAGATGCTGGAGCCCAGGTCCTGAAGGCAGGGATATTTAACTCTTCCGGAGACATGGGATGGCTGCCCCTGTACATGTGTGCCTCAGAAAGACTTGACGTTTTCTTTTCTCCATCCACTTCCTCAGCTTTTATCACACGAAGAAAAAGATTCTGTGTGCTCAATCTATTTATAGATTTTTGTAGATAATCTTCAGTACTTCTGTGATATGAAGTCCGGGATAAGACACATAATTAGTCTTAAGCAACAGACACAGAAAAAAAAAAAAAGCAAACAAAAAGAAAAAAACTCAAGTGAGTCTTTGGACTGTATCCATCCACGCAGTACTTCCCAGTGTGCTGAAAATGCAGCTGCCAGGTCCGTGGGGTAGCAAAACAACAGAGCAGACCAGTCCTCCACAGGACCCCCGAAAACAAGTTTTGTTAAGTCCAAGGTAGGCATTTTAGGGATTCTGCGTTTTCAAACTTGCTGCCTCAGTGAGGGAGGGCATGAAATTCAAATCTCGTGTTCTGCTGCCTCCTGCTGCTTCCCAGCTCAGTGAGAACTTCACAACACCGGTCCTTTTTATGCCTCCGGTTTATTCTGCACCACGACCTGTGGCAGTACTTACAGATAAAGGACGATGCCACAGATTGCCGCCACCATGCTGCGGCCCGTGTCTGACAAGCAAAGGGCAGAGACACACTGTGGTGGGAACAGAAAGGAAGGGTGGAGGCGTCAAAGGGGCCAGAGGAGGTGATGGAAAACAAGATGTCTTTATACATCTGTATGCAGAGCGGAAACGTAGATGGTCCAGTTTATGCTGGGTCTGCCAGAATTTCTTTACGTTGCAGTGACATGAAAGCCATGTGCATTAAGTCGAAGACAGACTCTGAATTTTAATCTTCTCTCTGGCCGACAGAACAGAATAACCGTTCTATTTTCTTGCTCTCTATACAGTAGTCAATGAATTACAGGAGATGTTCTGTCCTTTGTGGGTATATGGGGATGATTTGTCTCAGCAGTAGGCCACATATGTGTTCTGATTGAATGTGTTTGTAGCCGGTTCGGCTGATCTCCAGCGCTCAGTGAGTTAGATACAGTGAGTACATTGCGTGTATGCACACGTGTGTGTCTGCGCCTGTGCATGTGGATGTAAGTTCATTAGAACGCATATGTGTGCATGTTTATGTGTGCAGGCAGGAGGTCAGGCTTAGTTGTCATTCCGCTTTGTTGTTTGAGACAGAGTCTTTCTCTTTGACCTGGAGCTTCGGAGCAGGCTAGGCTCGGCTGGCCAGCCAGGGAGTCCCAACTCTGCCGCATGAATGCTGGCCTTACAAGCAACTGGACATAACACCTGACTTTTTTAATGTAAACCCTGATGCTTAAACTCAGGTCCTCGTGCTTGCAAACCTGAGCTATCTC
>NC_022027.1:13081344-13093373 GCF_000317375.1 Microtus ochrogaster
CCCCTAGTACATTTTTCCAAGTTAGTATTTTCAGCTTCCGAGGGTTGTATGGGTAGATGACCACACTGTAAGTGAAAGAGCGCTGACAGCTCACTTCTGCTTAGCATCACTTGGTGAAGGCTCCTTCTCGGCTCTCTGGGTATTTTTGGTGCCAGTAAACCCATCCAAACTCAATCTCCCTTCCCGTTCTCAGAGCTCTACCCAACCTCACTCCCAGAAGCAGGATCAGCAGCAAATCACCTCCCAGCTCCCATCCTCCTGGCTATGTCTGGGTCCAGAGAGGAGCCTGGGGAACACAGTCCCATCCCCTGCCCCACACCCTGGTCCCTGCTTCTGCCTTGTCAGGTCAGCTTGTCTTCCTTAAACTCCTCCTTCTGAAGGTTCCCCAGGGTTTGGGGGTTCAGGTAATGGTTTCCCTGCTGCTCTTTGTTCCTGGAGAATCAACAGTACAAGAAGCAGCTTCCAGGTGTTCCACCCCTGGGGAGGCTCACATCGGTGTGAGTATTTTGTCCAAACATCCTAAGCACAGTTCCTTCACTGAGCCCCAGACCGTCCCCCTGCAGGGACTGATGGTCACCATCACCCTGAAGGATCCACTGAGGATCTACGCTCTCTCAGTATTTACCACATTTAAAATTGAACATCAGCTAGGCACATGGCCGGGGTGGCACCTCTCCCTTCCCATCCATTCATGGATTCTTCACTGTAAGCCGATGCTGTTCTGGATATTTAGAAATGCTGCATCAAGAAGCTCATATTATACTGGGAATGACTAAAAAGAGAGAAGCCAGTCATTTGCGCTTCTGTCCCTTCGCAGAGGGATTCAAACTAAAAACAAAAGGAGGTGACAGAGTGGTTGAGGGTGTTGGTGGATAGGCAAACACAGATGGTTTTTCTAGGATGAAGACGGCTTAGAGGGGTCCTCAATGACCACCCCCTAAATGTTGACAGCCACAGATTATGTGCACGAGAAAACAAAGGCCAAGAGTCTAAGGCCAGAATGAAATTGTTGTAGCTAAAAGGAAGAAATAGTGCCAAAAGGATCAAAGGGAGGTGGTGAGGAGAGGGGGTGGGGTGGGGCACCCAGCTACAGGGCGGGAAGCCGACAACCTTAGGTCTCACCCTCAGGTACCATTACTGCCTGTAAGACAGGCCTCTTATTGGCCTGGAACGCGCTGATTGTGCTAGATTGGCTGGCCCCTGAACTCCAGGAATCCTTCTGCCTCTGCCTCTCTACTGCTGGGATTACAAGTGTGTGCCGCGATGCACAGCTTTTTAAGGTGTGTGCTGGGACTCACGTGAACTGAGATTCCCAGGCCTGCAAAGCAAGTGCCTTCCTGACCAAGCCCATCACGTAGCCTCTGTCATTTCCTTATGCTTAGCTTCTTGGTTTGCATTGTATGCTTCATATGAACTTGGGTTAATTGCTGTCAGAGGGGCTGGATATCGAGTGCTTTATCACATGTGTAGATGTGGGGGAACGGGGCTTCCTCTTGCTTTGTGCAATCAGACTTGCTCATCTGGGAATCCTCTGCCCTACTTCACATCTTTTCAGACTCTGCTGACCAGAGAGAGGACATTTCTCTAGTGCTTCACTAGACTCCCACCCCTACCCCAAGCAGCAATGGGCAAGACTGGGAGAGAACTCTCTGCCTCTGGATCCCAGATTGCCTCCCCCGCAGGGAACAGAGAACGAAGATGAAAACCCTCAGAGACACAGCAAGTTTGCAAACAAAAATTGAAAATGCCCAGTTGGTATTTGTAATAGACTGCTTCAGAATCCTTTGCCGGATGTGGTGTGTATGCCTCTCATTTTAGAAGTTGGGAGGTAGAAGCTAAAGAATCCAAAATGCAAGGTCACTCTCTGCTACATAGTGAAACCCTGTGGAAAGAAATAAGCAAACAGCACTAGCAGCTGATTGCTGGCACCCTTCCCTGATCTGTGTCACATCCTTGTCTACCTTGTCCCCATTCAAAGAGAGCCCACTGCTAACCTGGGTTGAAGAGACTTATGCTAGTAAGGATAGGAAGAGCAAAAGGAATTTCTTTTGTTTGTCCAGAGAGTCATGTCTTGAGAAATGATTTCCCATTTCCTCCCAGAACCCCAGAGTGAAGGCCATTGTCAGGAGCATGTTGAACAAGGATGGAGGAGACGTCAGGTGCATTGGCATCCCGGCAGCCTCGGGATGAAGCGAAGACCATTGCAGATGGGTAACACATCATGCAAGGGTTGTGCACTGCCGCTTTCACGAACTCCTTCATGGGACTCAATCCTAGAGTCACTCTTTTAACCTCAAACTGAAGGTACCAGTGGAATTTGAGACAAGGAGAGAAATAAAAATTTTGAGAAAGAAAAATACAGTTTTGTAGGAGACTCAGAATCATGGACCCTGTCTTCTCAGATCCAACCTTAGGAAGCTTTAGGTGAGCAGGACGGACCAGCCAGGGCACCTGCACACAGCTACAGACTGGCTTCACAAAGTGAAGAGCAAGCCCACAAGGTTTTATTTTCCCTCTAGATTCAATCTCCTCACTAATTCTTTTTCATTCCATCCACATTTAAGGGTGAATAAGAGCGCTCTTGTGACTTTAAGTATTTGATGCCGGTTCAGGTTAAGTTTTGGGAAAATGTGGCCGTGCATAATTTTGCAGTGAGTCTGGAACAATTTTCAGGAGGCCAGGCCCTTTCTGTACTTTCGCTTTCTTTCAAATGAAAATAGCATTATTGTTTTCACTGATCTTAAAGGTAAGCAGTGGGGCTGGCTTTACAGGCTTAGATTTCAAGCTGAGGTCAAATCTCTTTTTATATTTAAATAGCATAGCCCAAGCAAAAGCTTGATATGAGCTTCCTAGGATTTATTTATGGTCCTCTCCTCTCCTCCCCAGTTCTGTGTGTCAAGACCAGAAACTCTAGGAACCTTATTCAATCTGAGCAGCCAGTCCTATTTTCAAACGCCTCAGTAGTGAGCAGGGGCAAGCTCTCAGTCAGACGATGCATTGCCCTTCATAGGTTGGGGATAAACGCGGGGCTACTATCCCAGTCAAGTGTGGCAGTGCTCACAGACACAATATTGGTGACTTCTAAGGGGGAGGGGGAGGTGTTGTTGACACGCGCAGCAAAACCAGCAGATACTACTTTCTCCCTCTTTACCGTTTCATGACTAGAAGATTCATTCTGACACCACAGATCATAACAAGCTCATTATATCATTTTTCTTTCCATCCTTATTAAGTCAAGAACTTTCACCTTTTCACTTAAAGAAAAGGCTCACTCTACAACTTCTCTCTGGGATGTGCAAATTGTGGGCATCATTATATTCGTGCCATGAAGTCATTGCTATGTAAACATATCCTGATAAAGAATATCAGAACAAAAGGCACTTTTGGGGAGAAAAGGCCTCATTTAGCTTACAAGTTTAGGTTCCAGCTCATTCCTGAGAAGAAATCAAGGTAGAAACTCAAACAATTACTCATCTCGACAGTTAAGGGACATGTCTGAGAGTCTCCTTGGTTGCTCATTTGCTTTCAGCTGTCTTTCTCTTCTCTTATACTGTTCAAGAACCCCTGCCTAGGCAATGCTATGACCTCCAGTGATCGGGGTTGCCCTACATCAATCAACAATCAAGACAACTCTATAGACCAACCAGCATTAATACTCTCTTACTAAGAGATACAGGTTGTGTCAAGGTGAACAGTTAAAAACTAGCCGAACACAGTGATATGTAATCAAGCAGACACTAAATAGTCTAGAGTCCACAAATAGCCAGCAGCGAGATCACAGCTATCGTTTTGTGTGTTCCTGGGCCATGGTATTTAGAGTTAATTTGATGTAGGGTTGAATGTAGAAGGATCAGAATGAAGAGGCTTCAAGTACTATATGAAATAGGTCTAGAAGGAGTGGGCATCCCTGTCTTGTTCCTGATTTTAGTGTGGGAGCTAATACAGAGACCCACAAATGTACTGGGGAATGCAGAGAGTGATAGACCTTGGAAGACTTAGTCCTAAATAGGATGTCTTCATCAAATCCCCCCCATCAGGGTTCAAGGGAACTATGTGGAAGAGGAGGCAGAAAGATTGTAAGCATCAATGGGGATGGAAGGCATGAATTAAATAGTGCCTTCCAGATACAGCAGGACCGATACACACATGAACTCACAGAGACTGTGGTAGCATGCCCAGGGTCTGCACAGGTCCAAGACATACTGGATCCCAGTTCTGAATGGAGAACTGGACACAAATTCCCACCTCTAACCCAGAAGCTATCACCAGTTGAAAACTGCTCATAAAGGATATTTCTCCAATGAAATCTCTCTGGGTAGACAAACCACACTTAGGCAAGCCCCTGGCCCAGCAGTGGATGGCCAGCACAAAATGAACTCAATGGTGGTTTGAGAGATGTTTGTGTTTGAGCATTTTTTTTACCTACTTATCTCTTGTGTTTTTCAGTTTTTGTGTGTGTGTATGTGTGCGTGCGTGTGTGTGTGTGTGTCTGTATCTGTGTGTATATGTATTTCTCGTGCTTTTTCATTTGTTCCTGTTTGTCTGCTTGCTTTGTTTTATTCTGGTTTGTTTGTTTGTTTTCTAAAGGGAAAGAATCTGTGTGGTTGGATGGATGTGATGGTAGGAAGGAACTGGGAGGGAAGTGGGGGGGAGGAGGGAAGAAAACTGTGACCAGAATATACTTTATGAAAAAAATAATTTAAATGATAAAAAGGAATGCAGAGGCTGTTGTCATAGTTTATTACACTGGTTAAGGTCTGGATGAGGGTGAGCCAGACAGCAAGGATGAATGGCTAGAGTACAGTCTCCACAGTTAATTCCGTACCTTCTGCTAACATCTGATTTCTTCTGGACCCCTGTGTCTGCCTGCTGCTAATCTTTCTGCCTCCACTCACTCCCTCTACAGGGCAACCATGGCAATCTATAAGCATGTAGCCAAGTCATAGCCAGTCACTGCTTGCCTTCCCACTTCACTTACAAACTCGCAATCCTTATGGTAACCAATTCCAGGCCTGGAACTTCTAGTGACTTCTCTGGCCTTACCTTACGTTCTCTCTGTTCTAGTACCACCCTCTACCCCCATCTTTCCAACGCAGCTCATCTCTACCCCAAGACTGATCTCCTTAATCCTGTCTCTCTCTTCTGCACGGGCACCTCTCTTCTTTGTTTTTAACACATTTCCTTCAATAGGAGGTCTTTCTTGACTACCTGTCATAAGCTGTTCAGGCATCCCATCAACCATCTCGGTCCTGCTGACAGTTCTGTTTATTGCTTTAAGTTTTTTTTTTTTTTGAGGGCAGGAATCTGTCTTGTGCCCTTGCATATCTTATGCTCAGAACTGAGGTACACAGTAGGGGTGTCATGCCTGTTTGTGAAATGCAGGAGCCTGGGTTAAAGGAAGACTCCATAGTCTTCAGGACTCTGGTGCACCTCTGTTGTCTGGAGATTTCAGGAGAGTAAGGATCTATACAGAAGTGCACTGGCCACCTAAGGTGGGGAACCAGAGAAAGTGAGGGAGACCAATCCCTCCCTCTTGGCAGGAAGCTTCTTTCCAGGAGACAGGATCCATTTGTTAGCAGGAGACGTCTGTTTGCCAGTCAATGGCATCATGCCTTTGGAGTATCCTTATTGAACAGTGTGATAAAAATGTGTGTTGGGGGGGGGTGTCAGGGAGACTCAGGATGATACCTGCCTTTCCAGCAAAATGACTACTGTGTTACTTCTGGGGAGATGTAAAGAAATGTCTGTCCACCCCCAATGGAGGGAACACTGTGACATTTAGTGTTAATTGTCAACTTGACAGTACCTAGAGTCACTTGGGAGATGGGCATCTGGGCATCCCTGGGAGGGATTTTGTCTTGATTGCACTGACTAAGGAGGAAAGAGGCACCTACCTTGTGGGAGGCACCATTTCCCTGGATGTGATGCTGGACTGTATAAAAATCAGGACATGCTCTGAATTTGTGTTCACGGCTCTTTGCTTCCTGGCTATGGATACGATGTGACTAGCTGCTTACAGCTCCTGATGTCGTGACTTCTCTACTATGATGGGCTGTACCTGTAAACTGGGCACCAGAATACATTGTCCTTTCACCAGTAAATTGCTTTTGTTAGAATATTTTATCACAGTACCAAGAAAAGACATCAAGACAGGCATTGGCAGACCAAAGAAACTGTCCAATGGAAGTCCAGCTTGGTGAACTGACGAGTTTATTCGTGTTACAGATAAGAAATTTATGGAAATGGAGGGTTACTTCTGGAAATATGGGTAACTCCAATACTGTTTGATCAGTGGAAAGACCAACTCCAGCATGGGTAATGGTAAAAAGAAAAATGGATATCTGGAGTCACAACCTTCAGCCAACCTTCTACCTCTTCCACACAGACCCAGCAAGACCAAGTGTAGCTGGAGGGCAGGAGGGAGTAGTGCCTGGACTCTTCGGTGATCCTCTGACTTGTATCCCTTCTGGGAAGAGGAATGAACACACTTCTGACTGTTATTGTATAGTCTGCTTATTAGACTGCCAACGAGTTTTGTAATTCACCATAGCAATCTCTGCCCCAGGAGGGACAGTGGTCAGGTAAGGCCAGAGGAAGCGGCTTTGCTGTAACCACTTGTGACAAGTGACAGAGACTCAGGTGCCTCCTTGCTTGGAGGTCACAGAGCAGAAGTTAAACAGGGACTTCTTATCAGTGAGATCTGAATCTTTGGATTTAATTGTGCTCAAACTGAAAGTATTTGAATGACATCGAAGTAGGGTCTATATTTAACCATATAGAGTTTCCTCCCTTGTCATTGTCCCCTAAACTCCTTTATGTTGTGTCAGACGTGGTAAGAAGTTCAGGGGTGACCTAAAGTATAAAGAAGGGTGTGCAAATACTTTGCCACGATATCCAAGGGACTTGAGCACTGGTGGGGGTGGGTCCTGGAACCCATGCTCCACACCTTGAGAACACTAAGGGAAGGCTATTGTAGGCATATAAGATGAGGTGATTAGCTGCTTGTTAGGGGGCACCTCTTCTTGGCCCCATTCTTGAGGATGAATGTGTGGCAAAGGGTGACTGTCTACTTCTGCTGGTGTCCTACTTTCTCCCACTACATGTCCCCACGCAGCCTGGCCTAATTACTTCTTGCCTTTAATGGTGTTTCTGGTAGCACTTCCCCCCATGCTGTGCTCCTTCTGCCTGGTGACACTTCACCTGGCCCCTTCTGGCTTCCTCTGTGATAAATCCATGGGCCATATGTTTCTGGATTATAAGGAAGTAAAATTGGGAAGTGTTTTCTCCCCCCTCACTCCAGTTGTGAATTCTGGTGTGATAAAACTGCTTCTGCAGCAAAAAATAAAGAACCGATGTAGAAATGGAAAGTGGAAAGCTTCCTCCTACAGCCCTGGAAGGTGTAATGTCTTATTTACATAAAGTGCTTGGAAGACCCAGCAGACTTTATGAGCTATGCCTAATTAACTTTACCCAGCTCAGAGAAGCAGGCAGGACAGTACAAATGATTGGTCCATGTGGAACAGACGAGGAAACTGAGGCTGGGCTTGTTGTAAAAGTCAGTGAAGCAGAACCAGGTTTCATATTCTCAGCTAATGCTCCTTGATGAGTACAGCTGCTCCTCCAGTCGGCCAGGCATTTCTCTAGGGGTTTGGTGAGGATTTGTTTACTTCGTCACCACTCACTAGGACATTGGACCCCTGCATCATGTGGTCAAGCTTTAGCTGTGGTACCATCCTGGGTCAGATTTATCAGCTACCACTAAGGTAGCTCATAGAGAATACACACATACCTTGGATTAGTTCAAACTGACCCAAGAGAACCCAGGGAGCCTGAAGTGTCTGCTTGACAGGAAGTTGGTGACACAGACCAAACCTCCTTGGTGGCCAGAAGGGATCATTAGCATGAGCTTTTGTCCTGTTTCTTGCTCTGTTTGCTCTGCCCTTGCCTGGGACTTACTTTCTACCTGGTGACTCATTCAGTCTTTGGTCCCCGTGCACTTTCTCTTCTCTATGGAGTTTTCCTGGGCCACAGCTGGAGGGAAATGCCCATCCTATTGCAAGGTCTGTGTGCTTGTCACTCAGCATGCCTACAGGCTTTTGTTTAGAGCCTTCTTTAAGCCACAACTTAAAAGCATCAGCTCCAAGATCATCTCTCTGATCAGTGTGTGTACAGTAGGACCTCAACTAATGCCCTCTGTCTTCATTTTCTTTAGAGTCACTAAAGTGACTTGGTGCTCTCTTCTTCACTGGTGTGACCTCCTGCTCTCCTCTATGAACTTCTAAACTTCATGAGGAGAGGGTCTTTTATGACGCTGTTTGGAAGTCCTCCAATACCTAGCATAGTGTCTGGTGTATAGTTTGGGAACACGTTTGTTCAATGAATGAGTCACTGAATGCTGTCTTCTATGGATGTCTGTCCTCACCCCCTCTAACCTCTACACAGTAGCTTATGCAATGGACATTTTCTGTCTGCCTCAACCCTTAAGATAGTATTAGTCCTTTCTTTTGTTTATTGGATTGCTTAGTCAACCCTCTCAGAAGCTGGTATAAAAAGGAGCATCAAATTTTGACCAACTAATTTGCCGAGTAGCCTGATGGAAGAGAAGGAAAAAACGACACTGTGATCAGCCGAGTAGCCTGATGGAACAGAAGGAAAACAACAACACTGTGATCATGCAGACACAGGGGCCCAGATTCTGAGGTTGAATGACTTGAGAATGGTGATAACTCACAAAGCAGAATGAACACAAGGTTTGCTGGGAATCCTGGCCAGGAAAAATTAAATCAGGAGGAGGAGGAGGAGGAAGAGGGGGGGGCTGTTAGGGGAAGATTAGCAGCAGCTAATCCTAAATTGTCTGCATGGCTGTAAATATGTCATACTCTTTCTGTGCCTATTGTGCTTTGGGTAATTGTCTCCTAATGACCCCGGTGTTAAAGACTTGATTGCCATCCTGTGGCATTATTGGGAGGTTATGAGACCTTTAGAAGTGGAGCCTTGTTCCATGGTGGGAGGAAGTTAAGTCATTGGCTGTGTGCCTTGAAGGAGATATGGAACCCTCTTGACGTCTTCCTCTCTTTGTTTCATTGTCTCTTCAGTCACATGCTCAACAACAACAGGACCAAAAAGAGTGGACTAAAGCTTCCTGTCACCTGACGAAACAAAAATTTTCTTCTTCTAAGCTGATTATTTCAGACATTTTGATACAGCGATACAAAACCGACTAACACAATGGCCCTTTTGCTACCTGCAGAAAAAAATTCCTTCCTTCCTTCCTACCAATCTCATTTCAAATTTAAGTAAATTGTTTTGTCAAAAGATTTGTCTTTTGCAAATATTGAGTGGCTGCAATGTGCTGAACTCTCTGCCAAGGACAGGTAGGCAAAAGCCCTGTGCTTTGGGGAGGCTATCCTTGAGGAACTGTCAATAAGAGGGCGTCACTGAGCACCTCCCCTCACCTACTGAGGAACTGAAGGGTTTCCTTGTTGGCAGGAATCTGGGCTTTGGAAGTTGGGACTCAGAAGATAAAGCTGCTGAAGTGAGCTGCTCTGAATGGAAAAGGAAACGGAACCTGGAACTCCCATTTTCGCTACAGCAGTTTCCCAGTGGAGATGTGATCAAGTTAATGTGAGGTCATTAGATCTAATGCAGCCAGATGAGTGTCCTTAAATGGAGAGGAAACTTGGAAACACAAAGGTACCAGTAATGTGTCCACATAGAATGGAGACTGAGGACACAGAGGGATACAGAGGGTAGAAGTCTCAGAGAAATCCGGATCTGTTGATGCCATGATCTTGGATGTACAGCCTACAAATGGAGAGAGAACAAATATCGATGTTTAAGCTACTTGATCTGTAGTTTTTCTTATGGCAACTGGAACAGAGTCCTATGAAAGGATGGCAGTAACATGGGTTTAGAGGCAGACTGTTATCTTAACTAGCTGTGTAAGGTCGCATGTATAGAGATGCCGTATGTCAGGCAGAGCTCGCTCTAGAACAAGGAGACAGTGAGAGAAGCTCTGACGACATGGGCTATGCCAGCAGAGTCTGGGCATTTGAGATATTCCCAGCCGTCTTGAGTGCTCACAAGTTTTGTCTCTTTATTTGCTTGTGTTTTTCTAGAAACTGTGTCTCACACTAAAGTTTAGGAAGCAGTTATCTAGAAGATGGTCAGTTATTCCATATAACCCAGACTCTGTCTTTCTCCACTTTTGTTAAGACTTACTAGATATAATCTGAGGCTTCTGTGGGTCTGGAGAATCAGTTTCATGGAAGAGAGCTTCCAACTGTGAAGGACTGTATTGCATTCACTAAAGGACACAGCCACGACCCTCTGCCAGTCTGTGTACTGTTTTCAGGGTAGAGGCTGAAATGAATTCTTCTTGCACTCCTTGCTCCTTGCACATGGCAGGTGTGAATTCTTGTTTACAAGACCAAGTATGTCCAACAGTAAACTTCCTGAGTGCCATATAAGTAGATTTGTATGTGCTGGCCAGGGATTGTGTTTGGAAGGAAGGGGTCACTATGATGATGCTCAATCTTTGCCTTCAAACATTTGAGGAAGCCAAAAACATTTTTGGTATAATAGTCCCTGAATTACCATTTTGAAAGCCAACTAGGGCAACCTAGACTTTTCCTAGTCAAATTTACTCTTCCTCATTTCTCTAGGGAAATGTGTTGAAGAGTGACTAGAATTTCATACAGAAAGTCATTGTTTTTCTTGTTAAGCAGACTGGTGAAAACTGACATACATAAATACATGCCTCTAAATTCTTACTAGATTAAATAATGATTACAATAAAGAATCAAATGATAAGAGTCACTGTACCAAACACTATAGATAGTCACAAACATCCCAGTGTTTCTCTCTTTCCAATTTTGTGACACTTCTCTAGGTGATTTTATTTGGCCAATAAAATTTGAGAAGTCCTGAAACTTTTGGGGCAGAAGCTTTAAGGCCTAGTGGAAGATTGACTATCTTCTATGGCATTGATCAAGAAATCACTGCTCAAGGTGAAGACTTCCGTGTGCTGGCCACCTCCTGGTCTCTCTGCCTTACCCCATCTCAAGGTATGTATTGTTAAGTCATTGGCACATTTTCTGCTATTGTAAGAAGGCTTCTACTAGTCATTGATGGACCATATTTGCTCATACCTGAGGACCACAGAAGCATTTTAAAGTCCAGAGGTATTTTTTCGTTCGTTCGTTCATTTCTTTGTTTGTTCCTTCCTTTATCTGTAGTTTTGTGGTGGTGTAGTACAACTACAACTCTCCAACCATGATAGTTGTGAATAATAGCAGCTGAGTAGGCACTGGAAGAGGCAAATGGGTTCTGCTTGGTTTTCCCCAAAGTACTTTCCTTTGATAGTTGTCAGTATCAGACTTGTCTGGCAGTTTGCAGAAGTGTGCCATCCTCAGAACATTATTATGTGGATCATTACACACATTCTGCTAATGACCATATGATGTGGGAGTTCCCCTCTGTATGCTGTGAATACCATTGGTTAATAAAGATGCTGTTTTGGGCCTGTGATAGGGTAGAGCAGAGCTAGGTGGGGAAAACTAAACTGAATGCTGGGAGAAAGGAGGCAGAGTCATAAGGAAGCCATGTAGAACCCCCCTCTTCCTCTGTCCTCTTCTCCCCCCACCAGAGACAGACCCTGGACGGAACTTTACCCAGTAAGCCACAGCCACATGGCGACACACAGATAAATAGAGATAGGTTAGTTTAGGATATGAATTAGCCAGAAATACACTTAAGCTATTGGTCAAACAGTATTGCAAATAATATGGTTTCTATGTGATTATTTTGGGAGTCTGGGCAGCTGGGAAACCAACAAGCAGTCTCCCATTACAACCATACCTGCAAGACACTTGGTGAAAACAACCAAGAATACTTATTTGACATTACAGCTGCTTGAGGTGGTGTCAGCAAGCCAACAAGGGCTGAAAACAAAGTTTGAAGAAAAACGAGGAATGAAATGGATGGGGAATTTGAAAATCTTGAACATATCTAGGAGACTAGAAAACATT
>NC_022027.1:13094507-13108641 GCF_000317375.1 Microtus ochrogaster
CACACACACACACACGCACCCCCCCACGCACTCACACACACACGTGCATGCACACACACATGCACGCACAGACACATGCACACACACATACATGCACGCACAGACACATGCATGCACACACACACATGCATGCACCAACACACACACAAGCCACAAACACATCTTAAGAATAGGGTATACACTGGTTGTTTAATAATTAACTTGCCAATAAGATAACTATTCATATATAATAATAAAAACATCAATCAGCACATTCAAGAAGTTTAGGGAAATCCCAGAAGAAAAACCCAAAGAAATTCAAAGCAATACATGGCAGTGTAGCTATAGATCATGAATCATCTTGTTTAGGGCTGTATACTCATTTTTCACACTCCTGGATCTTAGCATTCACCATCTCTTGTAGATCCAGGCTTCTGATTAAGGTGAAGAGTACATATCCTGCCAAGACTCAGGGAACATTGCAGAAGAGGAGGTGAAAGTAAAAGGCAGTTTAAATGTAGTGTTTTTTTTTCTAATTGTTGTCTTTAACACTATGATGTAAAAGGGATAGGCTTGTGTAATTAAGACTTAGAGAATAACCCCTCTATGATTCAGGAAGCATCTTGGAAGAGAGGCTAGAAAGAATATAAAATTGGATTAGTGAGCTTGTAATGAATAAGGAGCAAGTGGCTTAGCAATAGTATGAAGGAATATGGAACTAATAGATCTACATTGAATAATTATTATAATTTACACGAAAACTTCTGAGGAAATAACTGATATGATATAGCAAAAGAAATAAGGTAATTAAGATGCAATAGAAGAAAATGCATATCTGGCATGAAAGAAGACAGTGATAAGATAAAGGAAAATAAAAGACAGTAATATATGCTAACAACTCTCTCATCAAGAGATCACAAATAAATAATTATCTTTTGTTTTATTTTCTGAGACAGGGTTTCTAAGTAGCTTTGAAACCTGTCTTGGAACTTACTCTGTAGACCAGGTTGGCCTTGAAGTCACAGAGATCCTTCTGCCTTTGTCTCCTGAGTGCTGGGATTAAAGTTGTTCTCCACCACTGTCTAATAAGTCTTATCTTATCAGTAATTACACTAAATGTGAATGAATCACATTCTCTAATTAAAAGGCAAATATTGAGTAAGGCATAATGACACATATATGTAATCCTGGCACTTAGGTAGAGGTAGAAGGTTCACATATTTAAAACCAGCCTCAATTACAAAGGCAGCTTGTGACCAAATTAGGCTATACAAAATCCTGTTTCCACCCCTTTACATTAGCCTCAAATTAAAAGAAGCAAATGTTGGCATAAATTTATATTGTCTACAAAAGATCCACTTCAGGTTCAAAGATGCAAATAAATTGAAAGTAGAAGGTTAGAAAGCATGCCCTGTGCCTACAGTCCTAAAAGAATGCTAGAAATCTGCTTCATCAGATAAAATAGAATGTAAGTCAAACTTTGTTACTAAGGATAGAGAAAGGTATTATGTAATTATAGGGCAATCTAAGGTGACTATGAAGGCTTACAGAGTAACAGTGTTTGCTGAACGAGTCAGATGATTTGAGTTTGATCCTGGAACCCACAGAGAAAAGAAATAACCAACTCCAGAAAGTTGTCTTCTGACCACTATTTTAACCACTTGTGGCATGCACATGTTCACTGCCTGTCTCTGTTTCTTTTTCTCTCTTTCACTCACACACAAATACTACTAGTACTGATAACAAAAAATTTTAAGAAGAAAATCCATCTGAAATTCATAAATACTAGAAACATATATGCACCTAACAACAGAGACCCCTAAAACACATAGAACACAATTGACAGGCTTGAAGGGACAAACAGACAATCTAATAGTAATAGGAATAGTCAAGGCATTCATAACCTACTTTCAACAATGGCCTGAGCAGTCAGAGCTGAGATCAATAAGGAAATAGAAGACTTGAGCTGCAGTATAAATCAAACAGCAAATTTATCGAACATTGTGCTCAGCAATGGAAGAATATACACTTGTGTCAATGGTACATGGAGCTGTGTGTATAACAGACTATGTGTTAGGTTGTAAAGCAAGCCCCATGAATGTAAAAGGATTGAAACCACAGAAAGTACATTCTCTGGCCATAAATCACAATGTAATGCGACTAGAAATCACTTACAGAAGACAGAAAATTTTGAGGTTTACGGATGTATGGCAATTAAACAACACACTCCTAAATAATTAATAGGTCAAAGAAAAAAATCACTGGGAAAAACTAGAAAATATTTTGAGATGAATGAAAACTACAAGGGACACTGCAAGACTTAGAAGAGGCAGCTTGTTTGGCACTTACAAGGAAATTCATAGCTTAGCATTTAGAGGAATAGCAGAGAAAGACTTCAAAACAATATCCATCTATTCCCCCCAAGAAGTTAGGAAAGGACATCAAATGAAGGAAATAATGTTGCAAGTGTTTTTATAGACCTTCTGATTCAGCTTCAGTAATTTGTGAACACACTGGAAATCGCTGAATTTCACATGAAGATGGTGAATGCTAAGTGAGTGAGGGTTACTTTTCAACAAAGAAATTGGACCATCATGGGTTTCCTTTGCTTTCCGAGATGCTATTAAAGAACAAATGTTAATGTTCAACTTTATGCCTGTCCTTTGGATATCTATAATCTGAGCTGTCTAATCACGTATTTAGTGAGAGAAATGGGGAGAAAGCAGAAAACCCTTCATAGAATGGCAATGTCAATTGATTTATCTGTATGCCTCATATTTGTTTAATACTTGAAAATATATCATAGAAGCCTCTATTTTGCTTGTGTCATTGCCCATGTTTGTAAAATTACTTTTTTGAATTTTATAGTTTTTTTTCTAACATACAGCATCGAAACCAGAATGGTTTTCAAAATATCTTATAGTTTTCACGTATTAGTTTATATACCAACTTTTGAGATACATAGATCATACAAGGAAGAAACAGTTCCATGATAATTTTGTGTTTTGAACCTAAAGAACATTTCTATATGGTTTACAGAAATCTGTACAAGGCATTATGCCCTTGAAGGAGAATGTTCTGGATCTTAAGGTTTCTGCTTCTATTTCTCGGTTAGTCATAACAAATTAGAACCCAGAGATCAGCTCCCCCAATCTTCTGTTGTCTCTAGTACAAATTGTTTCCCCGACGTTTTAGTTTGAAATATCATCATCGCGAGGCTCAGAAGAGCACAGTTCTTTTGTGTCTCCTCTCCCTGCATTGCTGCTCTATGTAATTTGTAGAGCATCTCTGACAGTCTTTGTACTTTGTGTCGCTGAGATTGCCACGTCACGGCTTGGCTCTGAAAAGCTTCGAATTCAGAATCCAAAGCTTGAGGCACTCTCAACAATAAAGCTAGACATGATGGTGGTGGGTGTAGGTTCCAAGGGCTCCCAGTCTGCTACAAGAAGGCTCATGTCAGTGTCACAATGGGTCCTTTTTTGTACTTAGCAGCCAGAATTAAAAACAGGACCTTAGGTAACCTCACTTCCTTTTCCCATAGAACCATAATGACTTGTCAGGCTCCAATTTTCTGAAAACTTATCAGGGTGGCAGGTTATTTAATTCATGATAACTAATGCCTCTTGCAAGTAGCACCGTGGGTATGATTTTAACTAGCACATATATTTTTTTTTTTGCGTGTAAAGAGTCTATGCTTTTCTTTTTTAAAAAAAATAGTATTAAGGCATTAGGCATATAAGTATGTAAATCTTTGGAATTTCAGTATAGGATGACAAAATTCTACTGAATAAACAAACAAAAAGAGAGAGAACTTACTGACCTCAGGATCTAAAAAGAGTAGACCGGATGATTTGGCTTTAAAGTGTGGCCAGACTTAGGCTCAAGTGTTGGCAGGCACAGTCTTTCATCACCCTTCACTTTTCATTCTGAAGATTTATTGACTGGCGAGACAGCCTCAGGATTCTTCTTGGTACTGTCTCCCCAGGGTTGGGATTACCATCACATGACATTACATCCAGCTTTTTAATGTGGGTCCTGGGGATTGAACTTGGGTCCTCACGTTTGTGTGGCAAGTGCTTTATCAAAGAATGATTTCCACAGTCCCCACTGGTTTTGCGAAATGTTTACTCTGGTCTGTCAAGGTGACTGAAGGTGTAATGTCCTCTTTAGCCCGGCTAGGTGGGACACTGATATTGAAACATCAAACAAGTCTGAAGAAGAGAGTATGTCACTGAGAAAATTGGTAGATTGTTTCTGTATGAGGATGGCAGTATGGTTCATTTGAATTTATTAAACCCGCAGCAGAATCTGGATAAGGATGACACATGTTTACTTTCATGAAGTCAGCGTGGACTAAGCATGCCTCCTAGGACTGTTCAGAACCTTTAGCATCCCTATTCGTGTGTCCAGCTCTGACCATGAGGTTGCCTGCTGATAAACACAACCGACCCATGCTTGCCTTTGACCAACTAGCTAGGCAAGGGTGACCCCTTTAAGCAATCTTTTATGGGAGAATCTGGTTTTCCCACATTATACAGCAGTATTTGGGACCTCGGTTTTGATGATGTCCAACAATGCCATTTAATGAAGATTGTAAGGAGAGACCACAGATCTCCTACTTTCAGTGGGTGATATATCACAGTGCAGGGTTGGTGACAGGACATGACATTTCTTCTAATAAATTCCTCTACTTTTGGATGGCTTACTGTGAGTTAAATGAGCTCTCCTTTGCTCTTCCTCCAGGCCAATTCCCTTGCAAGGTAAGGCATTTCTTTCTCACCTTAAGGCGGCATTTCAGGGCACCGACTGTGCTCCAGGGAGGGACCTGGCTTCTCTCCTTTGTGCTGCAGTCTCTCAGGTCCCAATTCCCCATCCACCGGTTAAATCCCAACTCCAGGTTAACGGTGCCTATTAATTTGTAGACAAAAATAACAGTTAAGGAGCGGGAAGGGAGTGTGCCCTTAAGGGAATAGCGAGAGCTCTGTTGGAGTCAAACCAGAACCACCTGGCTCAATTTAAGACAGTTTCTACCAGCGCAGGAAGAATTTTCTGCAAACGTTTGTGTTTGCAAAGCTTGTTTACCTCAGCTGGAAATTGCAGCAGATCACAATTTGAAGACTGTTTACTTTTTCCCCTCTAAATCATACTCAGAGCTAATTATTGGGATCCAGATTTTGTTGTCTGGAAATGATAGGAAGGAAACTTGGATTGCATTTGGGCTCTTAAGTCCTGATGAATGGGATGTGTGACTGGGGATGATCTGAGAGAGGAGACAAGACCTGGATGGGCTGCCTTGTGTCGAATAACCATGAGAGGAAAGTCTTCTCTACTTGCTTGGGAGGGGGTCATTTGAAGCCATAGTGTCAAGCTGATGACAGTGTCTTAGCAAGAGGAGCCTGAGTTTGCATCCTCCAGGGCATCAAAGTTTCATCTTGCTTCTGTGGCTCTACAGTGGCAGCTGGCAGTGTGGACGGTGCTGGAGAATTCTACATCTTGCACACAACAGGAAGTAGTACACTGTGTCACTGGTAGTAGCTTGAGCATACAGGAGACCTCAAAAACCTGCCTCCACAGTGACACACTTCCTCCAATAAGGCCAAACCTACTTCTTCAACCAAAGCCACACCTTCTAATGGTGCCACTTTTTTGGGGGGCTATTTTCTTTCAAACCACCACACTTGCCTTATTTCTAAAGTCTCTGATGATGCCATTCCAAAAACTCACTAATTACATGGCCTCCGTAGACAGGCAGACTCACTTGATCTTGTGTCTGATCTGCCATCACCTTGTACGCTACCATGTGGATTCGATAGAAAATCTTTCTAATATCACAAAGACCTTAAAGTTTTCGGAAGAGTCTTCTCGACTGTCAATGAGGCATTGAGATTCGTCAGAGGAAGCGAAAATACTTTCTTGCTCCATGTTTCCACCCTCTCCATGGTTACCTGAAAATCTTAGCCACACAGAAGTTAAATTTTTGTATTTTTCTGATGACTGCTGTTTTCAACTCATTTTTATCTTTACATTTTTCAAAGTATTTATTGCAGCCTTCAGTACATTATAATCAAGGCATGGGGCAGAACACCGTGGGCTCTCAAGAGGGGGCTGCTACCTCTGTGTGGGTAAGTCAGATCAAGCATGAGTTTACCTGAAGTATTGTGCTGGCTGCTAAGGCTCTTTCACCTAATTTTTTAATGATCTTCTTGATATGATTACCTTGGGCATAAAAAAAAATAGGAAGGCCATCATCCTTTCCTGCTTCCTTACTTTGTGGGATCCAAAAATAGGAGCAGAAGCCTAGAGTCTCAGGCTGGAGAGATGGCTCAGTGGTTAAGAGCATTGCCTGCTCTTCCAAAGGTCCTGAGTTCAATTCCCGGCAACCGCATGGTGGCTCACAACCATCTATAATGAGGTCTGCTGCCCTCTTCTGGTTTGCAGACACACACAGACAGAATATTGTATACTGTATACATAATAAATAAATAAATATTTTTTAAAAAAAGAAGCCTAGAGTCTCATAGCATCCCTTTTTACTCTGTATTCAGAGTAAGAGTGCCGATGTTTAAAATCTTGGATATTTGTAGACTGAGTGAAATTTCTCATCTGTTTTTAAATTTGTAAAATTATGATGAGGTTTAGTCTTAGATAATAGTTTGGAAGGAATTGGTTTCTAATGGATTCTGTGTGGCTTATCCACAACATGCAACTGCTAGTACATACAACAACCAGGCTTGGGCCTGATTTTGTTGAAGATAGTTCTCACAGCCAGGATTTCCAGTGTGTCTACACAACAGGGATGGACACATTAATGCTCATGAATGCCTCCGGTTTTCTTAAAGAGGATGTACCTTTGTGGGGATAGTTAGATTGGAAGTGGTGGAAAAGGCTTGCAGCCAATTAGAACGTTAAGATAACTGTTGGCCTACGACCTTGGTCGTCCTCTGCTCCAGGTTTCTTTCTCATGTTAAGTAAATGCATTTGGCCTAGTCAGCAAAGAATGGCCTTTTCCTTCTTTGCTAGCTCTAGATTGGCATTATACCTAATATGCAATTAAAATTAGAGATGTTCACTACATCTATGAATAATGAGAGTAGACTCCCACATCCAGGGCAGACATTGCTAATTGATTGTTATTTTCTTCATCAGCCTGGGCTTCTCAGAATCCAAGTTTTCATTACTGGGTCAGATTGAATGACTCAAAATACAATTCCTCATTAGGGGATAAACTTTTGTGAGAAAATTTCTTTGCGCGTGTTTGTGTGTAGTTGTGGGTAATGGCTGCATAAAATTGGACTTTAAATGATTTAAAGACATTGGGTAGAGACAAAAGCAGGATCCTCTACCAGAACTCAGTAAGGCCCTTACTGGAATTAAAGGTGTGCCTAAGAGCAGAAACACAAGGGTTGGGAGGTAAGGACCATCATGTGCTAACTCCCAGGGTGACATCTGCAGGGGGAGCAGGTACCTGAGTGGCTAGGGATCAGTTTTAAACTTAGATTTACTTGTGTGCTCAGGTCTCAAGCTCTGTATTCCCCTCCCTCCTGCCCCCTCTCTCCTTCCCCTTCTCTCTCTTTCCTCTCTTTTTCTCCACTTCCCTCCCTTCCTCTTTCTGGTTTCATATGGCTCATTATGAGATGTCAGGTGGTCTAGGAAAGATTTATGTGTTCATTCTCTGGTCACACTTTTCAAGGCAAAGCCACAAACATATCTTCTGTCGGAATGAAGTCAAATCGAGAACACTTAAACCATGAGAAAAACAAATCCTGTGTTGGATCCTGAGAATGTTTGTTTCTGGGATTCTAGCTTGGATGTGCTTTTATATTTTCTGGAATTGACACCTGAAATATACGTGGGAAAAGACTAGTCTCTGCTCAGTTCAGGTATTCTCTTTTGTGGTGAGAGGTAAGGAAAGTAGCAAAAATGTCTCCTTTTCCTCTAATGTCACAAAGGCCTCTAAAGCCTGACCCCCACATACTTGAGGTCTCTGTGGCCTATTCTGGGGTCCTTTGCTCATTGGAAATACTAGTTTGGGGCAGAAAACATTTGGGCAACATGCTCCAGCCCCATCTTCTTTGTTCTAGGCAGACATTGCTAACTGGTCCTGGCACTTCCTCAGTATCTTACACCCAGCACTGCCATTCTGAGCATAGCACTTAGCACAGCTGAGATCAAACCGAAGGACTTGACATACCGGGACAACTTAATCCCACCCCCCAAAAAGGCCACCTCTCTTGAGTTCCCAAAGGGGCAGGACCAGTCCTGCCTGTGTTAGTGTTTGCTACAGCATCTAGCTCAGCGCCTCTCCAAAGATGGTGTTCCAAGACTCCTGAATGATGTCGCACTCAGACAGTGCATGCTGCAGGTAGCTTTCTTTCTAAAGGCCCGTGCTTCTAGACAGTTGTTCAGATGCTCCTCCCATCTCCAGGTAGTCATGTTTCGGTAGATCCTAGGAGAAGGCACAATTCACTGTTGCCTGATTTTGTCTGCTATTATTAAGCTCATCTTAAGGGGAACTACAAACTATATTTCTTTTTAAGAAATTCTAAAGTATTGGTTTGCTGTTATCACTACCCATGTCCTAATTTTCTGCCAATAGAATTTCCCGCGTCTTCTTTATGACTCAGTGCTAACTAGCCACAGAGTGCTGTGTTTACTAAATTTATGTGTTGCATGACTATGTTTTGAAATGCTCGTGAACTTAGAATAGGTGGGTAAATGTGGTTTGTTTTCCAGTGGGGGGGGGGGAATGAGATGAACATGAGTGCAAAAAGGGGCCAAACCAAGGCAGAACTCTTAACTAGGGAGGATAGGGTGGGAATTATAAAAGGTTGCTGGCTGGAGTTTGGATTCTGTTTCTTTGGGATGGTTCTTAAGTACATTCCAGCCTGCAGGACAGAATAGACTAATCGAGCTCTCTGTGTCCCTCCAGTCCCAGAGACACACTCCTGGGGAAGAAAGAAGCCCCAGAGGGCTGTGACTGTCAGACACAATTACTTCCATCACCGAGCATTGTTAGCCCATGACCAGTGGCTAAATGGGGCCAGGGCAAGGGCTCTCAGGGGCATCTTTAGAGATATAAGTAAAACCTTAAGGTCGGGGAATTGTGTGCATCAAACGTGGTCTGGAAATAAGTGTGCTTAGAGCACTAATACTGCATCGAAAGTTAAGGAGCCATTAGCTTTTCCATTTGCAAGAACAGGTTTGGCTGTGTCCTGAAACAGTGTCATCCCCTTGGCTAGCCCTGTGCATCCTGTATATGCAAGTTTCTGTGTGTTTTTCAGCCTTCAATTTCCCTCTATTACTGTCCTTTTTCTTTCCTCTTCCTTTTTTTTTCTGATATAGTGACAGCGTTTCAAAATAAAGCTATTGATCTTTCCTTAGCTGGCTGATTCCTTGAGTGGCAAATCTCACTGAACATAGACGATTGACTAGATGAGGGGATAGTAATTTATAAATTTCCCTCTTGATTTTCCGGCTCCTTGGTTGCCTGGATAAATCAGTGATTAAAAATAAAGCACGTGGGAGAGACGGCAGCCACTTATCAACCATTTCCTTTTTACTTAGCCTGTATCTTCCCGATGCTTTCAGTTGAGTGTGTGGCTCTGTCGTTGAGGGCTAGCCAGTGAAATGTCCCAACTAGTAACACACACATTGCTACTGCCGTGTGACCCAAGACCAGTAGGATAACGTCTCCTGGGAGACTGTGGGATTCCTCAGTGCTGTCTCAGTCCTGCTGAAACCAAATGTCTAAAACAAGGGTCTGAAAGTCTCCACACTTGCTTTCCATATTCTTCTGAGGCATGTCCTGGCTTGCAAAGCAGAACACCCCCTTCAAGACTTTCCCATGTGAAGTGTGGTTCTTCTGGCTCTCTTCCTTTTCCTGTCTCAACATGGATCAGTGTGGCTAAGTTGCCACTCACAAGAGAGTTGCTTCTCAGTCAAGAACACCATTGCGTATGGTACAGGAATGAGAAAGAGATATCTCTGTCTATTTTGAAGTCACTGACGTCCTGGGATTTATATGCAGAACTTGACTTTACCCTAACCATTGCAGTATTAACTGAGAAATGACTCATCCAAGGAACTGGGATGGATTACTTTCACTGCAGGAAGCCTCTCAGAGTTTGCTAGTTTTTAAAGCCAATTTCACAGCATTTCCTGACCATATTATCTCATTTTTCTCTTTACAGAATATTCTATTTTCTTCCATTAGTTTTGTGAAGTTTGAAACATTTGTTAATATGGGCATGGGATTGTGTGGCAGGTTGGATGCTGAGGAACCCTATGAGTTGGCCAGTGTCTAATTCAATTCTGCTATTTTCTAGATTCTCAAAAATACATAATCTTCTTTGGTTCTGGTTTCCATTTCTAAAATTTTATTGATGGATGAGACAAATATGATCCCAGATTCTATATACCTCTATGTCTGTGGGCGCAAGTACAAAAAAATAAATGAATGATTCATTAATTACCAATCATTATTGTTTTTTGATTCAATATTTTATTGTAAGTAATTTTTATACATTATATTATGATAATGGTTTCCACTTCCCATCCATCCAAATCTACGCCTTTTTTCCTATCTCAGAATATAAACAGGCATCTAAAATTATAATAATATAATAAAATAAGAAAATTAAAAACAAACAAACCAGAATGTATGTTTATATAGTATTTGAGTGTATATGTTTGTATATGTGTACACATATGTGTCTGTATGTATATATGTGTGAATATGTGTGTGGTGTGTGTTTATTTTAGGTGAAATGGCCATTGTCAGAAATGTGTTCTTTGAACATGTTTCTTTTCAGTTGTGCCCTTATAGATAAGGAGCCAACTATGATGTTGGTGTAGGATGGGCATAGGTGGCTGGGTGCAGAAAGGGGAAAAATGCCCTTTCCCTTCAGAGGTCTCTGAAGAAATTCTTCTGAGGATCAAGATGACAGTGGAGAAATTCACTGGTGTTCCGTAAGAATATTGTTTTTGTTTCTGCTGTGTTGTTCGCTGTTTTCTTTTTAAATATAGACGTGGGTAACTGAATGTTCTCTGTAAATGATTTCTGAAAAGAAGAGTTGTAAAAGAGAGAAACAGAAAGGAAGCTCCCAGAAGAGCGGAAGACAGAAATTGACAAGAGTCCATTTTACAGCACTATAATGAAACACCCGAGACAATTAGCATATAAAGAGAAAATGTTTCTTTTGTTGTTGTTGATTGCCAGTTTTGGAGGCTCTAAACCAGACTGGAAGAACTCATTGTTTTTGGCCTCTGATGGGCATATCAGAGGGGATGGCAAGGAGTTATCTACCTGCAAATTTTATGAGTGCTCTGTAAACGTACATTTTTGTATTCACAGCTCTCAGTCAGTCCTCAGAGAAGTTTCTTTTTGTAATAGATAGCAGTGAATACAGAAATCTACAGCTGGTCAGTGTGCAGGGAATAAGATCATAGAACTCCAACTTAAATGGGACATTTATATACCCTTTCCCCTTCCTCCCTCCCTTCCTCCCTCCCTCCCTCCCTCCCTCCCTTCTTTTCTCCCTCTCTCTTTTCCTGTCCCCAGGGCTCAAGCATCTGTGCAGAAGAGGGGCCAGACAGTTTGGAAGAGCCAGAGGTGGTGGATGACTGTTGCAAAGCAGTGTTTTCTGGGCACAACAGGGCTGCTGAGCACATGGACTCACAGTGCCTATGACTTCTTGTACAAGAGTGCATAAGATCAAGTCAGCAAAAACTCCAGCAGGAACTGGGGATTTGCTCATGAAGTCCCAGCTGAGGAGCTTTATCTATTCCTGGTCTCTGGGGGCAGGAGATTTGGTTCTTTTCAGCAATGCGGCTCCCGATAGGCATCCATGCTCCAGTGACTAGCCCTGGGGACATGTACATCCTGGCAACAGAAAGCATACTCAGTGGCTTCAAAGAGTGCATTGGAGGGTGGGTGGGAAAAGTGGGTGTGGAGGTGTGGGAGAATTAGAAAGGGAGGGAGAGAGGGGCAGATTAGATCAAAACATACTAACCTCACATATGAAATTCTCAAACAATTTATTTTAAAGCACCATGGAGCTTGGTATAGAAGTATATAACAATAATCCTTTTGTTTGGAGAGATTGAAACATGGGTATTAAGAGTACAAACTCATCCATGGGTGGAGGTACAGGGTCAATTCAAGCCTGTCTCAGAACAATAGTAACAACAACAACAACAACAAACGAAGCCAAAACAACCCCAAAATCGGCTGTATAAAGAAATTTTCTCTGTTTGCTCATGTTTTGACCATGGGTTGGGGAATGTCTTGATGCTGACACGAGAGTTTCGGAGCAGACAGACTCCGGCAATCTTTTTATACTTTATAGCCCAGCCCGCAGCTTTCTAAAGTATCGTCAGCCCTTCTCTGCTGTACAACTTGGCTGCCAAGTTTTAGATCATGGAAGTTTTTCTGTTTTTAGTCCTGGCTTTATGCAATAAAGTATATTTTTCTGCTGTTTTGTCCCTAGCCTTCATAGGCAGCTGCAATGTACTCGGTGTTTGAAATGATGCCTCCAACCTTTCTTTATCTAGGAGGCTTGTCTTCACAGTGCTTGAAGAAGTCCTTTGAAGAAGGTAAGGGAATACAGACTCATCCTTTTACTTGAGACCCTTAAGATCTTAATCTATAACGTGTGTGATCTTTGTCTGTATTCTGTTAATACACGCAAATGCCACAGACTGGGAAATGTATAAAGAATAGAAGATTTTATAGCTCGTAGTTCTGGAGGTTTTTCATTTCAAGAGCATGGTATTGGTAGAATACCTTCTGGTATCAAGATGTGGTTTAGGTCATTTCAGGATAAAACAGAGAAAGTATGCCAAGGAACTCACTTTATATGAGAGCTATCCCAGAGATAACCAGTTAACCCTTTAAGCCATGAATGCCCCTTCTTTCTTTAAATACCTCTGTATTCATTTCAGCACATGTATTACAGGAGGTTTTCAGACCATGGCAAAGACAATTGCAATTTTATAATAAGTTCCTCTGGTTTCTCCTTATTTCCTTTTGTGACCAATTCCTCTATGTGAGGGATAATGCTTTTGTACACTCTAAAGATTTGTCACTTTTATTAGTTTAATAAAATGCTGACTGGCCAGTAACCAGGCAGGAAGTATAGGCGGGACAACCAGACTAAGAGAATTCTGGGAAGAGGGAAGGCAGAGCTAGTCAATCATAGCCAGATGCAGAGGAAGCAAGATTGAGAATGCTGCATTGAGAAAAGGTGCCAAGCCATGTGACTAAACATAGAAAGGATTATGGGTTAATTTAGGTTTAAGAGGTAGTTAATGATAAGCCTGAGTTAATAGGCCAAGCAATTTATAATTAATAATATAATTAATATAAGACTCTGTGTTCTTTGGGATTGAACGACTGCAGGACTGGGTGGGACAGAAACTTCTGTCTACACCTCTGCCTCTCCATTGCCCCACCAGGGAGAAGGGCAGTTATCGTGTTTTGTTTTCTGAGACAAGGTATCTCATTTTTACAGAACATCACTAATTTGAGTGTTTTGTACTGTTAGTTCTAAATGCTTAAAAATATAATCTTTAGCCTATCTGGATTTTTTTAAAGACTGGACACAAATACTTCTTTTTAAGTTTCATACTCTACCCAGAATATCAGTCTTGCCAACAGGTCTCATGTCTAAGTATGACTAATGTACTGCCCAGGTGACTGCAAGCTCCCCAGCCTGCTGGTTGTACACAGTTCTTTACGCTAAGTTAGATTGTTATTACCAGTAGCCTGGACAGTGAGAGGGCTATGTGGCCTCCAAATGTTTTAGCAGTCTTAGAGAATGTATTATTCCTCCAGTTATTGTTTATTCTGTTTTCGTGTCTTTCTATTTCTATTTCTCTTGCATCTTGCTTTTTGCTTTTGTTATTTGTTTTTCATTGGATAACATCAACTCCATGTGGATGAAGGCAGAAGCCTTAGATAGGAAAGAATTAAACTGGTGGAGAAATTAGGATAAAGGAAAGGAGGAAAATATGACTAAAAGTGAGGTCAGTACTCATTTGGCCTAGGGATGTCATAGTGGAACGTTCTGGAAAGAAAGTGTAAAAGCTTGTTCTTGGTCTTTTTTGTCATACCAAGGGGATAGACCACTGCCCTTTCCTACTCTAATCACTGCTT
>NC_022027.1:13108867-13122065 GCF_000317375.1 Microtus ochrogaster
TCCTTCCTTCCTTCCTTCCTTCCTTGCTTCTTTCTTCCCCCTTTCTTTTCCTTCCTTCTTTTTTTATGGCCCACTATGACATCCCCTAGACCGACTGAGTATTGACCCAGCTCCTAGTCATATTTTCCTCCTTTCCTTGACACTAATTTCTCCACCTGTTTAATTCTTTCATTCCTATCTAAGTCTCCTGCCTTCATCCACATGGAGCTGATGTGATTCAATGAAAAAAATAAGAAAGAAAGAAAGTGCTTATTTTATCTCACAATTCCAGACCATAGCTCATCATAACAGGGAGGTCAAGGGAGCAGGGACTTGAAACCCTCACAACACCTCCACAGTCAAGAGCGGAGAGAAAGCTTGCCTGGATACGTACTGCTCAGCTCCCTTTATACTTACACAGTCCAGGGCTCTAAACCAAGGCACAGCAGGCACGGCAGGCACAGCGAAGCCACTTTTAGGCTGGGCCTTCCATATCAAGGCAATCTAGACAGCCCCCCCCCCAAGAAATGTCCAGAGGACGTGTGACCTAGACAGTTCCGCACTGAGACATTCTTCCCAGGTAATTCCACAGTGTATCAAATTGACAATTAAAAATAATGGTCATAACCGTCCCTTTGTGATCTTGACATTCAAACACATTAAACCATAATCTTCTACCCAAATTCTATGGCCAAGTCTTCCTCCTTGGAGTAGGGATGTTTTCTCTGTATATTACATGTGGAAAGTGTATAACTTGTTTTTCATCTTATGGGAGTTTTCGGTTGAGAGATTTTGGACTTTTAAAGACTTTGGTGCCTTTTTCAAGTGGGCCTGTATTTTATGAGGTAAATGAGCTCATTACCTTCTTGTCATTAACAGCTCCTGTGGTCATTTTCCTCCTTGGGGCTGGTGAGGCACTTAGGGGTGACTAGAATGGAGAGATGCACAGCCAGCGCCCACACTGGCTTGTCTCCTGCCTGTCAGTGTGTGTGGATCTAATTAAGGAGAGTGTCTGACTGGAAAATCGTCAAAGCTCCTTCTCTCTTATTCTGTCCTGGGCAAGCCTCTTCTCAGAGAGAACTCCCTAAGTTTCACTATCTATCCTGGTTCCGATAACAAATAGCAACATTTTTTTTTTCCTGAGAGAATAATTCTAGTAGATTAGAGAAAACAAATCAGAAAACCACCCTTCTTTCCTCTCAAGGAATAGCTGCACTATCATTTAGATGTAAACCCACTTCAAGTTTGAAAACATTAAACACAACTGGAAGACAAGATTCAATCTTGGGTAAATGTTCATGGAGAAAAAGAAAAACAACCCAAAACCTAAATGACAGCGATGCACCGAAGCAAGATAAAGGAACAGAGATGACAGTGATTCCTCTCAAGGACAGGCACACGCAGTCCTTTTAACGGTCTTTCAGACGGAGTGAGAGAAAGGAGTGTCCATGGCTGATGGTTTCTCCACACATTGCCACCTCCAGCCTTGATTTCCTTCACTCTGTGCTGACAGGATTGCTCAGGGGTTTCCTCTGCTATCGGAAGGGGAAGCTGTAACAGGCGACTGATGACTCGGAGGCCTCTCACAGCTGACTGAGGACACATAGTGTCGTTTCCTTGCAGAACATGCTGCCATTTGCACGTTTGCCTCTAGCAAGCAGAGAAATAACTCATCCCCACAGCCCCTTTGTTCAGACATTTATCATAGTTCCTGACACTCCGCATTGAAGAATCTGTCTCGCGGCTTTGTCTCTCTTGCTAAATCTGCACTTTTCAGAGAAATGACTCTGTATTGTTTGTCTAACATCCCTTGGGTCTAATGTAGTCCTTGGCAGGCATCAGGTGCAAAGCTAATGTTTTCTGAAGAATAAATGCGTGCCTCAATGAAAGAATATGTATATAGCATGTTGAATACAATCTTGGAAGTTGGATGTACAACAATTCTTGTACCTTTCAAACAAACCAGAATCAAGCTTAAGATGGACATTTGATTTCTTATATTATTTAAGATTTGTTTTAGAAATGTCTGGGTTAGGTAGGGGTTTTGTCTGAGTGCTAAAACAATAGAAAGACAGTCACTGATGTTTATTCAGAAAATGCACATCAGGTAGACCTATTTCACGAGACTGAGATTCTTTCTAGTGCAATTCATCCTTAGTGTGTGACTTATTATAGCTCAGAGTCATGGAATCAGATGTAATAGGATAAAGCCTATGATAACAATTAAGGCATGAGGCTGGTAAGTTATGATTGTGGTATTGTGATTATAAGAGTATTATACCTGCAATGCTATTAGGCTCATGGCACCACTTATGATATCTACAATTATAAAATCATAGACATATTCATGTTGTATGATTTCCAATAATGTCGGAGTGATCCTAATGTTTGATTTCCATTGTCAAAATTGTCAAATTCATGGTTGAGGTTATCATACTGCTGGAAATCCACCTTGTACATTGGCACCAAATCCATGATTCCTCTTGTCAATTTTTTAATTCTCCCCAGTTATAGCCAAGGAAGTTTTCAATGCCTGAATGGAGTGAATCCTGGAACCCTGTTTCCTTGAATTAATTTTGACCTTAAGCATGATATGAAATCAGGATCAGAGACATCATAAATTGTACCTTCATAGCTTTGTTAGAGTGCCAACTTGCATGCTTGTGAAGCATTTTTAGTTCATTGGCATCTTTGCCTTGTGTCAGGACAGATACTGTGGTATAAGTGATCCCCTAGGGCCCTTAGGATTTGTCTTGAGACCAACAGTGAAAAGACACAGCACCCTTGCTGGCTTCTTCTCTTCCCTCATCCCTCCCCAGTCTCTCCTGGAATCATTTACCACACATGGTTTATACACGGATCTTCAATGCAGAGTGTCAAGTACTATGACAAATATCTGAACAAAGGGGCTTGGGAATGACTTATTGTTCCATTTGCAAGAGGCAAACTTAAAATTAGCAGCATCTCCTGTAAGGGGTTTTCTTCAGGGGCATCTGACCTATGATATTCAAATGTAGAAAGAGGTTATGGTGTGGTGTTGTGAACCGCCCAGCCAGTTCATCTTCCTAAACCTATCAGGTCCAGTACTCTTTCCTGTCAACCTAAATTCCACAAATTTGGGGCCGTGGATGCTCAGGAGCTCTTTAAAGACAAGATCTCCACATCCTGCTAGGAAACATGGAGAATGAGAAATACACATTCCGTCTGCATGGTGCAACCTCACTTTTTCAGGACTCTTTCCTCCTTCAGAGCCATGTGTTTTAGGAGATGCATGCTCTCTCCTAGCCTCTGACTCCAGAGGAGGATCAGCTTGGTCTAAGTGAATTATCTTTGTCTCTGATTTCAGTGCCTGATTGGTTTAGAAAAATTAAGGAATATAAAGATAATGCTGACGTTAGCTGCTTCTGCTTTTGATGAATATTCCTGTTGTCTTGCATGAATTTTCCCATTCTGTGTCTTCATTATCATTTTGTTAGCGCACGTCAAGCTTATATAACATTAGTATATTAACATTCACTTCATACAGTTGTTAAACCAGACCAGCATCTTCCCTGTTAGTGACTGTGCTTATGATTTTCCAAACTACAGTCAGATGTGGCAATCTTTCTCCAACTTCAAAATACACTAAAATCGAGTGAAATTGACTTTGGTACACCTGCTTGGTGACTGCTGGAATTTCAGTTTGGGAAAAGCAGAATGGTGAGGATGGCGAGTCACTTCTGCTGGGGACAATTAGCAGAAGAGGAAATGGGGACTTGGGAATGGAAAGCAGAGGTAGAGCAGATGGCAAAGGAAGGCTGGAGGATTTTGCAGCGAATCCTTGGGGAGACAAAGGATGAGAGCGCGCAGTAAATGCTGAGCAGTATTCAGGTGACATCTGTGAGGAGGAGGTGAGGAGGGACTGCCTGTGTGAGAGAGAGGATTTGACAGGCATGTGGTCGGGAGGGAGTAGGAAGCTGTTTCTGAGTCATGCAATCAAGGAGGCATTGAGCATTTGAATGGAAACTAGGCAAAGGGAGAAACGAAGTGGAATTGACAATCACCACACTGAAATCTGAAGAAACACACAGACGTTTCAAACAGGAATGTTAAATGGAGATTAATACTTTAGCATCCATTGTTGGGAACCCAAGATAATTAGGACTTCTCTATTATTTTATTATGACTATAAAATAATATTTTAATAGCTTGCATTGGTTTAATTCTGATTCAAAGTTCCTCAGACTCTATTTTTCAAATTTTTTATCGATTTTTATTGAGCTCTACATTTTTCTCTCCTCCCCTCCCTACCTCTCCCCTCTCCTTCAATCCTCCTCCAAGGTCCTCATGCTCCCAATTTACTCAGGAGATCTTGTTTTTTTTTTTTTCTACTTCCCATGTAGATTAGATCTATGTAAGTCTCTCTTAGTGTCCTCATTGTTGTCTAACTTCTCTGGGATTGTGGTTTATAGGCTGGTTTTCTTTGCTTTATGTTTTAAAAACCACCTATGAGCGAGTACATGTGATAATTGTCTTTCTGTGTCTGTGTTACCTCACTCAAAAGATTCTCTTTTTTATGTGATTTTATTTTCTAAATCTCAAAATCTTCATCAATGAGGATTTTTAATAAACTTTAATTCTCAAGTATGATAATATTTACATTGACCTTTACTAAACTTACTCTTATGAGGCACCATAAAAGTTATAGATTTGATCTCTTAAAGTATGAATTAGACAATTATAAACTTATAAAATTAATTCAATGCAGAAGATAGTATATGAAACGTAGAGTAGAAATGTTAAGCAATAGACTGGCTGAATATTTGCAATATATGTGAATGACAGAAGTTAATACTGTTCATGTGAAAAAAGCTTTTTTACATTGTCAAAAGAAAATACACACAGTGTTTACAAGAGGTATGAATGAACAACTCTCAGCAAACACCAGCACAAGAAAAACTGCCCACTGTCCCCATTAACCATGAAAATGCAAATTAAGAATGAAGTGCCCATATTGGCAGCAGATTGAAAATATTTGAAAGGTTATGTTATGAACTGAAAGTCTATGTTCCTCCAAACTCCTTATTGTTGAAGACTAAATTTTCCATGTGAAGGTGTCAGGAAGGCATTGAGTAGTGGTTGAGTCATGGAAAGCTGGCATGGACAGATTAGTGTCTTACAGAGATCAGTACTCTCCCTCCCTGTAAGAGGGGATAAGAGAACTCATCTGTCTGTTACAGGAAGAGGACCTTCTCTAGAGCCAAACCATGTTGCTACCTTGACAGTGAACATCCATGAGATACTAATTTTTTATTGTTTATAAACCACCTATTCCATGCTGTTTTTTGTCTGGTATGCCAAGTTAGTTATGATAAGTTGTTAACAAGAGATGAGTATATATGGGGAAATAGGATATTTCAATTGTTTCATGGAATGAAGGCTAGCAGCCTTGGAAAGCCTGAGCCAAGCCTGGTGAGATTATGAGTTGCTTTATAGACTCTCCCTGATAATTCTGTACTAATAAAGATAAACAGTAATGTGTGCAGGGATGGTTTTTAAAGTAGTTTTTCAGCCGGAAGAACTTGGAGGCATCCTGAACACTCATTGATTAAAACATAGGTTAATGGATTATGGGATAGCTAAATTATGGAGCCTCAGAGAGTTATTTCTTGATGCACTTGATCTAGATATTTGTATGGCTTATCCCTCACTTCTTTCATTTCTTAATTTATATATTATCATGCTAGAGTGATATTTCTTGAGGATCTCATCTGAGGTCAACATGTGCTCCAGTCAGTATTCTGATTGTTTTCCTATATAAATATTAGAGGTTTCCAACCTTACATTGTTGATGTGTATTTGTTGGTTGGTTGTTGGTCTTTCTTCCTTGAAAAAAGCTCCAAGAGAGCATTTGTTTTAGGAGAATTTTGTCCACCATTGTACCTTCAGCAACTAGTGCCTCGCATATACCAAACACTGCAACAATTTCCCCCAATGAACAAATCTATGTATAAAACCAGGCTAAGAATATTTCCTTTGTGTTCTTTCTCTCTGTGTTGTTCTGAAAGGGCTCTAAGTTTACTGCATGCTGATTTCTGTCTTGGAGTTGGTATCCCTCAGAAAATGCCCTGAAATAGACTTTATAACACATATGGAGAATCTTTTTTTTTTTAATATGAAAATTCAACATTATTTTTTGGGGCATCAAGTCACTAAACTGAAGGGTTCTGTAGGCACCAGCCCACTCCCTGTGTATGGTTGGCTGAGACTGCCTCCCAACCACCATTTCCTCTATCTAACATTCCTCCATCCTTCCCTTTCTTCTTCCCCTTTCCCTCCCTTCTTTCCCCAGATAATTCATTCACTTCTCTCCCTCTCCCTCCTCCCGTTCCCTCCCCCCTCCATAATAACTTCCCTGACCATTCTCTCCCTTTAGTCCACACTCATTCTTTTAATCTTCTCTGGAGGAACTCAGGCAGAAGTCTTCTTCTATTATCTGCTCTCCGGCCTGTGACAGCAGTCAGTATCAATCATACACCATCACCAACCCTATTTCCCCATTCCAACTCAGTCTTTGCAAAATTTCCCTTTTCTATTACAGACTTAAGGTTAGCAGTTATATGGTGTGGAAGGTCCTTCTGTCTATGTGTGCTTTTATTGGTTAATGAATAAAGAAACTGCCTTGGCCTATTGATAAGGCAGAACAGAGCCCGGTAGGGAAAACTAAATGGAATGCTGGGAGGAAGAAGGCAAAGTCACAGGAGAAGCTATGTAGCCATGCTGGAGATAGATGCTGGAATTTTTGTCAGGTAAACCACAGTCATGTGGTGATACACAGATTAATAGAAATGGGTTTAATTAATATGTAAGAGTTAGCCAATAATAAGTTAGAGCTAGTGGGCCAAGCAGTGTTTCAATTAATATGGTTTTGTGTGATTATTTAGGGTCTAAGTGGTCAGGAACAAACAAGTGGCCTCCTCCAACAAATTGGCATCAACATGGCGGACTAAAACTCAATTAAAACCTGAGAAAGTTTGAAAAATAATTCTAGACACAAAAGAACAGAGTTTAGCACAGTTCCTTGGTAGCCACAATTTTTTTTCTATATGGGCTTGTGACAAGCAAGATGACTCAGGGTGCAGTAAAAATTCTGTGGCTTCTTTAAAAAAAATGGAGGCCTCCTGGTTATCCAGCACGAATGGCTCTGGCTCTTTTCTGAGGTTTGGCTATGGAGCATTTAAATGGGGTTTGTGACCAGAGTCCTATAACTTGCTTAATGGCAACACAGACTGGTTGTGTGCCTAAAAATAGGGCTGTGACATGACTCTCAGAGGCTGCAAACAGCTCCACCATGTTGGACTGGGTAGAGCAAGCAGGTAGTACCATATTTCCCTTAGCAATGACACAATTTAAGTTTTTTTAGAAGCAGTTAGCATTTTAAGAAGTGCTCCTGGACAGTAAAGAATTACAGATACACAATAGGACAGATTCAGGCATAAAAAAAAAATCTCTAAATGGGTCACAGTGTTACATAAATGTACACAGGCTTGGGAGAGAGAAGAAAAAGAGTACTAAGAGTTATAAAAAGAAGTAAATGGATTTTTTAAGAAAAAATAAAACAAAGTCTTTAAAGAGACAGAGTAAGACAGTCATAGATTAAAGGAGTAAAGATAATAAAATAAATATTACACTCATAGAAAAAGTAATAGGGTAAAAACAAGCCATGTAAAGATAGAATATGCAAAGAGAGTCTAGATTATGTATATTATTGTGTTTTCTTTGAATTTTTTGACAGTGAAAGAGTTAAGTACAGAGAGACATTTCATTGTATGGGTTGTTAAGCTAAACCAACATATAAACTTTAAAGTTATCTTGATTTCAAAATATGGATCTAAGGTTATGTTGCTTTGGAAAACAGGTTCTTCTTTTGTTTCCACAGAGGATGAGAACCTGTGGATTACTTCCAGAATAATATGGTTTAATGGACCAAGAGCCCCTGAAAGGTTGGCTTGAACACCCCTCATAAAAATTCCTTCACCCTATAAACAGCAGGAAGTAGTTTGGAGAATAACTATGCCCATATTCCCAAATATTGTTTATAAATGTTCTTTTACATTTAAAGGGGGTTAGACTATATAGATTTGATGTGGGAGTCCCCTCTGTGTGCTGTGATTACCATTAATAAATAAAGAAACTGCTTTGGATCTACAGCAAGGCAGAACTTAGGTAGGCAGGGAAATCTAGGCAAAATGCTGGGAGAAAATAAAAAAGAGGGCAGAGTTAGAGAGATGCCATGGAGCTGCCACTGGAGATAGATGTGTTGAAACTTTGCTGCCAGGCCATGACCTCATGATGATATACAGATTAATAGAAATGGGTTAAATTAATATATAAGAGTTAACCAATAAGAAGCTAGAGCTAATGAACCAAGCAGTGTTTTAATTAATATGGTTTCTGTGTGATTATTTCAGCTTCTGTGTGATTATTATAAGTGGCTAGGAACAAACAAGTGACCTCCTCCAACAGTTATATATGAGTTAACTTAAGGTAGGTTTATAAGGAAATTTATTATTTCATTTTCTGATTTTCCCCTGCTTTCTTCATAGTGTGGAAATCTTAATGTGGAATTAGAAGTTATTAGATTGTAGAGTAAAAGTGGGAAGGCCAAGGCTGAAGATAGCTTAGGTAGATATAGGTCAACAGTCATGTACTATGGCCGCATGTCTTTAAGACTCGCTAATATGCCAGCTGAATGAGGACAGACTCTACGTTATTTGTCACATCTTGCTTAGATGTGCATGAGATAGCAACTCAAAGACTGGTGAAAAGTTGGGAGCAACTGATCTCATAGCTTCCCTTTTCCATGGCATTTTTCTGATATCTATCTATTTGTCTGTCTGTCTATCTACCTATCTATCTCATTGATCTATTATCTATTTATCTTCTGTCATTTACCTTCATCTATCTATCAATCATGTTGATCTATTATCTATTTATCTTCTATCTATCATTTACCTTCATCTATCTATCAACCTATCTATCATGTAACACCCTGTCACCTGAATATTTCTCATTTATGTATCTGTCACCTTTTGTAGTAATAAGAGCGGCAGGGCTGCGTCTCCAGTACCCCGGCCGCCTGGCTAGCTTATGCCCCGAAATAACAACACACAAATTGTATTCATTTAAACACCGCTTGGCCCATTTCTATCTAGCCTCTTCATAGGCTAATTCTCACATATTAATTTAGCCCATTTCTAATCATCTGTGTGTAGCACCCCAAGGTGCGCTTACCAGGAAGATTCTAGCCTACGTCCATCCTGGGTCGGAGCTTCATCGATCGCCTGCCCGGGAGAGAGGAGCATGGCGTCTCTGCTCCAGAAAGCAGAGCTGTCAAGTCTGAGCTCACTTCCTCTTCGTCTCAGCATTATGTTCTGTTTACTCCTCCCGCCTATGTTTTAACCTATCAGGGCCAAGCAGTTTCTTTATTGCTTAAACAATGAAATCAACAGATTGATATATGACACTCCCACATCAACCTTTATTATTATCTATCCATCAATTTATTTATTTGATAAAGATACTCTAAGGAGACCTTAGACACATTCCACCAGTATTTGACAGTAGGAGATCATCTAGCTAAAATGGGAGTCAGAAAAGTCAGTGAATCGGAAGTCATTAACAAGCCAGTGCAGTATCTACTAGTGTGTGTGCCTAATGTATGGTCACACTGTTGTTTTGCAAATGGACGCAACACTGTATTTACACTTACAAGGAGACTGCTGCTTCAGCATATTGTTAATTAAGATGCTACCCCAGGCTAGTGCAGATTAATCTCCTCAAATATGCTTACTATATAGAGTAATCATGATTAATTAGCACGTCGGATTGGTCCAAAATGGGAGGATTTAAGGGGCATCGTGCTTTGTTTGTCTCCTGTTGGTTAACTTGCTTAAAAGCTTTTAGCTGAGGTAACCTTTAGCTCAGTGGCTCCTAGCTCATCTTAATAGGTAGCCTGGTGTTAGGTGATCAAGAGATGATAAATAGACAGGCAGGACTACCCTTTCAATTACCCTTGTAAAGCTGCTGCTCAGAGCCCTCAGGGGTATTGGATCAAGGCACAGGCTGGCTAATGGGCAAGATGCCTATGCAGGGAGCTTAGCACTCCTGAGCCTGAGGAACTTAAATGCGCTCTAATGCCTGATGGCCACTTGGCTGCTAACATTTTTCCTTAGTAGTTAGAGTGCTTGCCTACAGGTGACCACTGCATGCTTCTAGGGGAGACTGGGAAATGTTGTTAGCGCTAGGCTAATTCGATTTCCAATTTAGGTATTTCTTCAGGTCTTTCTGTGGTCTGCTTAGACATTGCCTGGTGGTCAGGAGGCTCTGAGCTTACACTAGTCCCAGCTGTGTTGAGCTGGGTTTGCTTTGCTGTATTCTCTCTGGGCTGTACCCACCGGCACTAGGCAGCCAAATGTTGAATTCCTGTGTGTCTTTTGTTAGGTAAGAAATGACTGTGAGCAGGACTTACTCTAGCTATTGTAATCTTGAGGGGTGACTTTCAGGGCTCGGCATCATCATCTCTAATTGCCCTTCTGACACCCTGTTTGGCATGGATGAACTGACATGGTGCTGGGAAGAGGTTATTTGGCCTAGAAAGAGCCCAGGGAAGGCGCCCTCTTTGAAACCGAGGAGGCAGACCTGAAACTTCTAAATTTCTTGTTGGGCCTTTTCCAGAGCAATAGGCCATGCTGAAGCCAGACAGGTCTGTGGTCCTAGGCTAGAAAGGCTAAGAAGGCTGACAGGTTCATCTCTTCTGCCCTCTATAGTTTTTTTTTTTTTTCAGGTAGGGCTGGTGGTTTCCTGCTGGGCTGGCTGACTAGATGCCAGGTTCAGGCCCACACTTTTCTCTTTATCCAAGGTTGCTTCCTATGCCCTTCACAGTCTCTTCCAAACCCAATTTCCCGTGTTTCCCAATGTGAACCAGCAGAGAAATTTCAAATCTTTAAGTCCTCGTTTCTTCTGCTTTATAATTCTGTCCTCAGTCCATTTTCTCCTCCTGCAGTTTGCTGAATGTAGTCAAGAGGAACCAAGCAGTTCCTTTGAATGCTGACTTAGAAATGTCTTTAGTCTTTTAGTAACAAAGAAAGGGGCCATGAAGTCGGGAGGGAGACAGAGTGAGGGGTGCTAGTGGGAGTTGGAGGGAGGTAATTGTGGATGGATATGATCAAAATCGGTTGTAGACATTGTTAAACATCCAACAAACAAATAAGAAACAGAAATGACACCATCTAAACTCTCATTTCCGATTTGAGGACGTAGCTCCCTAATACATTGCTTATTTAACATGCGCAAAGCCCTGGATTTGAGATCCAGTACCATGAAAAGAATTTAATTTCATTGCTCATCAGTTTTACCTTCTACAATACACTAGAGCATGAATACAAGTCAGCCCTGAATTTGTCACTTACAGCAACATTATCTTCTGTCCATTGTCTTGCACGACAAATTTCTCATTTGCTCCTGAGAACTTATCGAAACGATCCCTTCTTTCCGTATTCTGCCAATATTCTGTTTGTGACTATTTGTGTGTTCCCCAGGAAGACAGAAACTCTTCCTTTGGCCATTTCCATTTTGGTTTTCACTAGAGTCCTCTTTCAGAGTCTGTCCGTGGAAACCCAGGTGACTTCTAGAATACATCTCTAGGGCTCTATCTCTGCTGGCTTTCCAAATTTCCCTCACATTTGAGTGTTTTCGTTATCGCAGCATTCAATTTTTGGGATCAATTTTATCTTAGTTTAGTGGCTGTAGCAAAACCCCACGATCCAGGAGGTGTACACAACTTGTTACGGTTCTGGAGACCACAAACTCCAAAACCAGTGTGCTGGACAACTCAGTCTGTAGAGACCCTGGTTCCTGGTTTATAGATGGAAGTCTTTCTTTCCATCCACTTGTTATGGAGAAAGAATGTATAAAGACACAAGTCCTCCTCACAAGGATTCTGCTCTCATGACTTCACCTAATCCTGTTACCTTTTGAAAAAAGCTTTCTGTGTATGAACTTGGAGTGCAGGCTCTCAGCATAGGTCATAGCGTACAGAAGGAGGCAAGGGAGGTCGCTGTGAAAATAGCTTCAAGCAACTCTAAATAAACCAGAAAACTGGAAGCCAGAGTTGCTAAAAATTGCAATGCCAAAGTCCCCAACCTCTTCCCAATTGGATTATCTCCTCCTAATTCTCTCCAGGGTCGAGTTCGGGAACCTCTGTGGTGTTCACTGTGTTCCTATGTGAATGACAACCTGGCAGAGAGGAGAGCTAATTCTCAAACCTCTTCCATAAACAGAAGAGTGAGAAAAGGCCTTTAGTTAAATGCCTTGGGAGAAGAGGGGTGGGTGGAGAGTTTGCTCCTGTAATGATATTCAGGAGTGTGCATATCTGTTCTTCTGCAGCGGTTTCCTTCTGGAACAAGAACAGAGATACAGAGTGGGAAGCGAGCTTTTGCTGACTCAGACGGAGAGCGACACAGAAACTTGTACAAGTCAGCTTTAACTAAGCGTCTAGGAGCTCAGGCTATGTTTCAAGTTAGGGTGTCTACAAAAGGGCCCTGCATCTGGGCAAAGTTACACCAGGGGTGAGCACTTAAGCCCTTGGTGGAGGCTGCGGACTCATTACTTGGCAAGTAAAGCCTGCGAACTAAGCTGTCTGGGCTTGGTCTGAAGCCCCCTGCTGTGACACTGAGCTAATACTTTCCCCAGGCCTCTGTCAAGGAGGGCCTTTCCCTCTGTGAAAATGGGAGATTAAGTCCCTGGGAGGCTATACAGCTTCTCTCAGGGCATCAAGTAAATCAATACGAATACTGGCAACAGAATCACATAATTCTGTGGACTTGTAGTGGTGTCTTGGTTATAATCCAGAGGGCAAGAGCTGCGGACATGCTCCCAGGGCAGGAGGTGATGGTGTGCATGTGTGCGTGCGTGTGTGTGTATGTGTGTGTGTGTGTGTAAGCATCTCTTAATACCACTCTATTCCAGAGGTCTGCGGTGTTTATTACTTGATCACTATCCTCCTGTGTGTTTGTGTGTGTATGCAGGTGTGTATGTGTGTGTGTGTGTGTGTGTGTGTGTGTGTGTGTGCGTATGCACCCCCAAATACCACTCTATTCCAGAGGTCTGCAGTGTTTATTACTTGATCACTATCCTCCTGTGTGTGTGTGTATGCAAGTGTGTATGTGTGTGTGTGTGT
>NC_022027.1:13122165-13126096 GCF_000317375.1 Microtus ochrogaster
CAGGAGGTGATGGTGTGCATGTGTGCGTGCGTGTGTGTGTATGTGTGTGTGTGTGTGTAAGCATCTCTTAATACCACTCTATTCCAGAGGTCTGCAGTGTTTATTACTTGATCACTATCCTCCTGTGTGTGTGTGTATGCAAGTGTGTATGTGTGTGTGTGTGTAAGCATCTCTTAATACCACTCTATTCCAGAGGTCTGCGGTGTTTATTACTTGATCACTATCCTCCTGTGTGTGTGTGTGTGTTTGTGTGTGTATGCAGGTGTGTATGTGTGTGTGTGTGTGTGTGTAAGCATCTCTTAATACCACTCTATTCCAGAGGTCTGCGGTGTTTATTACTTGATCACTATCCTCCTGTGTGTGTGTGTTTGTGTGTGTATGCAGGTGTGTGTGTGTATGTGTGTGTGTGTGTAAGCATCTCTTAATACCACTCTATTCCAGAGGTCTGCGGTGTTTATTACTTGATCACTATCCTCGTGTGTGTGTGTGTGTGTGTGTGTAAGCACCTGTGCTCCCACAAACCACTCTATTCCAGAGGTCTGTTGTGTGTTTATTACTCTATCACTATTCCCCTGTGTGCGTGTGCATGCATGCGTATGTGTGTGCGTACGCGTGCAACTGTGCTCCCACATGCTGCTCCATTCCAGAAGTCTTTCTGTGGTTATTAGTCTATTACTCCTCTTGAGCACCTGTTTATGACTCCCCCATCCTCTCCTGGGACTCTGAGCGCTCCAGGGAAATGAAAGCTGGTTCTAACTTCCCTGTATCCTCTCAGTGCCAGGTTCCTGTCCATAGACTGAACGGGGCTCAGAGGAATAAATGGCCATTCAATCTCTCCCCTGTTTAGGGATTAAAGTAACAGTGCTGAGAAACAGCAACTGTATCTCTAGGATAGACAGAAACACCCCCAGAGAGTCATAAAGGATGCAGGCTTTTCGCTGCACACACACAACACTGAGTCACCCATGCAAATCCTCTTCAGATTCAAATAAGTCCAGGATCCCTTCCCTGTTCAGTTGCTTATAGATTCAGGTTCATTTATAGATGACAGAAGCTAGTTCACAATGGAAGCAGCCTTGAGCAACGTTTCTTTGGTCAGTACAGAGTATTTCACACTTAGCTGTGAATGCCTCCCTCTGGATTTGCAGGTTGAAGTTCTGACTCCCATTACTTCAGAATATGACTGTATTTGAGAATGAAGTTAAAATGGGATGAGGTCTTGATGCATTCTGACCGGTGTCCTTAGGAAAGAGATTAGGATATATGGGAAGAAATCAGATGTGTGTGCGTGTGTGTGTGCATGCATGCGTGTGTGTGTGTGTGTGTGTGTATGTGTGTGCTAGTTTACTATAATGGCCATAACAAATGAACACAATGTGTGATTTATGTGTCACAGAGGAAAGCAAATATAACTTACTTAGGTGCAACTTCCTAGAGATAATTTTGGTTATTTGTAAGCCCATAACAGACCACTTCAAAACTTACTTGCTTAAAATGAAAAATTGTAGCTGTCCATCCGTGTGTGTGTGTGTGTGTGTGTGTATGTGTGTATATGTGCATGTTTACAAGTATCAACTAGATAATTCAAGTTACAACCAGATGGCAGAGTACACGTATGAAGTGTCACTAGCTAGGTGTCTGAGATGGCTTCTTCATTCCATTTCAGGCCTGACTGGGGTGACTTGAAGACAGGAGACCGGTGGGGCCTCTCCTTCTGTGTGGCTTCTTCACTGGACTCCCTTGCCACACTTCTCCCATGGTGCCTGGCATATTCCCAAGAAGTCAGAATTCCAAAGTATCATGTAGAAGCTGCCAGGGTCTTCCAACACAGCTTCAGAAGGTCCTAGCTTTATAATAAGTCACAAGACCAGCTCACTGACATGTCTGGCCTCAGAAGGTCTGGCCGGAATAACTGAGTGGCACAATGCCTCTCTGCATATGACCCATAAAGTCTCTTTATCTGAAGGAAGCTGGTCCAGTTTCCTTACACAGCCACTGAAATTTAATGTCGCTCACAGTATATTCTATAGGGAGAGCAAGTCTCCAGGTAGGGGCACAGATTCCTTTGGATTAGAGAAATAGGATATGACTACCATTGATGCATAATTTACCACAATTTCCCGGTATGCCATTTTTACGGCATCACTAGGGGTACAATATTAAAGCAGCACAGTTTGGGAAGGAGAGGCTTAACCAGCAGGAACTATCTTCTTACATTTCTAGAGGCTGAAGGTCCAAGGAGAGGGTGCCAGCAGGTTTGATTTATTTTACAGCCTCTTTCTTTGGCTTGCAGACTGCTGCCTTCACTCTGTTTTCTTATCATTTCCTCCCTCTGTTTACATACATGTGCGTTTCCCTGTGTCTAAATCCCCTCTTTATGAGGACACCGCCCTGAGACTGCATTAGGACATACCCCAGTGACCCCATTTTAGCTTAATCACATGGTTAAGTCCTATTTCCAGTGTATGTTACATTCTGAGGTGTCAGGGGCCAGGTCTTCAAAACATGAATTTGGGGAACTGAGATACAGTTCTGTCTTTAGTGTTATTTATCTGTCCCGAGACTGTGTGGAATTTGAGAAGGGACACATTAGGTCCATATAATGGATGGTGGTCTATTATTTTTGTCTGATATGAGATTTTACCTCTTCTAATCCCAGCAGCTTTCTGCCAGGCATAACCAATCTAAGTCAGAGTGACCAATTCACAAGCATAGAAACAGATTAGCATTCTGATGATGTATAACTAGTCTTTCTGAAGCTGTCTAGTACAGAAGCCAAAGAATTCCCTTATTTTATTTTTTGTGGGGGAGGGGAACAGCTTGTTACAAAGTGGTTGAGTCAAAGTAATCTGTGTTTTTTTGCAGTTCAGAGTACAAACAATGTGTTCTAGCCAATCTGTACAAGTTGAGATCTTAACAAACTATTTTTACCCAAGTAAATTATACCCAGGAATAAACTGCCAGCCTAGTCTAACTACACACCCTCTTTTAAGTTCTGTGACCAGGTCATGGTCAGTATGAAGCTTTATAATTTTCAAATGCTCAAATGAAAACCCATTATGATGATATCATAGAGCCCAGGAATCATGCAAGATGAATGAGATCCATGGTATAGTTTGATTGAAAATGGCCCCATTGGTTCATATATTTGAAAGCTTGGTCCTTAGCAGGTGGAATGGTTTGGTTTGGGAAGAATTAGGAGATCTGTCACTGGGCTGGACTTTGAGGTTTCTAAAGACCACACCGTTCGGAGTTCTCCCCCGCCCCCTCTGCCTCAGGTTCCTGAATTAGATGTAAGATTGCAGCCACTGCTTCAGCAGCATGCCTGTCTGCCTGCTGCCACATTCATGAGGTCATGGACTCTAACCATCTTTATTCTGCCTTGGTCATGCTGTCTGTCCAAAGCCATAGAGCCACTACTAAAGCAATCAGCGCTTGAACCTGCTGTTTACTAAGCAAGGATACTTGCAACTCCCATGGTTTCCATTAAAACTAAAGATTACTCCATGCCTGTGGATTTGGTGACTATGCACTTCATTTTAGTTTTGGTGTGAAAGTGTTCTGGAGGATATGGTTGGTCAATGGGTAAGAGTCCTTACTGTGTAAGTATGAAGATCAGTCTTGGAACTTGGCACTGCATAAAAAGTCAGGCATTGGCACATGTGTGTATAATCCCTGCATTGACCAGAAGGCAAAAGCCAGAGTACCAAAGTGGGTTCCTGTCTGCCAGTGTAGTTTCAGGTCCCTAAAGAGACTCTGGAGGAAGAGAATGATCGAGCAAGACCCCTCAGGTCCAACTGTGGCTTTTTCTTATACATGTTCAGATATGTGTAACTACACACACACACATACACACACACACACACACACACACACACACACACACACACAGAGAGAGAGAGAGAGAGAGAGAGAGAGAGAGAGAGAGAGA
>NC_022027.1:13126196-13128343 GCF_000317375.1 Microtus ochrogaster
AGAGAGAGAGAGAGAGAGAGAGAGAGAGAGAGAGAGAGAGAGAGAGAGAGAGCTGTACTGCTGTGTCACCAAGCTCTATCCATGGCCCACTAATGTTTTGAATGAATGACCTGGGGCGTAAATTCCAGCTTTCCTTGGCTCACACTTCAGTTATCTGCAGCCTATTCATGTCTGTTTCCTAACTGGTATTAAAATTTGCATGGATTTACTGCTATAGTTGGACAGGGCTATTTATTATTTCTGAGAAACGGTGTTTTTGTGATATGGTTAATATTATTTATAACACTTCCCTGTAAATATTTTCTGCATTCATTCTCTTTCTTTTGACTCTCCCTTCTCTTCCCCTGTTTTCCCCCTCTCCCCTTTCTTCTTCGTGGTGCTGGGGTTTGAACTCATGCCTTTCATATGCTGCATCAGCATTTCACCACTAAGCTACATCCACCGTCTTTCGTTGATGCAAGGTCTCACTGTATAACCCAGCTGGCTTCCAACTTGACTCCACCTCCTGTCTTAGTCTCCCAGTGCTGGGATTGAAGACACAATTCATGACATCCAGTATTACCTTTTCTGTTTCTAAATATCCTTTAAGATAAAATATCTTCTTTCAATGGTCTTAGAATCCTAATGGTCTCATGAATAGATAGTTTTGCAGCTTCAAGGCTTGTCTGTGTCTTGATGTTACGAACAGTGGTCAAAGTCTTCAGACAGACCCGGAAAGGGCAGATTCTTTGGGTTCTAGTAAAACAACCTTCAGTATCATCTGGGTCTCTGCCTGCTGTTACCCATAGAATCGGTTTTCTCATCATTATACTGGTGGTCATTGTATGAATGACGTAGGGTCAGTGTGTATATTCAACGAGGTGGCTGGCTGGTAGTATTTGGAAAACAGTTCAGCTAATAACATTGCTTATTTATAAGTGATTTTTTTTTCTTTCTATTTAGGGCTGTGGGTTGATGCTTATAACCTCACAAGCTTCCTTCCTCTCCCTCCTCCCAGTTCTGCCTCCCCTACCTGTCTGGTATTGTCATTAGTTGGCTTGTTTTTCATTGTTAGAGAATCTTCCTATGTCTTTCCTAGGACTGCCGCGCTGTCTGGAGGAATGCCCAGTGTTCAGGCTTTTCCAGGCTCACTCCTTTTACTCTCTGTAGTTGTTTTCTTCTGATCTTAGTTAACTACCCACCATTCAAAGGCACATACAGGCCGTAGCTCTCAAGGTTATGTTTAAGTTCACAAGAAGGCCTTCCTCTGCTGTGTTTGAGGAGGGCAAATAATACACAGACAGGGACTTACTGTGTTCCCTCTACAGACAGACTTTGTGCAAGGCATTTAAGTGAAATCGTGAACTTCTGGAGAACAGACCACAGGTGGGGATGGGCTGCCTGTCATCCTGGGGGATGTGGCATTTGAGATAAACCTGGAAGGAGGAGGATTTAAGTAGGTTAAAGGAAAGAAGACAAGTACTAAAGAAGGAGCCAAGGGCTGTGTAGCAGTCAATGGTCGCATTTCCTATAGATTCACCAAATAAGTGAGCCGTCATTCTCCTGGGAAACAGAACCCACAGGATACAGACAGACACATAGAGAAGACACACTGCATGAACTGGCTTATGTGATTACAGAGGCTCAGAAGGTCCGTGATCAGCCACATATAAGCTAGAGGATCAGAAAAATTGGGGATACACTTTGATCCAAGAACCACAGAGAATTGTCTTTATAAGTCCCTGGTCCTAAAGGCCTGAGAGCTAGGGGGTCCTTGTCTGAAGACAGCGGGAGGCAGATGGTCCCAGGTCAGGAAGAGACCGAGAGGGGTTGGGAAGTTAGCACAGTGGCATGACGTTTTGCTGCACAGCACGAGAACACAAGTTCGATTCCTAGTACCCATGTAAAAAAGGCAAATGTGGAGCTGCGTGACTTGCAATCCCAGGACAGGGAGTTAGAGACAGGTGGATCCCTTTGGCTCCACTGGCTGACATCCTGCCTTAAGTGAGAAATCACAGTAAGGGCCCTGCCTCAAAAAATGAGGTGGATAGTTCCTAAGGAATAACACCAGAGTTTGACTCTGGCTTCCACAAACCTATTTGGATATACTCACAGACACATTCACATACAGACTTGTATACACATATGCACACGCACAGATGTATTTA
>NC_022027.1:13128443-13130901 GCF_000317375.1 Microtus ochrogaster
CCCTGCCTCAAAAAATGAGGTGGATAGTTCCTAAGGAATAACACCAGAGTTTGACTCTGGCTTCCACAAACCTATTTGGATATACTCACAGACACATTCACATACAGACTTGTATACACATATGCACACGCACAGATATATTTACATGTACACATGTGTATACACAGAGACACACTCATGGGTACACATGGGTACTCATAGATGTCTCTGTTGCCTGGAAACCACTTCTTTCTCTTCTGCTGGTTCCACTCCCTATCAGTAGCTTTCCTCGGTGGGTATCCCACAACTCCGGCAACTTCTTGACAGAGACTATTCGTTCATTTCCTGGCCGCCTAGACTTGAAATAATCACACAGAAACTGTATTAATTAAAATACTGCTTGGCCTATTAGTTTATGCATATTTCTAGATAGCTCTTATATCTTAAATTAACCCATTTCTATTAATCTGTGTATTGCCATGTGGTTGTGACCTACCTGTAAGATTCCATCTGGTGTCCAGCATTTGTCTTCTTTGGCGGCTATATGGTGTCTCTTTGACTCGGCCTACCATCTCTATATGTATCTCTTCCAGCCTGGCTATATTCTCTTAAGCCACTGGCCAAAATCAGCTTTATTAACCAATGACAACAAAACATACTGATAGCATACAGAGGGGGATCCCACATCAGCAACTCCTACATCTTGGGGTTGTCAAGATAAATCAGGCTTCAATGTCACAGCCTCAAACAATGAAGCCAGGCCTTTCTAGGCTCCCATTCAGGGATACCCCTGATATATGCCTGGCCTCAGCAGCTTTCCCTAGGTACAGAGGCAAATTCTATAACCTGAGTCTTTTATCCTTAACTCTAAAGCCAGAAGCACATGGCTGAGGCTACCAAGTTCTACTGCTTACTAGAGCTGGAGCATGACCCCCTTGCTCAATTAAATCTCTAGCTTTCTGTTCTTCACTGCTCATGATTGGATGTCCTGAAACTGGACCTTAGATTCAGGCTGGCCTCAAACTCAGAGACCCACCAGCTTTTGCCTTCCCAGTGCTGGGATGAAAGGTGTGCACCACCACACCCAACTCTAAGTTTTTCTAAAAGTTTTTTTTTTCACAAGTTGGAAACTTAGCTGCCTGAGTTCATCACTCCCTTTATTCTCCATTTCTTAATCAGTTTACTTCCTTGAACACAGATTTAGCTCTGTTCTACTTTCTGGTGCCTCTTTTCTCAACCTGTAGATTTTATATTTTTATTTGCTCATCTTGCTCCTTTTTATTATAAATCTTCATTAGAATTACCACTAATAACCACAGGACAGAGACTTTGCTCTTTTTGAGATTTCCTCCGTCAATGATATTAATATAAAACCCTTACTTTAGCCTCAGGCAGACTCTGCAGTCAAATTCTTTACCAAAATATTACAAGAATGATCTCTAGGAAACATGTTAAGATTCTCCTCTGAGACCCCTTGAGCCAGACCCTGACAGTTCAAATAACTCAGCACCACTGTCTTTCTTGCTCCTGCTACTATGTCCCATTAAGCAGTGCTTAAAGCATTCCACTGCTTCCAAACCTAAAGTACAAAATCCAATTTCCTCCAAACAAAATCATGCTCAGGTCTATCACAACAATAACCAGTCTCTGGTACCAATTTCTTCTTAGTGAGGGTTTCTATTGCTGTGAGGAGACACCATGACCACAGCAAGTCTCATAAAGTAAAACATTTAGTTGGTGTGGCTTGCTTACAGTTCAGAGGTGCAGAACATTGTGGCATACAGGCAGACATGGTGCTGGCTACATTTTGATCAGAGGGCAAAGGAAATAGACTCAGATACTGGGAGGTATCTTGAGTTCAGGAACTTCAAAGCCCTCCCCCACAGTAGCACACCTCTAACAAGGACATACCTACTCCAACAAAGTCTCATTTCCTAATAGTGCCACACCCTATTAACTTATGGGAGCCAATTACATTCAAACGGCCACAAGATGTGTATACACACAATCACACAGAAACACAATCACATGTATACATGTGCGTACAAAGATGCATAACTCAAGACACACACATGTACACATATGTATACAAACACACACACACATAGATACAGAGTAGTAGCAGAGAGTTGCCCTTCTCCACTTCTGTTCTGTCCATGTCCACAAGACATTGGCTAAGACCCCCTTGTGTTGGGAATGGCGATCTTTAGTTAGTTCTCTGATTCAAATGCTTATCCTTTCTAGAAATACCTTTGCAGACACACCAAACTGACAATTTTTCATCAACTACTGGGATTCCATACTATGTTGAGGTACACATAAAAATCAAGTTTCAGCTAGTACTGTGATAAGATTGTACAGTAGAAACTGTTGCTACCACTATTGCAAAATACCATGGCTCTCACTGTTGTCACACTATACCATGGCTCTCACTGTTGTTCTACAATACCATGGCTCTCACTGTTGTCACACTACACCA
>NC_022027.1:13131212-13138221 GCF_000317375.1 Microtus ochrogaster
CATGGCTCTCACTGTTGTCACACTATACCATGGCTCTCACTGTTGTCACAATATACCATGACCTACTAGTGAGCATCTGTGCTGACACAGAGACTCCAAGCTGGCAGTATAGCAGCTCCACTTTCCAAAATATTGGTCTGAGGTCACCTTGGGAGTTGACATTTTCTGAAAGATAGACACAAATTGATTCCATCTGGAAGTTCCAGCCATCAGGAAAGGATGAGAGCAGTGCAAGTGCATCCTGTGATTTACATCCAGGCCAAGAGGGATAAAAAGAGGCTGGGAGATGTAGCCTAGCTAAGTCACCTGTAGATCCTGGCTTTCAAGTGAATCCAACCCAATTTGGAAGATTGGCAAAATGAATTTGGTGAAAAATTTGCATTTCCAATCTCTCCCTCATTCTGGTTTGAGTCTGTTGGGCAAGATGGTGGGACTGTTTGGAATAGGGAGGAGTGTGTGTCAGTAAAGAGATCTAAGCAAGAGGGAAGGTTTTGAGGTATGGAAAACAGAAGTGTGAACTAACAATGTTCCCGCTGACAGAGTGGACAGAGTGTGTATCTTAGTCTGCTTGTAGCTCTATAACAGAATGCTCTGGACTGAGTAAGTTGTAAGAGAAAGAACTTTATTGAGCTCATCATTCTGCAGATTCAAGAGCATGATATCTATATCTGTTTGACTTCTAGTAAGGAGTTCACTGTGGATGATAGAAACTAACACATGCAAAAGGGAGAAATGAGCAGAGATGCCTGGCTTTATAACATCACATTCAACTCCTGTAATGACTAATTCAGCTTGTAAGGAGCCACATTAATTCCTGCATGTATCAGCATCCCATACAGCCTCTTTCCTCCTAGAGATAACACCTTGTTTCAACACCACAGCACTGGGAATTGAACGTTAGCATGAGTTTTAGAGACAAGCCGTGTGAGGGTTTTACTTCTAGAATCACATGATGGGACCCTTTCTAATTCACAGGGAGCAATCTAGTTAGCGGTTAGATCAGGATGTTTGCAACTTAAATTTGTCCTGTCATAATTTTTAATTAAAGCGTTGGCACCTGCTCGTGCTTCAGTGCAGCAGAATATGAAGGGACGAGAAAGTGAGCGAACACATATCCAGAGGACATTGGTGCAAAAGCTTTCTCAGAAGCACACCAGCCCCCACTTCCACAGTTAATTTTCCCCCAGATGTCTTTGGGTTTCCGGGGGTGAGTTTATTTATTTTTTTACACATATCAGGTACTCCTATTTTCTGCCAGATAAACTTACCACTTATTACAGCATGGGATGAAGTTAAGCACATCATTATTTTGTACATGTAGCAAAACCCTCAAGACTTTATGATCCTTCCTCAGTTGAGCGTGTCTGCAAACTGTGGGTTTAGACAACAAAGACAGCCTGTTGTTTCATTTGCTTGCCATTGTCCTGCTATCTGTCTTTGATGGTAGTTGTGAGCATGCTAGGCAAGGGGGGGGGACACTTTTACAAAGAACAATTTTTCAAATCATTGCTAGAATCTGTTGACATACAGAAGACAGTGTACATATGTACACACACACAGATGACAGATAGCTGGGTGGATAGATAGATAGATAGATAGATAGATAGATAGATAGATAGATAGATAGATAGACAACAGTTGTTTTTTCAATATCTGTAATGCAACTCAAATCCTGAATCTCAGGTATACCATAATATCCTACCCTCTTCTTCCCCAAAGTACATGCTGGCTGTTGGTGGCAACTTAAAAGTTTGCACATAGGAAGAAGCTTTCTCTCTCTTTCCCCAAAGAGCAAGTCTCTCCTGGGCTGTCATCTTGTGCAGCTGCAGCCTGGTGGGAATGAATCCCTGTTAAAATGAGAAAGAGACCATCTCTTATCACGCCTGCTAGGGTCAGGGAAAGGGCACTTCCACACTCTGCCTTATGAGGTTTTCCCTCAGGGTCCCATCTGCCTCATCAAATTCTGCCTCTGCCTCGCTGATATCAGCCCCCTGGGAGTTGTTCTCAAAATCCAAAATCAATAACCAGAGCTGTCAATCACTGTAGGCTTCCTCCACTTTGAGGTGTTGCTTTCTTGACTGGGGATTTCGGGAGAGGCCTGGAGCTGTGTTTTCACGGCAACAAACTTAGTTCTCAGGGAAGTTTGTTAATTCTCACGCTTAATTGCCTCATTAATGAAGGAGATTCACACAGTATCTATGCTTTTAGCTAGGTTACCAGATAACTTTGAAAGGGTTTAAGGTCAATAAAACTTTCAGCGTTGCCATTAGCTTAGTCAAGCAAACATTTAACATGCCTCACTTGGGCAGTTGCTGTTCTGGGAGGTTACCTCGAATTTGAGTACAAGATATATGGTGTAAGTCTACAGAGGTTGTTCTGAGAGGCTGGTGGCCATAGGCTAGGCCATGAAAAAATTAAAGTGAATTAAAAGAGAAAATTTGATCATTTCCAATGCATTGTGCAATGGGAAGTTTACAACTGGTTCAGGTCCAAAAGGTCTGTACTAGATGTCACCACATGCTTCATGGCTCTCTCTGTCCTTGGTGTTTTTGGGCCTTTGCACTGCTCTTTCTGTCCTCATGGATGTCTTTTTTTTCAGGACCTCACATGGTTCTCTCTGTCTTGATCCCAGGTGTGAGCTACCATGCTTGGTGTCAAGAGGAATTCTTGTCATCTTGTAAGTGCTCACCAGTTTGTGATTGTGTGTGTGTATGTGTGTTTGACATTGTCTTTCTATATAGCCTGACTGCCCTGGAACTCACTATGTAAACTGTAGACCAGTCTAGACTTGATGGCCAGACATACACTCGCCTCTGCCTCCTGAGTACTAGGATTAAAGTTGTAAGCATTCAAATCTGACCCTATGTATATGACCATTAAAGAAATGACTTTCTAATTATAGCAAGAGCTATAATTATGATGATTATCAATAATTACCAATGCTACCTTCCAGAAGCAAACAGAATTAACATCAGTGTCCTTCATTTCAGATATTTTCCTTTGGATTCTTGAATAAAATAAGATAGAACTGTTGGAGAAAATTGAAGTATGACTAAAGAGCAAAGTAAAGTGTGAATTTTGAATATTTGTACAAAATGTTACCACTTAAAACTCAAAGTTTACCTTTGATTTGATGACAAAGGAAAATGTAAACATTTAAGTGACCTTATTACTGCAAGGTTCATGATCACCACAAAGAGCCTAGTCCTTACTGCAAAGCACTAACTCACTAAAGGTACTATCATTTTTTAAAATTATTTTGAGAAAGGTTTTCTCTGTGTAGCCCTGGCTGTCCTGGGACTCACCCTGTAGACTAGACTGGTATCTAGTTGGCTTGCCTCTTCCTTCTACATGCTGGGCAGTCAGCACTGCCCAGACATTTTTTACACTGAAGGTCTCTTACTGGTCCTGTTTTCAGAAATGGCCAACATCAAAAATCAAAAAGAGGACATCCCACTGGCACTGGGATGTCATTTCCATAACATTCCTTTTATACATAGAACCAAACAGACAAGCACAGAGTCACTAAAAGTTGGCAGCATGGGATGAAGATAGATGAGGAGTAGGGGTGTTATTAAAAAAATGAAAGCTCCCTAAAACTATGTACCAAGGAGGGGAACTGGTCTTTTTCAATGCAAAAAGAATTGGAAGGTCAATAGTAGTTTGGAAAGACCAAAGCTATAGAGGATGGAGAAAGACTATGGTCTGCAGAGTAGGGAGAATGGCAACTGGGGTGAAGGGATTTCCCTTCCCCTGCTGGGATTTCCAGCTCATCCCCTACCCCTGCTCCCAGTCTGGCAGGAAATGGGCAACCTATAAGCTCCCAAGAGCAGAACTGAAGTTGCTAAATGCTGCAGGCAGGGGAATGGAGGTGGATCACAAAAGCTTGCCTTGCAGGAAGATGACTGTACTGCCTCCTAGTTTTTCTGCCAGGGTCCAGGGGTTTTGACCTCCTTGTAGCTGTTTGGTTGTAATTTATGCATAATCCCAGTCTACCTCTTCTTTTTTTCTTATATGAAAACTATTAAACAACTTTATTAGACAGTACTGATGTATAAAACTTGCTAATGAACACTCATACTTTTCCATAACTTGCACCTACACCAGCTTTATTTTTTTTTAAATTTATTTATTTATTAAGGATTTCTGCCTCCTCCCCGCCACCGCCTCCCATTTCCCTCCCCCTCCCCTGATCAAGTCCCTCTCCCTCATCAGCTCAAAGAGCAATCAGGGTTCCCTGACCTGTGGGAAGTTCAAGGACCGCCCACCTCCATCCAGGTTTAGTAAGGTGAGCATCCAAACTGCCTAGGCTCCCCCAAAGCCAGTACGTGCAGTATGATCAAAACCCCATTGCCATTGTTCTTGAGTTCTCAGTAGTCCTCATTGTCCGCTATGTTTAGCAAGTCCAGTTTTATCCCATGCTACCAGCTTTATTTATTAATCATATCAAATTCTCCATTTCGTCTTAACCACCAAGTCATGCTCACACCTTTTTCATAGATATTATACCTTCCTAAATAAATGTTAAATTGTAGCTTTATGAGCCTCTAAAAAGTGGAAATTCAATAGAGAAAAACATTTCTGTTGCAAATCTTAGGGAATGTGGTCAACAGTTACATGATTTCCTGATACTGCTAATGACCATTATTGGCCATCAATGACTTGAGTACAGTCACAAAGTGTGGCTCTTCACACGCATTAAAGATAACAGCATCCATCATATGACCTGTATTCTATAGTCCTAGGGAGTGCATCATTAATGAGTCCCTGACAAACGCCTTTTAGGGAACTTAAATTTAGATGCTTACTATGTGATGGGCTATAATGACTCATCCAGTGGCCACTATGGAGCAGGTACGGAACGAAATGCTGAAGAAACAGACAAATTCCCTCTGAATGTAAGCCAACCATAGAGATTCAGACTCTGAGAACATAACATCAGGTAGGTTTCTTGACTTGAGGACGATGTTCCTGTCCTCGGGAAGAAGAGCACTGCCTTCCAGAGTTTCTTTACTTCTGGTGTTGAGGACTTGCACGTCTTCACATCATTGGACACCTCAATGGCACCATGAGAGGTGGCCATGCCAGAGGGCATCTTTCTGGAAGGGAAAGGGAGACATTGACAGTCACAGACAGATTAAGTTGAGAGATGAAGTTGCTGACAAGCTCCAACTACAGTATCATTTTAAAATGCTTTATATTTATTTTTTGAGATTATAATATAATTACACCATTTCCCTTTCCTCTCTTCAAACCTTCCCATATACCACTAGATGCTCTTTCAATTCATGGCTTATTCTTTTCATTAACTGTAGTTATATGCATGCATGATTATTCATAGATATTTATAAACACATAAATATAACCTCAGTCTGTATAATATTACCTGTACATATGGTATTATTGTTTTTTGTTTTGTTTTGTTTTGTTTTTTGAGACATAGTTTCTCTGTAGTTTTGGAGCCTGTCCTGGAACTAGCTGTTGTAGACCAGACTGGCCTCGAACTCACAGAGATACTCCTGCCTCTGCCTCTCGAGTTCTGGGATTAAAGGTGTGCACCACCATGGCCCAGCTCAATATTATTGTTTTAAAGCTACATTTGGATTTTGAGCTGCCGCTCTCCCATTTTTCTCTCTTACCCTTGCGCTCTCTCGCTCCTAGGTGTTGTTGGTTGCATAGCGCTCAGTCTCAAGGTTCATTGTGATTCTTTCAAATGTTCACATTGAAGTAAGTCAATATTCATCCCCTCTAATGAACACCTTCATTCCATAGACTTACATTTTGATTAAATTTATATAATATGATAAGATTGGCACTGTTGTCTGTTTTAGGTGTTATAATGAAGCCTCATAGATGAGGTGGCTTAAAACACACACAAAAAATTATTTTTAAAAGTCCCATAGTCTGGAAAGTTCAGGTTCAAGGTGCCTTTAGGTTCAGTAACCAGAGGGAGTCTGCTTCCTGAGCCACGCACTGTTTTCTCTCTATGAAGTCTCCTTGCAGGAGAACCTATTGAATGCACCTGTGATATCATTCCCATTCTTGAGGACTATAAACTTGTGACCTAATTACTAATTACCTTCCAAGGTTCCATACTCTGACATTCTCCCACTGAGGATTACTTTTCAACAAATAGGTTTTTAGGGGACACAAGATACTGGGATTTCATTGGCAAGTGACGTTTCCCATGAGGACCAGAGGGTGGCACTGTAGCACTTATGTTGAGAGAGTGTCTAGAGCCAACTGGGCCTCACTCAGTTCCCCCATTTCTTAGTTGTATGACCTTGGGCAAGTTGCTTCCGAAATATCATTGTTTCCTTATTTCAAAACTAGAGTTAATAAAAGGGACGACTTTGTAGGGTCTTACATGCATTGAATGAGATGATTTGGGCTGTTTAAACTGTATTGTCTGCCCCAGTTGTCTTCCAACATACTTAACAGTGGAGACCAACTATTCTCCCCTCCAGAGTTCTCATTCTAACATTACACAAACACTGTTGTTTTCATGTCTGATCTTCTCCAAAGGGGATGAAGGTGCTCAAATTCCACACTATTTGATATTTACAGACATGGAAATAAATGATGAGGGGCAAGGAAGGCTGTTGAGTGGTTATAGCCAGCCCCAGAGAGCCACAGGAGGCTGGGACAGGTGCTGAGGGACTATTCCAGACTGATTCTCAGGAAGAAGTCCCCAGGGAGGAGTGCAGAGCAGCTGTCTCCAACAGATTAATTTCCAAAGTCAAGTGTGCTTTGCCTTAATACTGATCCCTCCTGTGAAGGTGCGTGCTGTGTGCTCAGATGTTGGCCACATTTGGATAATCATTTAAGCTTTATTTATTTTGCATACCCCATTGTGTAGCTAAGTACCTCTGACTGCTGGGACATCTACCAGAGATAAGATGGTCCTACTCAATGAAAGTGTCCATCATTCACAGATGAGTCAATTGCATTGGGGCTACTAGTATCTCACGAGTCTTATTTGTAGGTAAATCCAGCATTTTTCATCAAT
>NC_022027.1:13138625-13165224 GCF_000317375.1 Microtus ochrogaster
ACTCTGTATACTAGGCTGGCCTTGAACTCACAGAGATCCACCTGCCTCTGTCTTCTGAGTGCTGGGATTAAAGGTGTGTGTACCACTGCCTGGCATATTCATATTTTTAATTTTAGATAGTATTTAGTCCCTCTGGATCTGTAGGGCATTGGATCTAGGACCCCTGTGGATACTAACATCTCAGAATGCTCATATCTTTTGTATGAATGGTACAGTGTTTGCATGTGACCTATACAATTCTGCTGTATGCTTTAAATCATGTCTGGGTTACTTAAATAGCTAATACAATGCAAATGTCATGTAAAAGGTATCATTCTGTATGTTTAGAAGGTAATGGATGACAAGAGAAAAAGTTGAGTACCTCATTACAGATGCAAGGACATTGATGAGGAGGGAAAGCCATAGTCTTGGAATTCTGGATGCCTCCTACATGACTTTGGACTTTTTCTAGTCTTTACCTAAAGAGGATAGTCTCGAATTCTGACCATACAAATTTTAAAGCACACATATTGTTCCTAATCAAGAAAATTGTTTTGTGAAACTTCCAAACTTATTCTTGCTTATGAATATTGTCTTGTTAGGTCTCCAAGTCAAATTCCCAGCCATGGCAATCAATGTAGGCAGGGAGTAGCTGAGAGATAGTCAGAGCTCAGTCTGTGGGTACTCTGGGCTTTACCTGCTGGAGGAAGCCGCTTATTGGTTCCTGGCTGCTTAACACCACAATAATCACACAGAAACTATATCATTTAAATCACTGCTAGGTTCATTATCTCTAGCTTCTTATTGGCTAACTCTTACATATTAATTTAACCATTTATATTAATCTGTGTATCACCATGTGGTAGTGGCTTACTGGCAAAGTTTTAGCATGTCTGTTTCTGGCAGAGGCTCCATGGCTTTTCTCTGACTCTGCCTCCTTTCTCCCAGCATTCAGTTTAGTTTTCTCTCCCTACCTAAGTTCTGCCCTTCTATAGGTCCAAAGCAGTCCTTTATTAACCAGTGGTATTCACAGCATCCAGAGGGAAATCCCACATCATTTACCCTGCACTGGGTATTGGCAGCTTTGTCAAGGAGTTTTGGGAAGACTAAAAGTTTTCCTGTAGATACTGTGGTGTTTTATGATGGCTGGCACCTTCCATACAGAGACCCAAACAAGGCCATGCATGCAGACCTATGCTTGTCTGCATCTGTCTACAGAGAGGTTAAGGTGTGTCCAGTGACTGAGAAATTGGGTTTGACTTAATGTTTAATTAATGTAGACTTAAAGATGAATACTCAACAAACTGGAGGGGTTCAACTTTCTTTTCTAGTTTTTTTTTTCCAAGACAGGATTTCTCTTTATAGCTTTGGTGCCAGTCCTGGAACTAGCTCTGTAGACCAGGATGCCCTTGAACTCACAGAGATCTGCCTGCCTCTGCCTCATGAGTGCTGGGATTAAAGGTGTGCACCATCACTGCCCATCTCTTTTTCTAGGTTTTTAACTTATGAAGTATAAATGCAGACACATTATTTCCCATGAAAAATTATTATGTCAAGTGACATGTATTATGCATGTAAAATGCACATCATACTTTGAAGACTTAGTATAAAGAAATGAAAAAAATTGTGGACAAGTTTGTGTATTGATTATTTGCTTAAAGCAAAGTATTTTGGGCATACTTGCTTAAATGAAATGCTCTTATAATTAATGTAATCATTTGTAAACATTAGAAAATACAGAGAATTTAAAATTACATATGTAATTCTCATAGTTTTGTATAGGACGACTTTGGTGTAGACCTAAAAATTCCAGAAAGAGTTTGTTTCTTATAAGGAATTAACATACATTTTGTTTTCTTTTCTCAAATACAATATAGAAATTATAATCAAATCAATTCATCTATAAAGGAAAACTCTGGAGCTAGAGATAGCTCAGTGGGTAAGAGCACTTGCTGTATACACAGGAGGGGTCCCCAGCACCCACATAATAAGCTGCTCGTGGCCATGCATGCTGTAACCCCAGCACTGTGGGGAGACAGAGACAGGAGGATTGTTGGCGCTTCTTGGCCAAAAACCTAGCCTCAGGTTCAGTGAGACGCTGTCACAAAGAAGAGGTGGGGGATGATAAAGCAGGGGACCAGATGTCCTCTCTGGCCTCTGCTGTATACTTATAGGTGCACATACTTCCCATGCTTCCACTCACTTGTGTGCATATAGCATACCTAAGCACACACATACACGCACACATACGCGCGCACACACAGGCAAATCTTTGGTCATCAGCACCTGAGAACTCTAGTCTTGGCACCACTTTCATGAGATCTTCACTCATGGTTTCAATCTCCCGGCAAGCCTCTGGTTTTCCCTTACTGTGATTCAGTTACATTTGTATACTTTGGCATAAATGTATTCTCTGGAGTAATAGTAACTCAGGCTCTGAGAGCCTGGCACATCTCAAGTGAACCCACTGGAAGGCATAAGCATGGCAGAACATGAACATCGGCATCAGGAGGCCCTTACCTGGGACACTAGAAACTGAAATACAAAGCCGCTGTTGTCACAACCTAAAGCTCTGTTTAGTTTAGCACATGTATAAATGCCACTCAGGTTTGTGGTCACTGTGCAGAGATCTAGCGATTTCTCCTGGCGTGTTTTTAATAGAAGAACCCAGCCTTTCACTAATTGAATGTCACCAGCTACCTGATAATGTCAATGGAGCTGAATGTTATCATCTGAGAGTGACTTCTAGCTGCTGGGGAAAAGCCCAGCTTCTAGCTAAGGGAAAGCCCGACTGTATGAACACAACATGAAAGATGGTGATAATATGGCCGCAGAAGGCTGCCATGATTGATTGGCCATTAAAAAGAATTTATAGCACTTCAATCTTTTTGCCTTGTGAAGCCCGCCTGAATGGGTCACTCTAATGATTGGATTTAGAACTCTGTTGAAAGATCAGCTGGACTTATCAACTGGGCTTTGATGTTAAATTGACCCTGGATTTGGAATCACAAAGACTCAAGGGGATTGGAATGCCAACTCTCCTCCCTGCCCGCTAACTGACTTTCGACAAATGATGTCAAATTTCTTGGGCCTCATCTTCTCACCCCTGAAGTGGGTGTGATACTGGTTTTCTCACAAGTATATAGTGGGTATATTCTAGTTGCCTTGAGTCACACACCACTGTTTTGCTCCTTCTTGGCATGCTTCCCCACTCCCTAGGCCATGGTTTTCTGAATCAACACTTAACTGTGTAATAATGCTAGATTTCCACACCTACTGTCACCTTCTGGCCACCACCCCCACAACCATTTTCCCAGTTGCTAACATCTATAAGAGGGTTTACTTTCCTGTGAATTTCCCTTATTTATTTCACATAAGCTTCTTCTTCTTCTTCTTCTTCTTCTTCTTCTTCTTCTTCTTCTTCTTCTTCTTCTTCTTCTTCTTCTTCTTCTTCTTCTTCTTTTTCTTCTTCTTCTTTTCTCTGTGCATGACATCACAAGTTTCCTTCTTAGAGAGGGAGACCCTTACTTCTCATAGTTATTTGGAGGACTTAGAGAGAAATTTTAGATTTTTTTTTTACTTTAATACGGCCTATTCAATAAGGGCTGTTCCACTCGATCCATCAGCAAATATATATTGATCATTCTGCTTCAATCAATAAGTTGTAAGCATTTAAACTATAAGTCAAGCTTTGCTCTGGCTTTGGAAGTAGAGAACCAGTGGATGGCAGAGACTTTTCTGCAGTCTAGCTTGAGGGGAGGAGAGAACACACATCTGTGGTGAGAGAGTGAGTGTTTGGGCCCAGAAAGTATGAAGTGCAGAGGCAGTATTGCAAAGGGCAGGTATTAGAGGAAAAGATGATGTCACCAAAAGCCCTTTCCTCTCTTTAAAGTAGCTCACACATAATAGACATTAAAACTTATTTGTTGATAAATAGCTGAATTTTATCAAGAATTGGTTCTTGTTTGTGGCCTTTAAAATTTGAGTTCTAATGAGAAACAGAAAGGGGGTGGGCCCAGAAGGGAGGGGAGGTGGGAAGGAACTGGGAGGAATAGAGGTAGGGGAACCACAATCAGGATATACCATATAAGAAAAAAAAAGCTATGTTCAATCAAAACAAAAAATATGGGTTCAAGTTCTTTGTATGAATACCCTTGTTACAAGTAAACTTTTCTTTGTGCTTGCACTTTCTTGCATGAGTGCGTGCATACGTGTGCAACTGTACTACCACCACAGCATGTGTGTGGAGGTCAACCAGGGGACAGGCTCCAGTGACTTCTTTACCTTAACCTTGTTTGAGATAGTCTCTCTTGTTAACACTGTGTGCCTTGTCTTCACCCCCTCACCCTTTAGGCACGGCCTAGGCTTACACACATGTGAGCATTTGAATCTGGCCTTTATCGTGGGTCCCAGTGACCTATTTCTCTAGCTCCCATAATAAGCCTTTTCTACACGGGCTGCTCATAGAGCAGAGTTAAAGTTACTGTTTCTCTGACGTTTTGCACAAAATGTTTACCAAGACTCCCATCTGACTTTGGTTGTGACAGTTTGATCTTCTTGTTCATTGTCATGTGGCTGTGTTAGGTAAAATGGTAGGCTTGAGGGGCCCATCATGGATTACAAGGACGGTTTTAACCTCCCACTTTCTTTGTACAAGTAAAAGTCAATGTTGTGTCGTTTTGAAGAGACATTTAAGGGTCAAAATATATGCTCTTACTTATTACACCTCCTTGCTTAGGGGAAGTTTATGGAAGATATTAAAAGCAAATGGCAGATTGATCCTCAGGAGGAAAATAACACCTTTGCTGTAAACCGTTTTCATTGCAAACCTTGGATTGGAATTCTGATGGCGTTCTTTTACCCTGTAGGTTCCTGAACGAATCAGATTCTGCTGTTGATAACTTGGTTCTGTCATTTCATGAAATAGTTTCAATTGAGCTTAGTTTTGTGGTCCTTTCATCATGGCGAAAATTCAGAGGAGGAACAGATTCCTGGCTGAGTTCCAGGGTCCTGTGTTCACACTGGGGAGGCGGGAAGTGATGAACGAGGCCATAGAGAGGACCACCGGGATCTCCTGGGTCTCAGGGCACATGCATCACCATGGCAATAGACTACCAGTGCTTATGAAAGTTAGCTGAGAACATTGCTTGAACTGGGAAGGGCAACATTCCACTCAATGATTTTGTTTTTTTTTTCCCCTTACAAATAATGTTTGCTGTTGTAAATTCATATGCAGCATAAACGGTGTGGTTCTAACCACTCTTAGGCATAGAATTTGATGGCACTCATTGCATTCACAGTGCTGGGTTACTTCCGCCACTGTTCCTCTTTGACTGCAGAGCTCTGTGAGTGTTAAGCCTCCACTGTCCATCTGCTCTACTCCTCTTTGACCCTGCTAATCTCTAATTTATCTCCCGTCAGCTCTCCAATAATGGATAATTCACATAAATAGAAGCACGCAGTATTTGTTCCATTGCATCTGGTATATTTCTTTCAATGTATTATATGTTGGGACCGCATTCTTTTAGGCAGCTGAATAATATTCCAATGCAGGCATTTACTTGGTGCTCCTGACCTTTTGGTTATTGTGAGTAATATTGCTTTGAACATTGGGTTGTAACTTTATGTTTACACCCTTGTCCTTGAGTTAAGCTGCTTAGGGTACATAGGCAGAAGGGGATTGCTGGTTCATACAGTAATTCCGTGTTAAGTTTTCCAAGGACCTATTTAACTGTTTACTAAAGCAGGTTTCCATTTCACACTCCCAGTGATACAGGGCTCACAGTTCTCCACATATTAACCATTTCTTATTTCTGTTTGTAAATAACTTATCTCATTAAAACCATCATAGTATGTTTAAGCTGATTGTGGTTTTCATTTACGTTTCCCAAGTGACTGATGCTGTTGACTGTGTTTTCCTGTGGGCTTCGTGGCTTCTTGTTTATGTTGGCTACTCCAAGAATTTTGTACATTTTAAACAATGTATTGAGTCTGTTTTGTTCATAAGTATTCTTTGATACTTTTTTGATTCTTTGATACTTTGATAAGGCATTCGTTGCTTTGTATATTTTAGAGTACTATAGCTGTGAAGTAAACCTGTGTGACGTATTTGATTTGCACACGCTTTCTTCCTGTGTGCTTTTATTTTACTTTGACGTGTTGGTGAAGTTGGCTTTGCCATCTTACCATTTTGCGGCCCATACTTGATTTCCTGTTGATGAATACATTCCCCCCAACAGGAGGTCGTGTTTCTCTATGCTGTACTTGAGATTATACAGTCTTAGCTTCTATGCTCAGGTCTCTGATTTTCAGTGAGTCTTGTGTATAGTGTGAGTTAGGGTTCATTGTTTTGCATGTAGAAAGTTGGTCTTCCTTCACTGTCCTTTCCGTTCTTACTTTCTTTAACCTACTTTTTTAGTTTTTTTTCCTACTTTTTCTATGTCTTCCAATGAATTTATTTATATCAACATGAAAAAAAACAAGGCAAAATGAAGTTACCAATCTTTAATGGTCCTTCATTTATGATACTTAAAATCATGTTTTAGAGACAATTATCATCTGCACACTTCGTTTACTTGGTAGGAATTAAAAATATATTTTTTTTGAGGGTACTTACTATGATAAAGAGTTACCAACTTTGATGGACAACTTGAAATAAAGGTTTCCCAGCATTCTTTAGGGTTAGATCGTCATTTGCACAGTTCCTTTAGAATGGCAGAAGTCATTTTGAATTCACAGCTTGGTGGCCGCCGCTGATATTGTGGGATTAGTTTAGCATCCAGAAGATAATCAATATGAGTGTGTTGATTGACAGGCTGGAGATGCCTCTGGCAGAATCTCAGTTCCGTGTCCACGTGACGGCTCAAGACCCAAGACTGGGTCTGCTCATCTTTCAACACTTCCCTTTGCTCAAGGAGCTCAAGGCTCATAGCCTTTCTCTATGAGTAGACAGCTTTCCTTAATGGGGGGGTGGAATAGATTCCATGAGAAGCTGAGATTCCCCAAGTAACTTTAAGACGTTATCTTGAGCATCTATTAGAGGTCAAATGCTAAGCAGGGCATTGGGAAGAATCAGTAACAGTTACTATCCAGGGATGCCTTATGGGGCAGCACAGGCAAGAGGTGCGCATGCATTCTGGTCTACTAAGCCACTGAAGACGGAAGACAGTGCCTTTCCGCAATATTTAAGTGTTGCTGGTTTAGAGAAGTGTGGCATGGAGGTTTGAGTCTCACAGCTCTAAAGCTCAGCTGTTACTCTGAGACTTGCTGAGAGTGTGCTGAGAACCAGTTATATATTTAATTTCTTTGAGCCATGGTTTTTTTTTTCTTTTGTGAAATGATGACTTGTGTATATCATTCAGATTGCTGTCATGAAAACTACACGTAGGGATTGAATTGGCCACCGCACCTCACTGGCATGCTGTGAACACAAAAGTTCACACAGTGGCACTGAGGTTTGGCTGAAAACACTAGCCTATTTGCATTGCGCAGACCTTGAGTTTAACTGTGATATTTTAATACATGCATATACTTGGATTGTCATTTTTCCAAAGATTGTCTCAGGACAAGACAGACTCTGCCTTGTATTCTTTAGTGGGAACTAAGACTTTGGAGTTCACATCTGTGTCACTCGCTGGTAACCAGTAAGTACAAGATGGGGAATTTGAGGCTATCCAGCCTATTCACAGACGGGTTAGCCTTACACTGTCTTGTGGTCTTACTTGAAGGAGCAATTATTTGGGATTAAAAAATAAAAGATGAACATGAAAGGATTTCTGGGGGAATTAGACTTTCAAACTGGCCTTGGGGGCATCATGGAAAAACTGGTTTTTCTCTCCGCTTCTCTCTCAACTCTAATATAAATACATGGTGTTGGGTTAATGCTGTGTGGGTGGAAAACTGTATTTTTATTGTTTTTTTAATGCCCTGGGGTTAAGGCTCATCTGCCAACCGCCTCCTGATATTTATTAAACTCGACCATGATGCCAGTTTTCTCTAACCATCACATCTCACTACTCAACGATGTGAATGACAGAGGCTCCCCCAAGAGCGTGGTGTGAAGTGGAGGATACGGCTGCAGCGGAGGTCTGCCACTCAGGGTTAGGGCTTTCATTACCTTTGGCAGGATGTGAAAATTGTAGGTTAAAAGGGGGCACGAGTTGAATTTGCCTCTCTGGGGCTATCCCTAGTTTTTCAATAAATACTCCTGATATTGGAGAAATGTCAAAAAACCCCCAAAGCCTTGCAATCTAGTAGAAATGGCAGTTTACTCTGCCCAGCTGAGAACTTGCCAAGCCATAAGCCCATCTGTTGACTTGTTGATAATCCACACAGCACACAATTACGGGAATTAGTCCAATTTGTACTCACTACGATTGTGTGAGCATATTCTTCTCGAGTGATTGACAGGACATGATATTTTGAGGTCTTTTTATTCCCTGTATTAATATAATATGAACTGTGAAAAGATTAAAGCCTCATTTACATAACCTGAGATAAAAGGGGGTGAAATATTGTAATTATCCTTTCAAGCTAAATTTTCACTGCGATTTAAATTAACCTATGCAGAGAACAAGTTAACCCCAAAGAGAGCTCTTGACTGGAAATTTGTTTGTGAAATCAGCAATGTTTATAAACTGGCCCGTCAATTAGTCGTGAGCTCTCGAGGTGCCTCCTGCAAATGGGAGATGAGGAGGAGTCAGGGTCGCTTCTCTGCTCCAGGGCATTTCAGATTCTCTCTAACCGTGCTCCAGTTTTATTTGGGTAAAATAGACAAGATGATCATAACTAGCCATGAAAGTACGGAGCTAGAAAGAGTAATGGTCCGCCATGAGGAAATGTGGGTTTGACCACATGCTTATTCTGTCTCTTTCCGAGAGAGTTGGGGCTTCTCAGGTTCAGGGTGTGCAAACTCCCACTGACCTAAACGACACCAGTGACTCAGAAGTCCTGCAGTGCCCAGCGACAGCTTGTGGATATGACCAGAAAGACATGTAATTAACTGGGTATGTAAAATCCTGCTAAATTAAATTATGTTCTAAATCCAGAATACGTTTTAACAAACCTAAAATTCTGAGTTATGCAAACTAGAATATTGTAATATTTGTTTCTACTGTAGCATTAGAAAAATTGCAGGGGATAGGGATAATATTATTTGTTCAATGTTTTGATTTACATTAAAAATTAAATAAAATATTAGAATTAAATGACATATTTTTTTACTAACCCTGAAATTCACAGCTAAATCCTCTGAGATTTCCAAAAGGAAATCACAAGACACTTGCTTTAATTAAAACGCATACTGTATTTCATAGTTTCCGAGATCCTTAACTTGGGTGTGTTTTAATGAGTGTCTCTGCTTCAAGGTTATGTGGTAGCAGTCACAATGTCAGCCACAGCCACCATCTCAATAGAACAGCTCCCCTCGTGAGGAGATGATTCATCTCTGCCTTTCCCAATGTGATTCCTAGAAGGCTCTAGGTTGGATAGCCTTTCAGAGCAAGGGACTTAATTCTTGCTTAGCTGGCTAGAAGCCTCTCTGAGTTCCTTGCTATGTAGACATCACAGGATAGCTCAAAACATGGCCATAGAATTTCTTTGCATGCTTGAGAGAGTTCTGAAAGAGAATTAAACATCCAAGATATCAGCCAGGTTTTCTGGCACCTGATTCCAGAGGAACCATCCATGACTTTGATGTATTCTCAGAATGAGAATACACCAGTAAGTTCCAATGGCCCTTTAAGGGAGGACCTTGCTTACAGTGTGAAAATGAGGAGACAGGGTCTCACCAGCATCTTCCGGGCTGTCTATAACATCAATGAACTTATCTAGGCTCTCTTTATTTCAGAAAAATGAATATAGAGATTATAGAATATACTTTGCTGGGATGGACAAATTACCTTTACAAGGAGACACCATTTATCTAAGGATAGTAGATTTCAGTGAAGTATTGGTGAGTTCACTGGCCTTGTAGAACTGTGGATATATGGATATTAATAAATCGAGTCAAGGGTATAAAAGCAGTGACAAAATGAGCAAGCTTGTCACTGAGATATGCCTTCTAGGTTAGCTACAGAATGAGTTTTCCTATTTTCTGTGTTTCAAAGTTGCATGAACACTGATACCTTTCAGTCCGGCATTGCTTTAGGCATGGTGAAGAATGATACTGTTTCTGAGGCAATAGCTAGCAGGACACAACCATCTCTATGTCTGCTTCTCAGTCCATCTTCAGATTTCATCATCTCCGCCCACACTCGCTGGTAGACAAGATCTGAAACCAGTAACCTGACTTCCAAATAATAGCTTGTCTGGTGGCATTTGCATTTCAAGTCTGGCTTCATGAAATGGAAAGCCTTGTCCCTCTGGTAAAGGAATTTCAGTGGACAGGTGGAAATGTAGTTTTCTTACACACACACACACACACACACACACACACACACACACACACACACACACACAGAGTGAGCAGATGCATCCCCTTCTAACAGTAGAGTCTTGTCTGTGTTTTCAGCCAATCCTGATAAAGCAGGGGCTCTGAGCTCAAGTTCAGCATGTTTCTAGGGCAGGGAAGATATAGTGAGTAAAATAATAATTGGAAAAAGGAATCTTAGTGTTTTTCTTTTATGCATTGTGGGAGAATAAATCATATTTATTTATATTTAGCTGTGGAGGAGAGTGATCCTCTTATTTAGTGGAGTGGAGACTTGTGAGGGAGGCAGAAATTGTGGGAAGTGGCACAAGAGTCTACTGGGCTCTGGGGATGAGAAGAAAGGAAACTGACATGACTGTAGACTGCATTCCATAATCCCCTTATTTTCCATGCTTGGGAAGTGGCTTTCTAGTTTTTTAATTAAGGAGAGTGGGGGTCAGAGAAATTGGATTGGTTGCCCTGTTCGTGAAGAGGACCTCAAGGTGGATCCTGTCTCGTTAATTTGCTATTGGCATGAATGGGTTAACACATAAGGTAGCTAATAAATGTGTGCCTCGTCACCAGTCCAACCACTGCTGTGTTCCAAGGTTCTATAGTCAGGAAGGAGGAGGGGAAGAATATGAATCAGGATGCCTGACTCAACCCTTTCTGCTCCTCTCAAATCAGCAGTTTGAGAGTCAGTGTGGGGAGGTTGGCACAGGTGGGCGAGAGAGCCTGAAAGGAAGGGAAAGAATTGCCAGTGTGGAAAAGAGAGAGCTGGGAGAAAGTTTGTGTGACAAGAGCAACTGAAGGGTGTGGGAGTTGATGTAGGCAGACATGAATTGCTGGAGGGTTTAAAAGTCAACTGTGGTTTATTTGAATCTGATATGCTATTGAGGGCCAGGGGAGGATGTTGGGAGAGTGCATTATTTGGTCAAAGCCGGGGTGAAGGGAAAGTTTTAGAGATGACATTCTCAACTTTTATTAATAGAGAAGGGAGGATAAGGTGTTCCTCTGTAAAGTACACTAAGACCTAGAAGAAGAGGGAAGAGCAGGCAGACAACAACAGAGAAATGACTACGTAAGACCGGCATGGCACGTTGCCTCAGTTCTGGCCATGAGTCCTGTAGACTTCAAGTTTGAAGTGTGTTCTGGAAACTTTGGGTGATTAGGATCTGAAGATATCCATTAGCAGTGAGATAGTGAGGGTTTTTTTTTTCTAGAACCCGCAATCAAGGAAGACTTGCCAGCACATCTTTTTGGTCTACCTTTGTTGGGGTTCAGGACCAAATGAAGAGCGGGTTCCTTTAAAAGTGTGCATTAACAGCACAGTTGAGGCTTGCAGAGTTGAAGCAGAATTATGCACCAAGCTGGGCAGTTGTCAGCTGGAAAACCAGTGAGACACTGTGAATCATAGCTTCTTTGTGTGCACAGGGCCAAGATAGAGTCACACACATGAGAGGCAAGGAAAAAAACCACTTCACTGGGAGAGAGACTGCCTGCAATAGTACACAGTTCTGAGAAACAGAGCAGGGCATTTGTGGCTATTCAGATATGATTTTGAGAGATAATGTTAGGTTCCCACGATCTTCTTGATTATGGAGAGAGATGTGTAAACAGGGCTGCTTCTCTGTTTACACATACTCATTGTTTCTTCTCTAAGGCAGACCCACCTTAGGAAACCCATTTTAAGTGTCAGGTCACTAGTAAAGTACCATGCTCATTTGTGTTTTTATGCCAATCTCCTGTTCAATCCACTAAACCAGGTTGACTCGGTGACTGTCCATCCCCACTGCTGCAGCCGCAATGCCTGATGTTGATATGTGGACACCTCTTCCCAGTACGATGGTGTTGTGGAATACTAGTTTAGGATGTGTTCCATTTGTTTATGCTGTGGAATGTGTGTGTAATGATGCAAAGATGGGTCTCATCCTTTGTATTTGTTTAACTCTGTGAAGCTGTGTTACTCTGCCCGCCTAAAGCACCTGATTGGTCTAATAAAGAGCTAACTGGCCAATAGCTGGGCAGGAGAGAGAACTAGGTAGGTCTGGGAGGCAGAGAGAATAAATAGAAGGAGAAAGATTGAGAAGGAACAAGTAAAGGAGGAGAGGAGGACACAGGGGCTAGTCACCTAGCTACACAGCCAGCCACAGAGGAAGGAGTAAAGAAAGGTATATAGAGTAGAGAAAGATAAAATTACAGAAGGTAGATGGGACCATCTAAGTTAGAAACAAGCCAAGCTAAGGCTGGGCACTTATAAGTAAGAATAAGTCTCTGTGTATTTATTTATTTATTTTCTCTGTGTGTTTATTTAGGAGCTAAGTATCAGGCCACCAAAGAGTAAGAAAAACCAGCTACAGCCGGCATTAAGAGGTGGAACCTTTGGAAGGTGATTGTGTCACTAGGGCAGGGTTCATGAATGAATTTGGTCCCAGAGACATTTCCACTTTCTACAATTTGAGGACACAACGAAAAGGAACCATTTGTGAGAAAAAGGCTTTAACCAAACACTGGATTTAATGATGCCTTCTCCATGGCTTTCATAGTCATTAGAACAGTGCGCAGAAAGTGTTTTAGTAATAACCATCCAGTTTATGGCAGTTTTTGTTAGAGAAGCTCCATAGAACCAACACACCTGCCTTCAGCCTTGTATTATTTTGTAGCTAGTCTTTATCTGGGTCGAATATTTATCAACTACTTCATCTCTACTGCCTGTAAGGCTATGGAATAGTCCTCTTGCCATGGATTCAGAAGCACAGGAATCAGAGCCATCCCTGCCTTATACACCCTGAGGGATCCTGCTTGTATCTCTGTCTTATTGCTGGGTATTCCTTTGAATTGACAGGTCACCGGGGACCTACAATATCCTTCAGCATTAACGTTAGTGGAAGAATTTTCTTTTGTTACCTGATCATATTACTTAAATCATCTTATTTTGTGTAAGTTTGCTAAGGTTGATACTCCAAGGTAGGCTTTCTTGTTAATTCTAGGGTTCAGGTTTCAGAAATATCAATGTTTCTAAAGATGTAAGAGCCCTAAGGGGTTATAAAGAGAATAAGAAGGAGTTACAAAAGCTTATCTCAGCCTCCTTCTCATTGCATGTCAGCACGCTATAGCAAGCTAAGTGAACTCAGTGCTGCAGGCTCTGTTCTTCCAGGCCCCACCCTTGTGGGTGCAAGCCAATGATGTTCTACTATATTAGAAGTTGTAGACAACCTTTCATGGCTAATATTTGACCTATTTGTATAAGGTGAAATACTTAAATCTGTAATGAAATGCTAAAATCTTTCCAAAGTGAATGTGTATGTCTAGGGGATGATACCCGTTCTCTTTGGTTTATGAACTTAGTGCTTTCTAGTTCCTTGTTCTGTTTGGATTCACAGTTACTTTCCTCTGCCAGATCCTTCACATCTCATTCAGCTTCTACTCCATTCCTTCCTTAGCAGTGTCCTCAAGAGCAGAATCTCCAGTCTGGGATGCTCTCTAAAAGCATACTGCTCACTGGGCTCTTGGAGACAATGCAGGACATTCTGGCAGTGGGAACAGTAAAAGATGTTGAGTCACATGACCTCAGACCTGTCACCCATCATCTTGGTGACCCTGAGAAAATCAACTGTGAAATGAATTAACAACAGATTTAAAAGAATAAATACGGTTAAAATGGCAGACACAGTTTAATATATATATTAATATTAATATATATATATATTAATATTAGTTTAATATTATATATATATATATATATATCAGTTATCAGCAATACCAATGCTGATGTCCAGGATTAATTGCCAACCATGCTCGCATACAACGTCTGATGAATATTAAAATCTTGCCTCTGCGTTCTGCTCTTGTCAAAATGTCTTCTATGGTTGAATTGCTGTTCTGAAGTCCACAATTAAAGTCCATAAGGCCATATGCATTATTTAAATATAAGGACAGGTGAATATTATACTTCAGTTATTCTAAAAACGACAGTGACCTAGAGACAGTCACAACAGAATGGAAGTCATGAAGCAGATGATAGGTTGAATAACACCAACAATGTCCTGAAAGGAGAGAGAAACATGAGAATTTTAGAATATGGTTATGAGAACTGTTATAACCAAGAAGATGTCTGGAAACCATGCTGGGATCTTAATGGAAGACAACTAGGACTCACTGGGATTAGGTTCGGGAAAAACTGCTGATATCTAAGTCATGTAGAAATACCTTCCGGCGTGGTGTTTGCTCTGTCACTTAAGGTGAGAAGGAAGTGAGTCGCCAAGCACATTTAGCTGTGGCCCCTGTGCACATTCCTTTGAGTCTTTTCAGGAACAGTGTTTATGTGCCCACTTTCCAGATGAGGACACTAAGGCTCAGGGAGGTCAAATACACTTGTGGAAGGTCAGAAGCCTTTCTGGTGGAAGACCTAGTCATCTTTTATGTCGTTCTGTCTTTAAAGTCCAATTCACTGTCACTATATCACGCAGCCCATTTGTCAACAGTTGAACCACCAGAAATGAGTTAAATTGTATGAAATGAACATAAGAAAGTAGATAGGGAACTAATATACCCTAGGCATATTTAACAAAAAGCTAAAAATTAATCACAAAATCCTTAGATTAGATATTTACCTAAGGTAAATCTCTTAGGTAGACAAGGCAGGTAGAAGAAAGGAGTTATTGAAATGCTTTCTTGTATCTGGTGGAATTCTAAGCAATTACATTAAATATTGAAGAGTCCTTTTAATTTGGGGGGGGGGCTTCTCTATTCATAGAGATCCACTCACCCTGTTCTTTGTTTCCAAAGACTTCAGACTTCACACCTACTTTGTTTCCATAGCTTGGGAACTTGGAGGTCATGAAAGTTTTTTTTTTTTTACAACAATATCAAGGGTATTAAAATGTCACTAACCGAAGCTTTACAGATCCAGATCTGTGGTTTCTGCCGTCCAGTGTGAATGCTTTCAAATTGATCTGTGAAGTGTTGAACAACTGTGTCTCTTACAAGCTTATAGAGACTTATTGTGAATTTTTAAAGTCTCACATTGTTGGTTGGTCACTTCTGTTATTTCAACTCAATTTTTACCTTCAGATATATATTCTTCTCTAGCATGACATCAATTTCCTCAGCATTGTATTTTCAATTTGTCCATGAAATAAAGGCTGTGTTACTTTGATAAACACCTCAGAATATACCTTTTTTATATAAAGTGCTTGTATTTCTTTTTAAACAACCTTGGGGCTCTATAATGTGCCCATTCTGTTGGCCCATAGTCATTTAGTTAATGTTATGAAACACTGAATAGTAAGAATGGCTATGTATGTACAATTGAGCTTTAAAACATGTACCAGACCCCAAAGTTTATTGAGGCATATTCTGCAGAGAATTTATAGTGAGTCTAATGGATATAATAGTGTAAAAATAATAGCCACGAGTATTTCTTAAACATCCAGTTGCTTTGAATATTTTTTGAGCCATTTGTCCATTCTCCCCAGCACTCCTACCCTTCATCCTGTTCATAAACAGCTGTTCAGTACCCACCCTATGACAAATCTGTTCTAGGTTTTGGTATGTGTAGCGAAGAACTATGGTTGGGTGGACGAACAGGTGATGAACGGGGGCTGAAATGATGGAGCTAAGGAGAGCGACACCACCCTGTGGGACCTTGTGTGCTATTGTAGAATCTTCCGCTCTGGCTTGAATGTTATGGGAGCCACTTGGAGTACTTGAGAAGAGGTGGCACATCATGTGTTCTTCAAGCTTCCTTTGTTCTTTTTTTAAGAATAGACTGTAGAGGAAGGAAATACAATGAAAAATGAATGAGGAAACTGTAATAACACAAGCAAAATGGGAGGGGAAGATGACTCAGCTGGTTAAGAGCATTTGCTGCTCTTGTCAAGGGCCCAGGTTGAATTCCCAGTACTTACCTGGTGACTCACAGTTTTCCGTAACTCCAGTTCCAAAGTATATATATGCATAATATATACACACATACATACACACATATACACATACAGACAAAGCATATATGACATAAAAATAAATAAAATCTTTAAAAATATAATATAAACAAAATATTACTATCAAGAACCACAGTGAAAATATAAAGGTATGACTAGATTGTGGATTTATCCTGAAGGTAGAATTTGCAGACAGAGTGCATGTTGGGTATAAGAGAAGGAGTCAGGGAAACTTCCATGGGGTTTAATGTGATTTACCATAAAAGACTAAGAGGTGTTATTATACTAAGCAGAAATAATAAAAATTAAGTTTTGGACATGTTTGGTTAGACATACTTATTGGCTGCCTGGATGGAGATCTTGTCTCCACAGTACTTTAGTAAACTCAGGGTTGATTAGGGCATTGGGGATGGAGATAACTCTGCGGAGTGGTTTATTACTTTTCTCATCACTGTCAGGAGATAATTTTTCCTAAAACATTCCTAAATTTCCTAAATTTAATGAAAGGGAAGCTTATTTTGACTCATAATTTCAGGGAATAGCATCCCATGCTTGTGGGAAAAGCATGGGGCTTAGAGTGATTCTGTCTGTGGAAGTAAGAGCTTGTGGTACAGTCTGTTCACATGTTGATGGATCTGGAAGCAGAGAGTGTTTGGGATGGGACGTGGACTATCCATTAGACCAACCCTTAATGGTTCAGCTCATCAGCTAGGCCACACAGAATGTGTAACAGCAATCTTTGCTGTACAGTTGGTATTATAAACGATGAGACTTGAGATTTCTAAAGGAGTTTAAGACACTGCTGTGGAAGGCCTAGGGTTCAGAGGTTGGGAGACAAGGAGGGGCTGATAAAGGCAATTGAAAAGGGCAGAATGAGGAATGTTTACCAAGTGAGAGAGAACAGTCAGCCTCACAAGCTACCATTATGTATATTAGAACCCATTGAGAAGCACATGGGGGATGTGCAGAGGCTGCGAGAACAGATGATTGTATTGAATATGGTGCTGGAAGAGATGCAGAAGGTTGTCTAGTGGCTGAGCGAGGATGCGAATTCAGGGTACATTGGCATCTCATGAGTTGGTACTGGAGGTGGAGACACCAGAGACTAGAACGTCTCAGCCTTCTTTCATGCATTTGGAGAGGACCGAATGTCCTCTGCGCTCTCTTTATTCACCCGCTAAAATTTACTTCTCTTTAAAGTTTTCAGGTTTAGGAACTTCCACGATAAAGGAATTCTGCTAAGAGCACACTTACGTGCCTAATGAGACTACTAGGATGCAACCTAATGAGGACCTTCGCAAGGAAGCGTTAAATATGTCCCAGCTCTTTTCTCATTAATTAGAGATTCATTCATTCCAAACTGTTTCATGTGCATCTGCTCTGTATCTGTGAGTCTGTTGATGAGGACAGAGAGGGAGTGGAGTGTGGTCCTGAAGGGGCGGACACATCAGTCAACAAAGACAGGGTAAGTTAGACTGCATTTTCCTGGAGGTGCTCCAAGTGTTGTGGCTGCAGTCCATGGCAGGAGCCGCAGCAGTAAGGTCTCTAGGGAAAATACCCGGAGCCAGGGAAGTCATGCATAAATTCCCACAGAAGTCAAATGGGAATAACTTTGGTCTTTGCAAAGCTGAATTTGGCAAAAATGGCCAGTTCAGTTCTCTGTATGTGTATCAGGAGCTATGTCTGTAGGGGAAGAAGGCACAGTAGATGTATGACGGATGGCCCATATGTGAATAGGTAACAGGGCTGGAGTAAAGACAGTTGCTAACTTACGTACAGTCTAACACTGTATTTGTCTAGACCAGCAGTCCTCAATGTGTGGGTCACTGTAGGAAGTTAAGTCCTACCAGGCCAAGAGGTGAGCCAGCCTAGAATCTGCCTGGTGCTGTCTGTGCTTAACCAATGCGGGACGGCCACGTGATGTCAGCTGATCAGAACACCTGGGAGCTGAGAGGGTCTATAAGATTCTCCCCACGGCTGAATAAACAAGTCTGCTTTTCCCTTTCACCTGAACTCCATCATCTATGTCATTGATGCTGCACCTTCGTACCCCCTCCCCCAAGGGAGCCATTAAGATCCAGCCACACAGGTCATGACCCCTTTTGGAGTCTCATATCAGATATTTACATTGTGATTCATAATAGTAGTAAAATTATAGTTATGAAGTAGCGATGAAATAATTTTATGGTTGGAGTCAACACAACACGAAGAACTGTACCAAAGGGTTTCAGTATTAGGAAGGTGGAGAACCACTGTTCTAGACACTTCCAGTGCCTAAATGAAGAGTGCAATACACCACCCAGTCTCTGAGCTGCATTCCTTCAGTATGGAGTAGGTACTAAAAGCTGTGTGGTTGGAAGACATTCTAAAGAAGTTTAAAGGACTGCTGTGGGCACCCTAGGATTTGGAAGTTTGGGAGACAAGGAAGAATTGATCTAGGCTGCTGAGAAGTATCTAAATAAAGCACACACAATGAGAACGCCGAAGAAACTGGTCACTGCATGAGACCAATAGATATGATAACATCCTTAAACAAGATTTTAAACTTTTAACCACTTGTCATATCCAAGAAACCAACCTCTCTATCTCCCTCCCCCTCTCATTAGTATGGATTGAAGTCAAATCCCAGAAAAGACAAGCAAAAACTCCATTAAAGTTGAGAGTGCCAGCGAGAGGTTCGGGGCAGACTAGCTAAGAAGATTAGCTAGTCCATTCCACTCTTCCATTGTCCGTTCTTCTCCTTTATTCTCAGAACACAAAGCATTTTGCTTAGTGGTTAGTCTAGCACTGGCTCTCAATGCAGAACACGACTTAGGGGAGTTATGGTGCGTGGCTGAACCTAGAAGAAAATAGGAATAACTAGCGTCTCAGGAGACTTGGAGGCACGTATATCTTAGAGATGGTGAGTCCTCCTGTTGTATATAAGAGCTCACACCTTGGGGACTGTTGTCCGGGAGGATGACTACAGTGGTAGTGACGACATCAATGGCAGCAGCAACAGTTCGAGAAACAAAGGAAGAGGAAAGGAAACTCACTGGATATTATACACAGTGCTGTGTGTGTCAGGAGTTACCCCATTGACTCCTCATAGCATATTTATGGTGTAAAGAATAAGGTTGTCTCAGTTAATAGATAAGGACGATCAGAGAGGTCAAGTGCAGCTGGTTGTTTGATACAAAGTTAGTTTTTTAGGCTTACAATGTATCCTTTCTGATCCACTGTAAACGCAGTGGAATTGTATCTGTTGACCCTTGTAACTATTCAGAAGCCTGCCATCCAGCCCTGCGGCTAATAAGTTTGTTGAGTGAATGGATGGCTGTTGACAGCATGCATTAATGATTACAAACGCTGTCCTGAGTCAGTATCTTATAATTCCTACAGTGTTTCATCTGCAATGAGATTCTTAGAGAAAAGCAATAATAAAGTAATAAAAGACTGACTATCTAAGATATTACTTTAGCGATCATCTTATTTATTTTCAATATTGTTCTGGGATTTCTCATTTAAAAAGAGATAAGTCTCATTAAACTAGAATCCCAAAATAACCGGCACGCAGTATATATGTATATATATATGAATTTTATTTTCAGTGGTGATCTTTTTGTATTTAATTTTTTTTATCCCTAATAAAGAATTAAACTGTTTAGTGACCTGAAAATTGAAAATTTTCTCTGCACCAAGACAACAGGGCTCGTTCACAGACTGAGTGTGAACGAATGCCCCACAGCCACTACTTTAGCTTTTCCTTCGCTTGAATGTCAAGATTTGTGCTTTCCAGATTAATTATTAGTCTGGGCAAAGACTATGTGCTGTCATGCTTCACAATTAATACCCAGACTGTTTTGAAAGAGAGATAATTTGGTGTTTTGAAAGGGAGATAATTTTGCATTTTCTGGCTCATTCTTCAGGGATGAAAATAAAAGCGGAGAATATACACTTCTCGTCTGCATTTCAGGGAAGCCTTCAGTTGATTAATTAAGTTGTCACCCCACTATAAACAACGCGTGTCAGTTATTTTTACAACTTTAATAAAGTTTTTAGAAATTTACATCAAAATTTTAATCAACATTACATGTATTATTTATACTACCCGGGTAGCATCGCTGTGGTGTATTTATAAGCCTTGTGCACTGGTGCAGAATTTCAAACTTGATTCTTCATTAAATTTTAATTTCTGAACTTAGCTTCTCCAGGTGAGTACAGGCAGCAAATAAGGCAGTTCCTACCTAGCTCCCAAGTGAAAATGCTTACAGGGCTGTTCAGGGCTTCCTCTAGCCCGGCCCATCGGGAGGACCTGTGACACTTCTTTCCCTTTCTGTCTATGGACTGGCTGAGCGCACCCATGGTACTGTCCCAGCGCTCTGGAGGCACAAGTGCCGTATAAAAATGCCAAAGCCCTTGATGAAAATAGCTGGTGCATAGCCAAGAAATGCAGAACACGGCGGGAAGGGGTGAGTAGGTGGAGGGCTGTATCCCACGCATCAAAAATTCATGCCGAGCCTCCCCAAGCTGTTCAAACGAAAGTGATTAAGGCGAGACTAATGTCTTCATGTCACTTAGAGGAAGGAAGACATACTTTTAGAGCTGACTTTAATTTTTATTCTTAGAATTTATGCGAAGGCAAAGGAGCATGGGGAATGCAATTAAAATAAAATTTTTGTTCAACATGTGCTGTTTTAGATTGGCACTCATGTTAATTCAAAGAAAAGGGAGATTATCATCAAATATTTAGCATCCTTTTGTGCAAGGAGAGCAAGCTCAGTAAACACAGTTGCTAACTTTTTGGTGTTATCTCGCTAAGGCAGAATTAAGTTGGGAGAGGCAGGAGCCTGACCATTTAGAGACAGGGACGATATTTGCTGTGGTTTGAGATAAGTAGAATAAACACATCTCTGCTTATGCAGGCACTAGGCTCGCTACTCTGAAAGACACAACTTTTAAAGCCTCCATGTATCCCAAGAGCGCTTCCCATGGGATGATTGTTCTGTTCATTTAAAAATAGCTGTGGGATGAAGGTTTCCATTTATACAGATTATTGATACCTTGTTAATATTGAAGACGCAGAAAACCATTTCTCACGTTTGGCAGTGGGCAAAGGATTCCACTTTTGGATTAAATGATGAACGCTGGTCTTAAAGGGTTACGGTATAAAAAATGCCTCTGCCCAGTGTCTCATTTGATTAGTTAGGGGCCACGAATCGCTCCAAGGACATAGCAATTCTTTTGTACTTCCACTGAGAAGATCAACTGTCTCTTGGCAACTATCAGGCCACATGACCTTGGAAATACAATTTGATCTGCAAAGAGCTCTTGCTGATTTAGGAAAAAAAAATACAACAAAAATAGCATAATAAAATTGGGAAATTTCTCTCATATCTAGGTTGATAATTGCTTTAAAAATATATGATCATACCATATAACCATAAATCAGTTGGAATAAAAAAATACCATTTATTTAAACCTAGTCCTACTATGTAGCACAATCTATTCTCAACCTTCCAATCTTCCTGCCTAGCCTTCCTAGGGTTGTGATGATGGTGATACTTGCTGACCATCCTGTCAGTGATTCCTAAATTCTTCAGCTTCCTCATGACTCTCAATGTGTTGGTCAATATCATTCTCCAAATGAATTTTGGGCCTAGTTTTCATCCTTAATTGTTCCTCTAACTAACTCCCCCAATCCACCTGTTTTTGTTCCTGCACAGCAGGGCTAGAGAACCACAAAGTATTTTAATATTTAACAGCATGGGTTTCCAGCACCACACACAGCATGTATTGTGGGTCTGATAAGAAAACAAATCTCCACTGAAATATTATAAACCCCCTCACTTCCTCTGCTTGTGTCCCATAGGAGCCCTGGCCCTGGAGGTGTTCATCTTTGTCGTCTCTGATCTAAAAGTCTAGAAATAAATAATACCTGAACTCTCTGAGGGGTTCTGAGTGGAGCCTGTTGTCTGTGAGTACCCTGGGCTGGGTGACCTGGGTTTAAAAGCAGTCTTTTTCTTCAACGATTTCGTAGGCGAACTCAGATTAAATACCTTTTATTTCAGATTAGAGTTGATTCAGAATGTGTTATGGCTTTGATACAATGGATATCTCTATGAAATTGACAGTAGTCTGTGCTCAGCAAATGGTTATTGAAATCCACTCCTGTGTACTGCATGTGGTTACTGACAACCGTGGAACTTTGCCTTCAGAGTTGAGCACAGTCTGATGATAAAGTTCTTCTGGTTGCCCAGTCTCTATGTTGAGATGCTTGGTAAAAGTTATTAATTAATGAGACCCTTCATTTTGTTTATCAAATGTTAAAGGTTTATCTTACTTTTAAACATGACTCTCCCTCCTCTCTCTCTCTCTCTCTCTCTCTCTCTCTCTCTCTCTCTCTCTCTCTCTCTCTCTCTGTGTGTGTGTGTGTGTTTGTGATTATGGGCATGTGCTTATGGGTGTCTGAGGATGTCGGTGGCATTGGATCCTTTGTAGCTGGAGTGATAGGCAATTGGGAGCTACCTGATGTGGGTTCTGGGTATTGAAGGAGTTTTCACTCTTACTGAGCTACCACTCTGGGCCCAGAGGAACTTTACTTAAGCAGCCTTTAAACGTTGTCAGCGAGAGCACATGAGCAATGCGCAAGGGCTTCCCTTGGCCTGCTGACCACTACAGCAGGTCAGAGTGGATGAGATTTATCCTCAAATAATTTTCACTTCTTGCTAATGATGTTTGTATGTTTGTTGAGTTAGAGCAAAAAGAACAAGCATCGAAAGGAATTTTGATATTAGAATTGTTTTGGTCTCATGGAAGCAAAGATAAGGTTCAGTTGGTGGGGTTTATCTGATACCTGGGAAATGGTATGATAAATCAAGGTCTCTTGTTGGTCCACAAATCATATCCACCAAGAGTCTTTACTGACCTCCTACAGACTGAACTTGTGTTATTTCTCCATAAAATGACACATAGACACCCTAATCCCCAATATTATGTTGGTTGGATGCAAAGTCTTTAAGATGTGGTTAAATCATGAGGTGGGAGCTCTTATGAACTAGGTTGCTGCCGTTTTTGGTGTTTTTGAAGGATAATATTTCTGTGAATATGTGTTTTTCTTGGAATTCCTGCTTCAGTGTCTTTACTTCTCCATGGTATAGGCTTGCACTAACATACTCAATGAGATTAGTGTTCCTTTAAGATAGACCCTGAAAAACACTCCAAAAGATGGATATGGTCAGAAGATGGAGGCATATGAACCAGGGAGAAAGCCCTCTCCAGACTCTGATTGTATTGGTCTTGGACTCCCAGCTTCCACAGCTGTGACATTAATCACCATGGCTTATCAGCTACCCCATCTATGGCATTCTGTTACGGCAATTTGAATTGGCTGAAGGAAATTGATCCAGGCTAAAACATTAACAATAATTATTCTTGAGACTTGCTCTTATAGGTTCTGGTTCTGGGGTCAGATGAGGCCACAACCTACTGAAATAAATCACTTGACTTGATGAACTTCTGAGATTTTAAGTTCTATCACCTGAAAAAAACATATGAAAAAATATATATGACCTAAAGTATTAATCCTGCTAGAAGGTCGCTAGGTTTCTGAACTAGCTGAGCATCTCATAGCAGCTGGTCCTTGGTAGGCCAGGATATTTTGAGCGTTATGTCTATAAAAAGAGGTAAGCAGTACTATTTGGGGAGTTCTTTTCTTTCTCTGGCTGTGTGTACTATCTCGTGGAAGAGTAGGTGGTATGAGCAGACCAATTATCAGTTTTAAATAGAGTAAGTGTAGGTCTCCGTGATTGCAATTAAATCCTATATAAAGACTCATTTAATCACTAGTGGCAGAAAATCAACTCAAATGACTTTAACAGAAAGGGGACCAGTAGTTCACATTTTTGAAAAAGAGAGATCCAGGTATTTACCAATTTTGTCCTTCCTCCATTTTTCATTTCTGTCTCCTGTGACACCTTTGTTCTTATACTGGCTCCTCTAGGAGTGGCCTGGAATGACCTGTAGGGGCTACAGAGCACAAAATGTTTCTCTCTCTAAAGAGAGTCAAGAAAAGGACTGGATGGTTCTAATCAGCGGGATTGAATCATATGGTTATTCCAGGATCAACCACTCTGCTCAGATAAATCTGACTTTGATTGGCCTGGAAAGGATCTCATGCTTATTCTAGTGGTTTGGTGACGGAAGTACCGAAACCAAGACAGACACCTAGGAAGAGAATGAACCTTGCTTTTCAAGCGAAAAGCTGTTAAATGTTGGGAGACGAGTTGGGGAGATGGCTCATTTGGTAAAATGCTTCTTGTGCAAGCATGAAGACCTGAGCTGGATTTTCAGCATCCACATAAAAAACAACCACGTATAATCCTGATTTAGGAAGGCAGAGACAGAAAGATCCTGTGGGGTTTGCTGCTCAGCTAGTCCAGTCAAACCCGTGAGCTCCAGGCTCAGGAGAGATCCTGCCTCAGAAAGAAGGTGGAGAGCAGTGGAAGAAGACATCTGAAGGCCACCTCTGAACATGTGTGCGTGTGCGTTCCCCCATGCACACATATGTGCACATCCACCAAACACGCACACATACACACACAAACATGCACACACATGCAATAAGATTTAAAAACAAAATTGGAATCTTGGTGGAACAAGCAAACGTCTCAGGTTTTTCAGCACAGAGAGACTGAAATAGCAAACACCAACACCTGTGGGTTTTCAGAGCCAACGGACTCCGCCTCTGACTCACAGTAAAGTGTGGGCAGGAAAGACTGCTGTAAAGGTCTTTCTTATTATTACTAAAAGTTCACTTCAGCATCATGGACTCACCTGTGGAAAAGGTTTCCTAGGAAATTGTCTGGAAAGAGGACTCTGTGTGCATGAGGCACACGTGCTATCGCATATTAACGGAGGTCAGAGGAGGTGATGATCTCCTTCATCATGTGGGTCCCAGGGATTGAACTTGGGTTGTCAGTCATGGCGGCAAGCACCTTGCCTTCTGAGCCGTCTAGCTGGCCATGAAAACATTCTGAAACATCTTACTGGTGATTTCCCGAATCAAAATGGAAACATTATATTTCACTTCCTGGAAGATGATAATTATGCACACAGAAAAAGTTAAGTCTTAAAACAAATCAGACCCCAAGAAGACACCACTCCACGGACCCAGCAGCTCCTTGATGAAACTAGAAAACCCCAACTTGGAAACTTGGATGCGTTTGTTCCAATGTTCTGGAAAGATGAATAACAGAAAAACAATGAAGGCTCCTCTGGTGTGAGGGGGGACAAAAGCAAAAGTGAAGAGACTTTTCTTGCATAGCTCTTGGGGTGTTTGGTGCTTTTAAACATTCCTATTTAAAACATAGATAAAGTTTCAAAATCCATCAGGCTATTATGGCAAGAAAATCCTTCAGGTCTTCTGTGAGCACCATTCCAGTTCTCTGATTCTGATCACACAGCCACCTGCTTCTTAGGCAGGCGAGTATTCCTGCCTGGTGAGAGCTCAGCTTGGGCCTCTGGACAGCTACAGGGTTCCTCTACACGACACCAGAAACTTCCAGATCAGATTTGCAGGCAAAACTTCAACCCTTTAATGAAGGTACTTGCTTCTGGGACAACAGAACGTGTAGAAACCTAGATGGCAACCCGGTGAGACCCTCCACAGACTAATGAAAAATGGCATTTCACAAAATTCTGGCTTCAGAAACTTGGCTAAGAATGTGAGGAATTGTTCAGGTTACACATCGGATCACAGATGTTTCTACTTTTGCTTGTTCACTCTCCCAAATAAATTAATATCAAATCATGATAATTAGAGCAATCAATCAACATACTTAGAACACATGTTCAAGCTCAGGGGGCATCATGGAAGAGGGAAAGAAAGACTGGATGAGCTAGAGGGCCAGGACATCTGCTTCGAGAGATAGTTCCTTCTGAAAAGGGGGAACCATGAAGTGGGTGGGGCTGAGGATCTGAGGGGAGGGAGAAGAGCAGAGGGGAGGTTAGGGGAAGGAGGTGAATATGATCAAGGTACACTGTATGGAATTCTCTAAGAATTAATAAAATACTATACTGAGTGAAGTAACCCAGACCCGGAAAGAACATATTAAATAAATAAATAAAAGTAGTAAAAAATAAACAGACCTAAAAAAATACCCAGAGTATTTATTACTTTTATTACTTTACTATTAGAGGGAAATTCTTCTTCTTCTTCTTCTTCTTCTTCTTCTTCTTCTTCTTCTTCTTCTTCTTCTTCTTCTTCTTCTTCTTCTTCTTCTTCTTCTTC